>NC_082687.1:54804057-55113932 GCF_949987515.2 Delphinus delphis | reverse complement strand
GCATATTCATTATGCACTTTATATGCTTTTCTTAAAATCCCCTAATATTTTCTTCTGACAAGTAAGGATTGTCTTATAAAAATAGAGAATCTGGGATTAGCATTCAAAATTCCAGATATCTAGAAGTATGCTTCTGGGTCTGGTATTTCAGTGATTATTGTGAAGACAGTAAAGCTGATACCCAATCTTGCTGTGTCCTTATTTAATGCAAGGCTGATATAGGAAGAGCTATTATTAAATTGTAAAGCAAGGTCCTAGTAAAGGATCTATAATCTCACTGAGGCCTGTCAAAATCGAGCAGCTAATAATCCTATAGACAGCCTGGAAAGCACAGTGCATGTGAGCCCTGGGTGAGGAGGTTGACTTAATTACCCATTTTAAAGTATCTCTCTATCTTGTTGAATTTCACAAGTCAGGTAACCCTATGGCCACATGATCTATGCTCAGCATAGAGAAAAATAAGTAGAACTTGTAAGACTATTTGTTGCTGTTAACAAAACTAAACTTCCCAATAAAATGTCACTTATTTTAATGTAAAGAACACAGAAGTAGGAATCAAAATACCTGAGTTCTGAGAACTCTTTTCTACTTACTTGCTTTTTGACATAGAATGCATACTTGTCCGATATTAATTGTTGGCAAAGACTAAAAGTCCATGCTGAGAAGCTTAGGTTAACAGGGTGAGCATAGGTTATTAGTGTAAACCAGAAGTAACCAAGGCTTCTAAACTATTGGGATTATTCTTTCTCTTAATACTGAATAAGATAATTCCAGTTTCCTTCCCAAGTCCTGTGGGAAGTCCACCACTAGGGCCACCCTTAGAAATATGGATTACTTGGCAAAAGTTTTTTTTTGGTGGGGGCAGGCCTTGTATCCTTTATTGTCAAATATGCTGTTCCTCGATAATTTTACATCTCCCATCATAAAAAAAAATGGTAGTAATGCTGTTATTATTCACAGTGGCATGCTCTTTGGAACCTCTTTGTAATGAAACAGGTTGTAATATAGATCTTCTTGCCTCTGAAGTATCTTAATTTCATGTATTTCATGATGGTTACATCACTACTGACACTGCTCTCTCCATAATGCCTACCATGAATTCTGGCTTCCACTGACGCCCTCAAAGGCTCTTACTGGTCTTCACTGATGACGACCACATATGCAAGTCTTCCACAGAGTATGCAGAAAACTGTGAATATTAATTTATTTTCTGGTCATCTTTAAATTTACAGTTTCAAATTTTATAGTGCAAACATAGAATAATGCATCTTCCAACCATGTTTCTCTTAAACTTGAAAATCTTGATACATTTTTTTCAGAAGTTTAAGCTTTTATCCTACTATTTAGTTGATTGAGAGATGCATCTTGGTCTACCAAGATGGTTTAAATTCAAACTAACATGTAACTTAATCTGCAGAATAAAGGTAATTTTTTTTTGTACTTAGTGTGTTCATTACTTGTTAAGAACTATCACTAATTAAAGTCTTATGAAACAATACTCTATGATTGAGGCATTCTATTCCCATTTTGTAAGTGAAAAACTGAGGCTTAGAGAGATGTTTAAGGGAAAAAAAATATATCTTCAAAATGGAATACCTAATTTATCTGATAGTAATTTATCTGAAAATAATTTAAGGTAAAGTATATGATACTGAATTTCAAAACTTGTCTTGCATTCTTATACCAAATTTCAGATGTTGATATCTGTGATTAATGAATTCAGCATATTTCATCAAATTTATAACATTGAAGTATACTGAAAAGAAAGAGGTTATATGTGACAATGTTATAAACTGAATTGTTTCTACCCAAAATTCCTATGTTGAAGCCTTAACTCCTATTGTGACTGTATTTGGAGGTAGGTCCTCAAAGAAAGTCATCAAAGTTAAATGAGGTCATAAGAGTGGGGCCCTAATCCAGTAGGACAGGTCTTCATATAAGAAGAGAAAAGTGCATGTAAGGACACAGCAGGAAGGTAGTCATCTGCAAACCAGGAAGAGAGATCTCACCAGAAACAAACCCTGTCAGCCCATTGATCTAGGACTTCTATGCTCCAGAACTGTGAAAAAATAAATTTGTCATTTAAGCCACCCAGTCTTTGGTATTCTGTTATGACCACCTGAACTAATACAGACTATAAAATGACCTTGCACTATTTCACATATTTTGACATTTTTATTGCTAAAGGGTTTTAAACACCCTATGAAAATAAAGTTTCAAATTTTAGTGAGAAAATTCAAATTCTTTGTTCTTATTGAGTTTAATACTCATGGTACTTATAAGTTATATCTTGAGAATAAAATAATATAAAAACAGATTAAAACAATATTCTTAGAGTATTTTTAATATCTTACCATGTCCTGCTGAACACGTTTTCTCTAATTTCACATTATGTTACAGTAATAGATTTGAAATAGTCTTAGAGATATCCAGTCGATCTGGTCAGTATTTTTATAAGAGGACACCAAGGTCCAGGGGAGTTAAGTGATTTGTTAAAGGTCAGAGTTAAGTCCTGGAAATATGGGATTATAACCAGTCTACTATATCTAGTTAGTGTTCCTTCTTGCTGCTTTCTTAAGTGCTTTCTCCCATTAGAATGTTTTTTTTATTTAAGAACTGAGAAAACTGAGTTGTTTTATGTAGATGCAAAAAGATTTTTAAAAAATTATGGCTTCTAGGAGATTTTATAGTTAAACTAATTTGGGAATATCAACATTAATTACATTTTTCTCTTACAGTCTGCTCTACTGTATGTGACATATACCCACTTCTCTCCTGCAACTTGGAAGTACATCATTTGAACTATGTGACCTCTGAGGTTACCACATCAGGAAAGGAGAAAGAAGAGAAACAATGGTTCCTAATTACACACATCACTTGGCCTACACATCACTTTTGCTTTCAGTTTATTGAAAAGAACCAGTCAACTGATTCCAATCTAACCATAAAGGTGCCTGTGAAGATGCCCATAGAGGAGTGCTATGGACTGAACTGAATTCTCCCCAAATTCATATGTTGAAGGCCTACCCCCCAATGTAAGGGCATTTGGAGATAGACCTATAAGGGAGTAATTAAGGTTAAATGAAGCCATAAGAATGGGGCCTTGATCCAGTAGGACTGGTGTCCTTATAAGAAGAGACACAGAGATCTCACTCTCTCCATTTCTATGTCTCTATGTGTGGAAAAAGAAGAGAACATGTAGGTACAGTGAGATGATGGAGGCCTACAAGCCAAGAGAAGAGGCTTCAGGATGAAACCTACCTTGCCAACACCTTAATCTTGGACTTCCAAGCCTCCAGAATTATGAGAAATAAATTATTTTTGTTTAAGCCACCCTGTCTGTGCCAGTTTGTTATGGCAGCCCAAAATAGTACAGAGGGATAATGAAAACTTTGTTGTGTCTCTCCTTTTCCTTTTTTGTTATTGTTGTTGCTATTATTATCTTAGTTTACAATCTCCTTATCCATATTGGAAATCAGATGTAAAGCAGACCTTATACTTTGATTAGAAGTTTCCTTTGTCAGAGCAGATATGTCATAAATAAATATACTTTTGTATTTGGAGAAATTTTGCATCATATGGATGTGACTTTGGCTCAGGAGAGCCAGTACAGTTTATGGGTTAAGAACATGGACTCTGAAAGCATCTGTCTGATTTGAACTCTAGCTCTACCATCTTCTGACGAATGGCCTTGGAAAAAAATCACCTTATCTCTTTGTTACATCACTTTTCTCATCTTAAAGTATGGATAATAATTATCTTAAGTCATAGGGTTGTTATGCAAGTTAACTTAATTAATATGTGTAAAGTGTGTAAAACAATGCCTGGCACAGAGTAAGTGCTATTCATGGGTTAGTCATTAAATAAAAATAAACAAGGGATTAGTTAGAGAAATTTAGAGGTGGCAACTACTTTATAGATTGATTAAAGGTACAAAGGCACCTTCATTTTTAATATGAGTCTCATTATCTTGATTTTTAATTTTGCATTTCTGAACATTTATAACACCTTAGAGAATAGTGAACTCCATGACGGGCTCCACATAAAAATATATTTGACAACCAAGTAAGTTTGAGGAATTTTGCATGTTAAATCAGATGACAAAGAAGTCATTCAGAAGAGAAACTTTAAATTTGTTTAGCCAAGAGATTTCCTAACTTATTCTGAATATGAATCTATTTAGCAACACATCTGAGCATCTTAGGAAACTAATGTTCCATGGAACACACTGTGGAAAACGCTGTCATAGAAAAATCCTAGCACCTATTATAAAATAATAAAATATGCTCCTTTAGCTGGAATGTCATGAAGTAGACAGCAAGTTCCTGAGACCAGAAGCTAGACTATCCACTATGGTTGGAGCACATGTAAAAGCAATAGGGAAATGTAACTGGTGATAGATGCTTGGGGGGAATCTCATTATGTAGCATATAATAACTGAGGCATATGGTCAGAAGTCAGACTAGACATAAAGGTTCCTTAACATTGAATTGGAAGGTTGGGTTATTGTATTTTAAATACTTCCTGCGTAAAGTGAATATTGGTCCTACTAAAGGGACTAGGACAATACACTGAATCTTCAAGTCCTCACCCATGTGCTGTGATTGGCAAAGTTCTTTAAAGTATCAGATAGTATTGTTGGCTTTGTAGCTATATAGCTTTTATCACAACTACCCACCCAGTATTGCCCTTGTAGCAGTGAAAGCAGCTACAGATAATACTTAAATGAATGATCATGATGGTGTTCAAATAGAATTTTTTGATCACTGAAGTTTGAATTTTATGTAATTTTCACATGGAACAACATGTTATTCCTCTTAATTTTTTTCCAAAAAATTATAAATATAAAAGCCATTCTTAGCTCGTGGAGTGTACAAAAACAGACAGTGGGCAGGATTTATCCTATAGTTTGCCAACTCCTCTTTTTAAAATACAAAATTTGAGTTATGACAATATCTAATAGGTCTTATATCAGAAACTAATTTTAATATTAAGATTCTACTTTGAACAGTGAAACTGACTTAAGGTCAGGTTATTGATCATTAGCTTCAGAGCACAAACATCAAATATGATTCAGTCATTTTTTTAAAGAGGAGATAACCCTGCTATTGAGAACTGTATTAATACTCATACAGATAATGGCTAAATTAAAAATAAATTTAAGAGAAAAATGTGGTGAATGGGATATTATTTGGAAAGGACATACTAGTTCCTGTATGTGTAAAGTTTACTGAAATTTTCAGAGTACAGCAGTGCCAACTGTGAGAAACTTATCCCTTAAGAAGAGTTATTTCTGATACGAAAAGTGCTCTTTAAATATCACTTGGGACCACCAAAACACTTGCTAGAAATATACATGGTTATTGTGCATCTTAATGGGCTCAACTGAAGAGTTTAATAAATTTAGATCCAGCAGAAGTAATTGAAAAATTGATTGATAATGTTAATAATATGTTGAAAGCATTAAAGGTCTAGAATTAGCTAATTCTATGGATATCTTTGGAGACTGTAAGCAATTATGACAGTGGTTATGCCAACTCAAAGCCAAACATCTGGATGCAAAGTGAAATATTCAGTCAATTATTCCAAAGCTTACATGCTCAGGACAAACATCTGATTCAGTGGAATATTCAATTTTTACTTAAATCGGTAGTACCTATGAATTACATTACAATGGAGGCCCTGTTAAAGGAATGAAAATGAGTCAGATTCTCTGAGTTGCCTTTTGTGGCAGACACCAATCATTTTATGCTGAAAATTTAGTTATTTGTGTATTGATATAACAATGATGACTATAATACATAATAGAAATAGCAACATTGATAGACTAAATCAACAACCTGTGATCTGTGTTTCCCTGCTGTGTTCTCCAACCCACAATTCTAATTTAGGTGGGTAAAAAATGCCAGTTGAAAACTGAGCCATAAAGTAACTTTCTCAATGTTACCCAAAGTAAGTGGCAGAGATTAGTCTTCAATTTTATGATTCCTAAATAGACCATATTCTTTCAATATTTGCACTTGTTGCATGGCTTACAAATGGATGAATTCCTTATATATCACTTAGCATTTTGCAGGCTTTTTCATAACAAGTAATAGATGAAAGGAATTAAAGAAATTGAGTGACTGAAGGTTACAGAGCTAGTAAATGGCAGGTGCTAGATGCAAGCACAGGTTTTCCTGACCATTATTTAAAATGTCACTTTGTGTAAAATACAGGATGGAATCATGTGACGAAATGTATGTGATTAATTAATTTATATTTAGATAAAACTCCATATGTTAATGTAAAATAATGAAATTACTCATAACATTTAATATATTTTATAACAGATACCAGGAATGACTTATCATAAAGATATAAACTATATATGACCTATATTTAGAGAAAGTGAAAACACTAAAAAAAGGTTAAATATAAGTAGTTTCCAATCAAATGTATCAACTTCCAATCAATTAATTATACCAGCATTTATAGCTTTAAAAAATACGATCTTTCAAAATTGGTATTGTTATTTTATTCAGCCAGATATCTGCAGAAACTCTTTTGAGTTCAGAATCAGCATTCAGCAAAGCATCTAGTACAGTGTGGGACTTTAATACATGCTTATTGAAGTCAACCAGTAACAAGTCATATGGGAAAATCTGTCATGTATTAAGGAGTATTGCTCTTTATAATGATAAAGTTACAACTTTTGGAGAACAAATGTTTTAAACTAACTCTTCAATCTTACACTATTTAATTCAAATTTTACTGAGTTGAGTTAAACAGTGTATTAATCAGAAAAGACTCAATTAAATGTTATCAGTTCTCTAAAATCAATTCCATCTCCACAAAACAAGTATCTGCCACCATAAAAGAAATGTGGCTTGCACAGCCCAAAGAAAATATGTCACCCATGACAATTATTTTGAAGTGGAAGGGAGAAAAAAAAAACTCTGGTCCTTAGAGGCAAAAGATCAAAAACGATTGTAAAAATATCTGTATCATTACATTTTATTCCTGCACCATGCATAGATGCATAGATAAAGGAGAAGAAAAGTCTATCCTTGTAAAGAACATATTAACTGCACAAACTCCATATTAAAAACTGGTATAAAAAATGTCTTCACTTAGGATTTATTTATTGGTTTATATTGAGTTCTAATTGACAGACTAATAAATAAAGGTTACTGGTATTTTGGTAATTTTTAAAATCAAAGGTACAAAGATTTATTTAAATGTGTGTTTTAAATAAAAGTATGAAATTAAAATAAGAATATGGAATATATGTTAAACAAACCTTACACATCTATTGTATTATTAATAGCTTATTTAATTTAGTTCTTAGTCCTCAGCTTAATTGACCTTTCAGCATCATTTGAGACTGTTGACTTCTCCCTCCTTACACATGTACTATCTTCAATTGGCTTATAGGACATAACTTTGCCTTGTTTATGTTTTTCCCTTTGTATATCAATATCACTGATTACTCCTAATCAGCATCCTCTGTGGCTTTCTCATATCTCCTGGGCCTTTTAATGTTGAGGCACCCTGTGACTCAGTTCTTTAGGGCTTCTCCTTAATTTCTGCACTCATTCTCTTGGTAATCTGGTTTAATCCCATCTCTTTAAATACCATTAATATGGTGATACTCCCAACTTTGTTTCTTCAGCAGACTTCTTTTCCAAATTCTTACTTTTATATATCCAACTTCATCTATAGGCACAATAATTTCCGTATTCCAAACTTGAACCATTAGTATTGACACCAGACTTGCCCCTCCAAGAGTCTACCTCATTTCAATTGATGGCAGCTGTATTCTTCTAGTTGCCAAGCCTAAAAACCTTGCAGCCATGGTTGATTTCTTTAATTATCTCACATTCTACTTCTAATTCATCAGTAAACCCTGTTGGATCTATTTTCAAAATAGGACCAAACCATTTCTTATCAAATCTATAGCCACAATTTGACTGAGCTATAATTATTCCTCATGGAGTTTAAGACTTTAGCTTTCTAAAGGTTCTCTTCTATTTTCTACCACTACAGTCCAATTTCAACACAGCAGCCAAAGTGATCTCTCAGGCAGAAGGGGTAAACAATAACAAAGAATTTTTGTTCTTGGGGTGGCCAAAAAAAAGCACATTTGGATATTTCAATTTTATCCTATTACATGCCATTTCCTGAGGTTAATTATGAATAATAAGACATTATGTTATAAACTATGGGAAAAACACTTCTGAGTTAAGATAAAATATGATGAAAACAGGAAATCTAAAATCAGATTATGCATAAGACAAAAATGGACAACCTTGGAAAAATCTCACTGACCTCCCTAATATTAACCTGCTGATATGGCAGGCTAACAAATTTTGGTATTAATTGTGATTTCTTTTAATATCCATAGAGTAGAAAAATTAGAATGAGGCAATTTCTTCCTTTTCAACACCTTCCACCCCTACAAAAGTGGGAATTTGCATCAAGCAGGGCTTTGGGCCCTAAAGAATTGGGGTTTCTATTGCTCCCAGGGTAGAAAGACAAGCTTTCTTTCCTAAAAGAGAAGGACAATTTAAGTCCGAGAGATAGGGTTTGTGATCTGAAACTTTAAAATTAGGGGGTTTAATACTACTTAACTTGGAAAATTTATTCAGGACTGAGGGAGAGGTGATGTTTGCAGTTCCTGGAATAGTGGGAAATGATTCTTTAGACCACTAAAGAACTCACAGTAGGTTACAGAAACTCAAACAATTGCAAGCTTAATATAAGTAGGAAAATAGCTTTATGGGGAAACACTCGGTAGCCACTTTGACACAGGAGAACAGAAGCAATGGGAGCATTGTTAAGCCTTTTTAGGGAACTCTGCAAACTTGGATTAAAAAAAAAATTAAGTGGTCCACTGAATACTGAAATTTAAATTCCCATCCACATGTGAAGTGGAGACTCAGGATAACTTAGATTTGTTTAAAAAGAATAAAATAAATACAACTTTTCCTGCATCTCAGTATTATAGTAGAGTAACCATCATAACTTTTACAGTAGATCCAGTCCATGCAGAGCAAATTAACATGCAGAAGACTAGATTAATTTTGGACATGTGATATGGGACTCACCAAAAATAGAAAAAATAAAAATTGTGGCCAGGTGTAAGAATGTGTTTTCTCAATGAACATCTCTGCAACTACAACATCAACAGTGGTAATATAGTACAGGTGCTAGAGGGAAAAGATAAGAAAGTGAGCAAATGTATATAACTGAAAAATGACACTAATTAAAGAATTGTCTTCGAAGGAAAAAAAACCTGGAATTTTAATTCTTGAGCATCCAATCATTTTTTAAAAGTGTATTTCAGGGAAAAGTCCATTCCAGTGTAGAAAAATAATATTCCAACTGATATAAAGCTCAAGTTAAATGAAGCTAAATATCTATTTTAGCGTCTTGAGAGTATTCATGACAAAAAGATGTCATCATATATCTGTGTAGTTAAATGGCCTTCAAACTACTGCTTAAATCATGAAAAATTAATTTAAAAACACATTTACTCAGATTGAACAGTATACTAGGTGGCATCCATGCATGCTGATCACTGTGAAGTTTTTGTTTGTGTGTTTCTCTGGCAATATCACCATATGAAGCTTTATTACAGCACTGGTAAATATTTATGTCTCTTTTTTCTTTATGGAAGGTTGAGTTGTATGCCATGAATTAAAAGAAAAAAAATAAATCTAATCTTATATTACACTGCTTTCCAATTAGTTCAAAACTGGTGTAAATGTAATTAACAGTACCAAAGGACAAGACTTTTAATTAATTTGTTACTAATAAAAATAATTTTGGTTACATCAGCAACATTCATGGCAGAATAGAAAGGTTTACACCTCACTTTCCCACAAAGACAGTAACTTAACAACCAAAAAAAATTTTAGAACTATAGAAACCAGTTTAAAAGTTGCAGTACTTCAGAAAAGCTCAAACCAAAGAATAGATGCCTTGAAACAGGTAAGAAAAGTTGTTTCATAAAAACTGCAATAGGTAAACCTTCCCACAAGACAGCATAGGTTTGTGAAAATGGAAGAAAAGTCCAAATCACAACTTCTCCTTTGAGAGGGAACAAAGAGAAAAGTGAAATGTCCATCCAATATTCCAGCTTTTGGGAGGACTGCTTTTGAGGAACTAGTTTTGTGCCTCTTTATTTGGAGTGTTGATGGGGGAACTGGCATACTTTCAGGGTCTGGGGGCCCCTGAGAACAAAAGAGAGCTTATCAGTTTGTTCAGTGCCAGAGAACCTGCAGTACTATGGAAAGACATCAGAAGGAGCAAGAGACTGCAAAGACACAAGCAAACCTCTCTAATTAGGAAATTACATGCACAGGCCCAAAGAAGACACATCCTTATAAAGGGTTTGAGAGTTCCTGAGAATCTTTAGCTGGGGTGATTGTCTTCTCCTGTTCAAAGACAGTCTGGAGGGGTGGCTGTTTTTCAAATGCATATATCCTAACAAAAAATAATAAGGCACATGAAGAGGTAGGAAAATATGGCCCAATCAAATAACCAAAATAAATCTCCAGAAACTGACCCTAAATAAAAGAAGATCTATGAATTACCTGACAAAGAATTTGAAATAGTCAATAAGAGGCAATAATAGTCATTTAAGTCATTAATACACATTAGTGTATTACAAGAGGACACGGACAACTAAATGAAATTAGGAAAACGAAGAATGAACAAAATGAAAATAACAAGATATAGAAATTATATAAAGAAAAACAATTCTAGAACTGAAGGATACAATAAATGAGTTGAAAAATTCACTAGAGTGGTTCAGCAGCAGACTTCATCAATCAAAAGAAAGAATAAGCAAACTTGAAGATAGGTCATTTGACGTTATCCAATCAGAGGAACAAAAAGAAAAAAACAAAAATGAAGAAAAGTGAAGAAAGCCTAAGGGAATTATGGTATACCATCAAGCAGACAAATAGTCACATTATGAGAGTCCCAGAAGGAGAAATAAGAGAAAAGGGCAGGGAGTTTTCCTGAAGAAATAGGGGCCCCCAAATTCTCAATATGAGAAAGAAAATGAACCTTCAAAACCAGAAGTTCAAAGGATTCCAACTAAGATAACCCAAAGGCCCATACAGAGACACATTATAATCAAACTATCAAAAACGTAAGACAAAGAGAGAATTTTGAAACTAGCCAGAAAAAAGGTAACTTATCACATACAAATGAGCTCTCATAAGGTTATCAGTGGATTTGTCAACAGAAACATTTCAGGCCAGAATGGAGTGAGACATTATATTCAAAGTGCTGAAAGAAAAAACATTGCCAAACAAGAATATTATATCTGGCAAAACTATCCTTAGACGTGAAGGACAAATATATACTTTCCCAGGTAAATAAAAGTGGAGGGAGTTCATCACCACTAGATCTGCTTTATAAGAATTGTTAAAGGGAATTCTTCTAGTTCAAGTGAAATGATGCTACACAGCAAAATGAAGCATATGAAAATATAAAGCTTTCTAGTAAAGGTAAATAAATAGACAAATACAGAATCCTATAATACTGTAATAATGATGCATAAGTCACTTTCAATTATGGTATAGACTTGAAAATAAAAGCATAAAAATTACTATAAGACTATGTTAATGAATGCACAATATAAAAAGGTACAGTTTGTGACAATAATAACAAAGTCTGGGAGTAGAAGAGTTTTGCAAGCAATTTTAGTTGTTATCAGTTTAAAATACATTGTTATAGGAGAGCTATATTAGTAAGATGACAGCCTCCATCTCTCCACAAATAACAATTAGACATCTATCCACTAATGAAAATAGCTCTAGGAGAGTTCAAGAATCCACTTACAAAGCTTCAGCAACACAGTGGAGCAAAAAACCTGAGAATAAGGCACAAACAGGGTAGGAAGAACAGTTTCATTTTGTGTACATCATCTCACCCCCCAGACCAGTGCCCAAATGGAATTCTCCAGCCCCAGCATGTTCCCCTCATTGGGAAAAGGAGAGCCTGTGACGTGACCAGCTTGCCCCATCTTTAAGGGTACTGGATGAAGGCTCCAATTCGGTTCACCCCACCCAGAGACTGGAATAGCAGAGATGTCTAATGATGAATAGGAATAAAGAAGAAGGGCAGGGGCTATCAGTATCAACCACACAGCAGGAGTGACCATGACCCGCAATAGCCTGATCTGTAAAGGATCTAGCAGCATTCACTGCTGAGGACCTCTACAGCCTTCGTGGATACTGCAGTACACTTGCAGCTTTTAACACAGGGGATCCTGTCATGGACCTCAGCAGACTGCTCCTCAGAGGATCCCAGCTGCTTTCACCACTGAGGAAAACAATGACCAGCACAGTCACCATGCAACCATTTTTGCTTTTGCCATCAAGGGTCCCAAAGATTTTTCCTTTCACAGACTCCAGCTGCCTGAGTCCTTCTCTGCCCTACTCCTACTGTAGCTGCCCCATCCAGTGCTGTTGTGAACACATCAGGACCCAGGACTCAGTTTGGCTACACCACCTGAAGCCAGCCTTGGGCTCTGTGGCAGCATGTATGAATTACACCAGCCCACCCCCTCACAGCTGACTCCCACTGCCATATGCATGTCCACAGTTAGGCTCTACAGTGTATAAGTATGCACAAAAATCCCAGGCTTCTACAGCTGCTTGGGCACCCAGAGATACCCACAACTCCTGTCACTGGCCTGCATTGCTTTATACAACCACAGCTAGCCCCTGCAGCCATGCACCTGCACTCTGCCAGCCCTGACTGCCATAACAAGCCACCATCACCATGTGGGTGCCTACAGCTACCCTCTACAGCTGCATAAGTGCATTATAACAGCCTGAGCCCTCATAGAACTATTATGTGCCACAGCTGGCTCTGGTCCTGGCCCTCACAACTATGTGTATACCTGGATAAAGTCCATGTCACTAGTGTGGGCAAACCACTAGCTGTAGCCACCACTACCACCTGTCCTGATCCCTCACCACTGGAACTGGAGGCACTGCTGAGGATCTTAATAACCCTAGTAGCCATGATGTACACCCCTCAGCTCTTGCCATCAAGAGCCACAATGTTGTCAATGGGATGGAACCAGCTGCCTGAACTAAGACACCATGATCTCACAAACCTGGAGCCATCACACAACCCCTGCAACTGGTGTTCTGCACCACTAGTCCCAAGACCACAGAGGCTGCAATGTGTTCCACCACAGGTGAATATCGTTTTTTTTTTGTTTTTTTTTTACGGTACACGGGCCTCTCACTGTTGTGGCCTCTCCCGTTGCAGAGCACAGGCTCCAGACACGCAGGTTCAGTGGCCATGGCTCACGGGCCCAGCTGCTCTGCAGCATGTGGGATCTTCCCGGACCAGGGCACGAACCCATGTCCCCTGCATCGGCAGGCGGACTCTCAACCACTGTGCCACCAGGGAAGCCCAGGTGAATATCTTTAGTGAAGCCAGTCCATAACTCTGGAAGAGGTGACTCATTCCTTAAATGAGCAAATAGTTATGTAAGGCTATGGGGATCACAAGAAAGCAGAGAAACATGACACCACCAAAGGAGATTGAACAACACTCTCTTGAACAACCAGGAGCTCAAAGAAGAAATCGAAAGGGAAATCAAAAACATATTTTGAAATAAACAAAAGTGAAAACACAAAATACCAAAACTTATGGGATGCAGCAAAAGCAGTTCTAACAGGAAAGTTTATGGCGATAAATGCCTACCTACATCAAAAAAAGAAAGATATCAAATAAAAAAACCTAACATCACACCTCAAAGTATTAGAACAAATGAAGCCCAAAGATAGTAGAAGGAAAGAAACAACAAAGATGACAGTGGATATAAATGAAATAGAGGTTAAAGAGACAATAGAAAAGATCATTGAAACTGAGAGCTGGGATGTTTTTGTTTTTTTGTTTTTGAAAATATTAAAAAATAGACAAAACTTTAGCTACTCTTACTAAGAAAAAAAGAGAGAAGACTCAAATAAATCAAATCATGAATAAAAGAAGAGCCATTACAAATGAAATAACAGAAATATAAAGGATCATAATATTACCCTAAACAAGTACATGCCAACAAATCTGATAACCTAGAAGAAATGGATAAACTCTTAGAAACATACAACTGATCAAGACTAAATCATGAATAAATAGAAAATTTGAACAGAACAATAATAAGGAGATTGAGTCATTAATTGAAATCTCCCAATAAATTCCAGGACTAGATGGATTCTTTGGTGCATTTTTCCAAATATTTAAAGAGGAATTAATATTGATCCTTTTCAAACTGTTCCAAAAAATTGAATAAGATATAGTAATAAACTAATAATAAACTAATTTTCAAGGTCCACATTACCCTGATACCAAAGTCAGATAAGAACACTACAAGAAAAAAAAAAAACTATAGACCACTCCCCCTTGGATACTGATGCTAAAATCCTCAGCAAAATATAGGCAAACTGAATTTAATAACACATTACAATGATTATACACCATGATCAAGTGAGATTTATGTCTGGAATACAAGGGTGATTCAACATATAAAAATCAATCAATGTGGTGCACTACATTAACAGAATAAAAAACAAAACCCACAAGATCATTTCATTTGATTCAGAAAGAACCTTTGAGAAAATTCAACAACGTTTCATGATAAAAACACTCTGCAAACTAGAATAAAAGGAAATTACCTCAACATAAGACAAGCCATATATAAAAAGTTCACAGCTAACATGATACTCATTGGTAAAAAGCTTTCTTACTAAGATTAGGAAGAAGGCAAGACTGACCTCTCTCATATTTTTAATTCAACATCGTAGTGAAAGCCCTATGCAAAGCAATTGGGCAAGAAAAGCATAAAAAAGGCATGCAAATCGGAAGGGAAGAAGTAAAATCATCTCTGCTCAAAGTTGGTATGATTTAATATGTAGAAAACCCTGAATATTCCACACCAAAAAAAAAAAAATTACTAAAACTAGTCAACAAAGTACTTCACCAAAGTAGTGGGCTACAAAATCAACACGCAAAATAAGCTGTGATTCTATACATTAACAATGGGCAATCTGAAGAGGATGTTACGACCACAATCCCATTTACAACAGCAACAAAAAGAATGAAATACTTAGGTATAAACTTAATGAAGAGGCATGTTGAGAGTTTAAATTACTCCATAAAATTGCGTTCATTTTATGTAGCTAAGTAGCCTGCAGGGGGCTTGAATCGTCATTAATCCCTCCCTCAAGGACATGCCTTAGATGACACCTCAGAGTCACAAGTAAATGTAAGTTCCTGATATGATTCCCTCAATGCCCCTTGTAATAAACAGTCTCCTCTGTCTCCCAGCTCCTTCCCTTGTGTACCTCTTAGATAAGACCCCAGTGGAGCTTACTAAAACCCACATGCATTTTTTGGTTTGAATTCACCAATCCAGGCTTACCCCAGTGACCCCAAAGCATTCCACCTGCGAACCCTAATAAAGGGAAGTGTCCCAGATTCTGTTGCTCACTCTCTGCCTGTACCTTGGCCTTGACTTTCCCATGTGGTTCCTTGAGGCATGCTGAGTACCTCCTTCAGGACCTGTAAGTAATAAACTTCTCTATTTCACTTTCTCTTGTGGTCTTTTATTGACCCATGGCTCACTACCGAAGACTCTGAGGCTCTTCTTAACAAATGTTAATTTAACAAAAAAATCACAAGGCAAAGGACTTGTACTGAAAACTACAAAATGTTGCTGAAAGAAATTAAAGAAGACATCAATAAATGGAAAGAATCCAGTATTCATGGATTAGAAAAAATATTGTTAAAATGTCCATACTACCCAAAGTGATCTACAGATTCAATGGAATCCCTATCAAAATCTCAATGGCGTTTTTATTTTTCAGAAATAGAAATAAAATTCTAAAATTGACATGTAATCTCAAAGGATACCAAATAAAAACAATCTTGAGAAAGAAAACAAAGATTTGAACATCACACTTCCTGATTTCAAAACCTATTACAAACCTACAGTAATTTAAACATTGTGGTACTGGTGTAAAAACAGACATATAGACCAATAAAAACAAATAGAAAGCACAGAAATAAATCTTCACCTACATGATCAAATGATCTCTGACAAGGTTGCCAATAATGGGAAAAGGATATTCTCTGGAACAAATGGTGTTGGGAAAACTGTATATTCACATGCTATAGAATGAAGTTGGACCCTATGTTACACCATATACAAAAAGTTACAAATAGATTAAAGACCTAAAAATAAGACCTGAAACTATAAAACTCCTAGCAAAAACACAGAGGAAAAGCTCTACAACACTGGATTTGGCAAAGATTTCTAGGATATTACAACAAAAGTCAAGTAACAGAATCAATAATAAACTAGTGAGACTACATCAATCTTAAAAACTTCTGTTAAGCAAAGAAAACAATGAATAAAGTGAAAAGACAACCTACAGAATGGGAAAAATTATTTGCAAACCATATATCTGATAAGAATTTAATATCCAGAATATATAAAGTTCTACATCTCAAAAACTACAACATAAATAATCTCATTTAAAAATGGGTAAAGGACTTGAATAGACATCTCTCCAATTAAGATATATAAATACCCCCAAAGCACATGAAACATCTTCAACTTGACTAAACATCTGGGGAATGCAGATCAAAACCACAATGGGATGTCATCTCACACCTGTTAGATGGCCACTATTACAAAAATAGAAAATACAAGTGTTGGCAACAATGTGGAGGAATTGGAACCCTTGTCTTTTGTTGGTGGGCATGTAAGATGGTGCAGCCATCATGGAAAACAGTATGAAAGTTTCTCCAAAAATTAAAACTATGGTATTATCCACCAGTTTCACTTCTGGTATATATTCAAAGTAACTGAAATCAGGATCTTAAAGAGAAATTTGTGCTCTCATGTTTATTTCAGCAATATTCACAATAGCCAAGATATGGAAGTAATCTAAATGTCCATTGACAGACACATGGATAAAGAAAATGTACATACATATAGTGGAATATTATTCAGCCTTAAAAAGAAGGAAATCCTTTCATATGATACAACACCGATGAACCTGGACTACATACTGTTATGTGAAAAAAGCCAATCACAAAAAGACACATACTGCATGATTTCACTTATGACAGGTATCTAAAGTAGTCCACCTCTTAGACACAGAAAGTAGAATTGTAGTTGCCGTGGGCTGGGAAAAGGGGAATTATTGTTTAATGAGTATAGAGTTTTTGTTTTGAAAGATGAAAAGATTCTAGAGATCTGTTGCACACTTAAAAATTGTTAAGATGAAAAATTTTATTTTATGTGCTTTCTACCACAGGAAAACAAAGAAGGAGAGAGCACTCCATGTAGCCATACAAAAATTTTCCAACATGTGCATTTTATGTAAATGTGACAAGGAATAGAACTTGTTACCATCTGAATTAAAGATGGGAGAAAGACTATACATTGCTTTTATATGTATATGCATTAAACAAATCTCTGGAAGAATGAAAATTAACTTCCCTAGGTATTAAACAAAATTGCTACCTATTATATTGGAGCCAAAAGATTTCAATGATATAAGACTGAAGCTCTCAAACACTGTGACTGAGAAAGTGCAAAAACTTACATAGAAAGTTTAGCTATGGTTTGCATTGGATAAAGAGAAATAAGTATTTAAACACAAGCTATAAATGTCCTTATGCATGAAAAATAGACAATATTTCTTTCTTTTCCGAAGAAACTGAGAAAAGTAAAAGCTGGATCTAGAGATCACAGAGAATGAGACACTATCAATTATATGACTATAAAAATAACAAAGAAGCATCAAAAACACTTGAGATGAGTTTTTTTTTTGGTCTCTTTTAAACTGAATTCTTTATTCAGTTCACCTTTTAGTCACATTTCCTGAAGCCACCTATAATGCAGTGGGCAGTCATGAAATTTGGGGGAAAAAAAGTATATGAAGGGGCACATCAAGCATACTTGGTATTCTTTTCTATTTTACTTTTTTTTTTTCCTGTGACTGCGTCCTTCAAATATTGCTTTAGACATAGCACTTAAAGCATCACGAAATTCTAGTTCAGCAAAATATCTGGTTTTAGTTCTAGACAAAAATGGAAAGATCCGGTGGTCATAAATCTGTGAATACAATTTATTGAATACATTTTTCAAGTCACTGCTGTGAGACAGACCAAATTGAAATGAGTCTATGCACATGTCTGTTTTATTCCATTTTATGTGAAAAGGGCCCACCCTGGACTGGGTCCAAATCGACAAAAGAGCTTTAGAAGAGTGATACATTTTAATATATCTGTTAGCTGCTAGTGATTAATGGCCATATCTCAAACTCTTTAAGAAGTTTGAGATTTAAGGTGTCTCACCACTTCTCGGTAGATTTATCAGAAACAGTTAACTGATGTTTCTACAAGGAAAATTACCTACACTAAAAAGACTACCTGTTAGAAGTTGATTAGAGATATATCTAGTATAATAAGTATCTTTCACATTATCCAGCCTCTTTCCTTATGAAAAATGCTAGTTTACATGAAATATAATTTTATTAGTTTAACCTAACGACCAAGGTAATGGAAATTAATTAAATCTGATTGACAAGTTCATTAAAACTGTGTAATTCAGATTCCATTTATCTAGTGAGGTTATTACAAAAGTATTTTCTTTTTGGAAGTCATCATTGTATTTGTAAGAAGTTTACATTAATCCAATTTTCTCCAAAGCAATGGGAAATTTGTAGAGTAAAATCTCCAACAGGAAATAAAGGTCTACATACTAATGTTACTTCCACAGAATAATTGATGTCATCGTATTTCATGTTACATGCTTTTCCTTGATCTGTCTTTGTAGCAGTTGGCAGCTACTAAGTTTTTGTTAAAATAGTTTATAAATACACAAAAGATTCACTTGCGCTCTATTTGAAATATCAGTAAACATAAATTGACAACTTTAAAAATGTAAACTTATTCAACCTACAATTTTATAAGCCCATAGATAATTAATAGGCTCATTTGAGTGTAGGAACTTTCCTACACACTAGTTATGATCTTGGTCACTCAGTATTTTCATGTTGGAGGATATGCTAAGCAATTCACTGATTACAATTATGTTTATTTTTTTCACTTGAAAATATACCTAGAATGATAAGGTAACTCTCCTTTTGCTGAAGATGTTATAATAGCACAATGACAAGTAAGGCTTTGTTTGTAAAAGAAGAAAGGCCTTGATTCTAATAAAATCCATTGTTGAGGCAGATCATTGAGAAGACATGACTCATTGTTTGACCTTGAGCTGGACCCTGGAGTTGGAGGCTTCCCACCCTGTCCCCTGTCCTTGAAATGTGTTCTGCTTGCCTTCTCACTTCCCAGAAGCTGCCCCAAGGGTACAGCCTTGAGCTAGAAATGTGGTGTTGAGATTATCTGGATGGTATACACTATTGAACCCAATTACGAACTCTATATAAACTTTCAAGGTTTGGCAGGCGGGTGTAGAAATTTACTCTTCATGTGGCTGCTCCTGTAAGACAAGCCTCATAAGTAAGTTCCCCTGTTTATTAAACCTGACCCCTACACCACTTTGGAGTGGTCTGCCTCTTCCTTTGGTCTCTCCCTGACTTTCACATATGGCGGCCAATTTCAGATAACACCTAGGAAGCTCCTGAGGTTGGCAAATTAACATCCATTATTCTGAACTTAATTCTATATTATCAAATATTTCTGCAAGCCATATAATGCTATTATATTATAAACTTAATGTGTCTCCAGTATTTTGGGACATTAAATTTACTTTCACCTAAAATTTTGAAAGTCCTATCAAAATCTGTACCAGTATATTCTTATTAACACTTAGATTGAAAATATTTCTCTCCCTTTGGCTTACTAAAGACATTGTGCTACTATGGCTGTCTTCTTTCTTCTCTCATTTTTTCTGCTTTCCTTTTTCTTACTTCCCAAAGCCTCAACTTTCTCTTTTTCTCTGCTGACTTATTCCTTCAAAAGAGTCATTCTCTTTCACTGCTTTCATTATCTCCTCTCCCCTGATGAATCTGAAGATAATATTTCATACCAAGATTAATAATTTTTTCCAGTTCAGGCAAAACCTTGAAGGTAGTTATTTTAGAATATTAAATATTATTAAAAGTTTAAATTGCCATGTAATGTATACGTGTGTGTACTGAATCAATAATTTGATTTAACAACACTATGCAAATAGGTGACAAATTATATTAGGTCTTTCCTGTAGGATAATCTCTAGTTATATACAATGTTGCGAAGACACCTACATTGTTACTAACATACTCTATACAGCAATAATGTTCACTACTGTGAAAAAGATTTCAAGTAATTTTAGGAAAGAAATGAAATTTGGTTATTACTGAAATCTTAGTATAGCTGTCTTAAGATTCAGTCCAACTATGTGAAATGCTATTATCATAATGATAGATCTAACAATACAAAATTGAACTTTAAATTTTCTCTGCATGTTTTAATTATAAGGCTCTTTTAGAAGAGAACAAAAAAGAATGAAGTAAATTGAGGTTGGAAATAATTTGAGGCAATAGTTCTCAAAGCATAATCAAAATTTCTTACTTTGTTCAAATGTTTGCCTAGCTCTATTTGTAACTGAAAATAATGTATTAGTCACAACATGAGCATGCTTAACTTACCCCATGCATAGAAAGTAAAGTAAAATAAAGTCCTTGATAATTCTTGTGCTGAGAGAATCATGAATTTAAAGCTCTTAATCTCTAAGGTAGAAAAGAAGTGATTATTGCATTTACTTATATGATGCCTAAGAGTCTAATATGGATTCTTGTAAACTAGAGCAGTGATATTAGAAGTATTGCATGCTACAGAATATTGGGTTTATAAAAAGAAGAAAGAAGAGTCTAGAATTTAAAAAAACTGTATGTTTGATATTAAAAATAAAAATGATCTTTTATTTCATTCATAAATGCCAAAAATTAATTGTAAGAATTTAAAGAAATATATTTTGACATTTATGAGTAAAATATGGCAAATTATAAGCTAGGATGTTGAAGGGAAAATAATGTTTATTACTTGGTGTGTGTGGGGTGTGTGTGTGAGATTGATAGAAAAATAACTGATAGGTGTTGGAAAAACCTAACCCCAATAATTTGGTATTTTTCTATGGTTATCAGAGAAAGAAATAGAGTAGAAAATTGAGCTGCACCTATGACCCAAAAATTCAAATAAAACATTAGTTAAAATCCAGAGGTCTTAGGTTAGCAATTAGCTTTCATGTTCATTCATACCAGATCTTCTACAAATGTAAAATTCATCTGTTGCATAGTGTTCTAGTTTCCTTTCTACATTTTAACTTAAGGTACTAATGAGCTATGAACTGAATAGTTAGTACCAGAAAGAAATAAAGCTCATGAAATACACCAAATTGGCGTATTCAGCTATTAAAATTATTGAGATTTTACATAATAAAGATTCAGGATAACCTTACGTTAAGAATATAAGCTTTAGAAACAGAATGAAAGGGCTTCAAATCTTGGCTTTAAAATTATTATCTATTCTAGATATTAATATTTATATGTAATAATCCTTTGGTAACTTGCCCTTCTACATTTTAGAGGAGAAAAAGAAGTTCAGAAAGGAACACTAATGTGATTTTCTTTTTAATTACATGGAATAATCTATGCAATATTTCTAGTATAGGTCTGGTATATACTAGTAAGTATTCGAGAAAAGAAAAGGAAACTTTTTTTTATTAGACGTGTACATCATTGTTACTTTCATAGTTCAGAATCACTATGCTATTTATAGTACAGTATCATTTTACCACTATATAAAATTCCAAAATTTATTTTGCCTTTCCAGCATTTTCTTTATCTTATTTTTATTGTCTTTCATCTAAAGACATCTTATTGAGGAAGAGGAATCAATAGGGGAGAGAGGATGAGTCATATTAACAAAATAATTTACTTTGCATTGGATATTTTGATCTCGTGGATACTACAGTGTTATTAATCATTACAAGATTTCATAACACTTGATAGACAGATAGCCTTAGCTTAGAACTCATAAAGTTTGTCATTAAAGTTTGAAATCTGCATTATTAAATCAGATCAATGAAGACTATTACCACACAATAGCTCTATATAGATTTGTTTCTAAGTCTACTGTTTGAGGGAAACAATTTCAGGAGCACCAAAACCTTTCCTTTTAATGTCTCAGCTTGCTCAGTCTTTCTCTCATCACACTCAAGTCAAAATGTTTTTGTATTCATCTACCAAGTGATTTCAAATGTAAAATAAGAATAATCAGTATAGTGAACAAAAACAATGACAAAAAAGATAGGGTAAACATAGTGTAAATATTTAGTAAAAATTTAGTAAAGAACATTATATTTTTAAAGAACATATACCAGGGACATTATTTATCATCATTATTTTAAGAGTGAATGTTGTGTGCTATTTATTTTTCAGTTTGCATCATTTGTCTCAGCAGTGTAACTGAATCGTAAATAAAATCATAAAGATAATTCAATCATAAAACACAATATATAATTTCCCCAAATTTGAATAAAAACTCATTTTTACTATAAATTTCCTAGGGAAAAAAAATTAAAGTCCAAAGGAAATAAAGTCCAAACAACATCTTTTAAATCTTGTCTATTACAGTTAAAAAAAAAACAACCTGGAATTTATCCTCCTCACATTTATCCTCCTCACATATCCTCCTCTGTTTGTTCAGTCTTAGTTATAGGAGTCTCCTGATGACTCTTGAAATTCAAATCTAGCCAGTAAAATAAATAAATTGTTTTTAAGATCACTCTGTAGTTTTTCAGTTTCACTAGCTTTCCAATATTAGTCAAACATATGTAAAAGAAAGCCACAATCCATTGATGGGGCATTTCTCCTACTTGATTAAACATCATCATATGCTATTTGTGATACCTTTCTTTCCCTTCTAGCATATTGGAAATCTCGCCTTTTATTTG
This sequence comes from Delphinus delphis, assembly GCF_949987515.2. Taxonomy (NCBI): domain Eukaryota; kingdom Metazoa; phylum Chordata; class Mammalia; order Artiodactyla; family Delphinidae; genus Delphinus; species Delphinus delphis. The sequence continues at coordinate 55,090,945 of NC_082687.1, read as the reverse complement.
AAAGTAAGTGTACTTCTTTTTTGCTGAATCCCACAATTTGGATACTTTACTCACTGGATTAGTTTCCTAGGGCTACATAACAAAGTATCACAAACTGAGTGGCTTAAAACATGTTTATTGTTCCACAGTTCAGGAGGCCAGAAGTCTGAAAGCAATGTGTTGGCAGAGTCATCATCTCTCTGAAAGCTCTCAGGAATGACCTGTTCCATGCCTCTCTCCTAGTTCCTGTAGTCCCAGGTGTTCTTGCTTTGCAGATATATCCCTCCAACCTTCCATCTTCACTTGGTATTCTCCTCGTATCTTTACATCACCTTTCCTGTATGTGTGTCTGTCTTGGTACCCAAATTTCTCCTTTTATAAGGAAACCAGTCATATGGTAGTAGAACCTACCCTAATGACCTCATTTTAACTTGATTAACTCTACAAAAATCCCATTTCCAAATAAGGTCACATTTTGAGGTAAGGACTTCAACATACCCTTTTTAAGGGGATACAATTCAAGTCAAAAACACTCACCCATCACAAGTAATACTGAAATATCTCATGTAAAACTTGGACTACCTACAACAGAACATAATGCACATACCATGAAGTAGGTTAGTTCCTAAAGCAGAAAAGAATAAGAGATTGGGATACTCTCTACCTTCCTGTGGAGTAGTGACAATTAAGGCAAGATGCCAAAAACATTTATTTAAATAAAACTTTTTCCATGAAAATCAACAGAGTGGGGCAGAAATAGTATCCATTAATATCCTTATTACTATTTGAAATGTTATTGACTTCTTATATCTTTCTAACCCATAAAATAATTGCTTGTTATCTGTCTTATTTGTTGCTGCACCTCCAGTTTTTGGCACATAACGTATACTCGATTAACACTTGTTAGTTATTGGATGAATCTTTACATCTGCATGATGGGGTATTGATTACTGTAAAAAATATTTTATAGACTTTACCTTTTTACTGAAGAATTAACACACAGTTAAATTATGGATTTTTGCATGTAGAAAAACACCTTCAAAATATTAAGCCATTAATCCCTTCAACATAACATACCGTTTTATATTAAATATTTATTATTAAAATGGCAACAAAACACATTCATGTAATTGTGGCTTTCTCTCAAGTGTAGTCTCAAATAAGGATATCTCAGGTTAATTTTTAAGTTCCCAAAGTATTCACAAGTATCAAATAGAAGGAGAAATGTGCTTTCACATTGTTAGGAGAATGGTGTCAAAAAGTGCTGATAAAAGCGTCAACTTTGAAGTTAGAAGGTTTGTCTCTATTCTGTACTATTTTTATAAACTTCAAGAAACCATTTAATCCTACTAATCTTGTTTTGTGCTTATGAAAACAATGATGGCAAGAGAAATAGACACAGCACAGGTCTGTTGGAAGGATCAAACAAAATGATACAAAAATATTTCATTAGCACTATACAAATAGCAGTTAATATTTCATCAGAGACCTCTTTGTGAAGATTGTTGAAGTTCATGCATTTTTGTTTTAAATTGCAATGTTGACAATGGATATTCCTGAAAGCTGGGAAGTGACTCTAAATTATACTTCATTAATAGAAAAATACCATCTTTTCATTACAAAGAGGTAAAAATAGATCGTATTTGTAAAATAAAAGATAGACTCTGAAAAATCCAGTTCTTGAACTAATCATACACTTACAACATTCCAAATATAAAAGATTGCCAAAGATTTCCCCATTATTTTGGGAAAGAGCTTAAAAGAAAGAGCTAACGTCATTCACTTGTATCTATCACATGAAATGATTCACTTGAATTCTAAAACACTATACACTTTCAAATCAGAAGTTTTAGCCTTCAAATTACAAAAGTTCTACTAGAGTGTTTTAAAGTCATTCAGGTATATTTGTCTCATAAAAAATGACTGAGTGTAAGTTGTCCAGGTTGGTATGATGGTTCATCAGGATACCAAAGATAGCAAGGTGACTTTGAATTAGCCAAAGAGGAAAAGTAGATTATTTTCAAAAGACCAATGCTATTCAATACCTGACGTCTCAATAATTTCTCAACAGCAACAAAGGAAACCTGAGGACAGTGGGAAATATCCTCAAAGTATTGAGAAAAATATGTGTCCCATAAATTACACACACTGAGAAAATATTTCAAGAATTAGAGTAATAAGAAAAAAACCCTTTCAAACATACAAAGCAGTTTGCAAGTAATAACTTCTCTCTAGGAAAATTCCTAAGGTATGTGGAAAGATAATGAACCCAGATGGAAGATGAGTGGTACAAGGGGAAATAAACAGTAAATATGAAAAAAAGTTAGTTGAGAAAAATGAAATGAAAAGTATCTATTCAAAAGTAGAAAAACAAAGGGAAGGGAAAAAGGTAAGATAAACATAATTAATAAGGTCTTAGAAATTAATCCAAGTATATCAGGAGAAATAATAACTGAAAATGATGTATGTAACCCAGTCAAAGAAAATGTTGCATTGGATGAAATATTAAATCCATCTTGATACTGCTTACAAGAAACAGAATTAAAATGTAACTAAACTGAAGGAGTGGGAAAAATACTAGGTAATTATAATAGAAAGAATGCTGGAATAGTTACATTAATTTCAGACAAAATGTTATAAAACATTACTAGAGATAAAGAGGGTAGTTCTCTAATGATAATGGCTTATTTCATTAGAAGTAAGTTCTCAAGCTCTCTAATGGCTTACTTCATCAGAAGATGCAATAATTTCTACAACATACATCCTCAGTAACAAATTTTACACATACATGCACCTCTCACAACTCTGAGGAGAAACAGTAAAGTACACATACTGGGAGATTTAAAAAGAAATATTCTTAAAATATGATTGATTAGACAGGAAAAATTTCAATAAGCATAAAGAATATTTGAACAAGCCAATGAATAAACTTCACCTATTAGACATATTAGAACACTGTACTGGGTATCAGTTGCTGTGGGTAAGGATTGGAGACAGGGATACATTGGAGATGGTTTATCTCTGCTCCAAAGCATCTGAGGCCTCACCTGAAAGATCTAAAGGCTGGAAAATGAAATGATGTGGATGCTCATTGACTCACAAGTCTTAAAGTTGATTTTATCGAAGGGGCTAGCTGAGCTATCACAGGGAAAATCCACATGTCATCTCCATACGGTCAGACTTTCCTCAAAACATTGGGACCAGATTAAAAGTGAATAAAGATCAATATATATATATATATATATATATATATATATATATACTATAGATAGATCTATATAATATATAGATATATATAGGCATAGATATATATCAGTGTGGTTGATAGCAAAGAACAAAATGAACCAAAAAGCTATCAAAACCATGTATGTTTTGATATTAAGTAAAATAATACCAAATATATCTTTAGGGATTGAAGAAGTAATCATTTTGAATATAAGATAATTTGTAGACATGATTAATAAAATATCATTATGCCTGACATAACCATTGCAATAACTGCAGATATAACCTCCCTAGACATACCTATTTCATGACAATCTGATTCAGTCTTCAATAGTTCCCATGCCTAGAAAATGTGATAACCCTATTTCTTATCAAAATCATGTCTTCTCTAATTTTGACTTAAACTGTTTTTTTTAATATGGTTTCTTTTCTACTTCTCCTTTCTATATGCATCTAATTTGTAAAGACTTTACAGAGATCCACAAACACAGGTCAACTTTTGTCTTTATATTTTTAATCACACATTTCTCTATACAGAACATTACTCTCCACCATATCCATCAATTAAATTCTACCCATTTTGCAGGATTTATCTCAAATTCTGCCTCAACTACATAATCTGTGGTTCCTCCAACCCTGGGTAAAATTATTCTTCCTTTTTTTTATATGACCAAAAATACATATTTTGAAAAACTTGCTCAATAGCATATATCACTTCCTATCTTCTTTATTATTTTTGTCTTTTTATGTTTCAAGATCAGAGAACATGTACTATTTAACTTATATTTACCATAATGTAAAGCACCTATTGGAAGTCCACGTATATAAAACGGGATCTATTAATATTTGCTTTGTTAAATTTACTTCACTTTTACATTCAATATGTACTTTCAGTACTTAGAAATAAATGTTCTTCAACGAGTACAATTCTAACTTCCCCAACATCAGAATATATAACGATCTCTTTAGTTTGAAGTTTTTATTTTTCTCCCCTCTCCTTTCATTCCTCCATCAAAAAAGTTTTTGAAAAATAGCATATTCACTCTTTGTCTTCTGATCTGCCACAAAATTTGATATACAAAACTTACAAGAATAGTGAAACTGACAGTGGTCAAATTTGACCAGTTTAATTTCTAACTGGCATCCAAATGACCCACATTTTCACACATTTGAAACTCTTTACCTGTTGCTGCTAGATTACTTCCTCCAATGGCATAAGAAACTACATAGAATACGTGACAAAGATTGATAAACAATGCAAAAGTTTCAGCTGTATTTGTTGAAGCTATTTTTGTTATTGTTGTTTTGTAAAATGTCCTCTGATATTCAAATTTCCTCTAGGAAGGAAAGTTTCATTTAGCCCTACACAGCCATCACAATGTTTTTCTCTTTACCCAGTATGGTCTTTCTTGCAAGACAGAAAAGACTAGTAGGGGTTTTAATTTCAGGAGTTTTCAGTAAATTTACCACAGTAACTGGAAGAAAGAAACCTATTTGTTTCCTACAGGCATGGTCTAATCCCAGAGCTCTGTGATGTGAAGCATCAGAGGATGGTCTAGTAGGCTGAATGGACTTTAGCACTTCATATGTTTTCACACAAATGCAGAAGACAATTATTCCCTCAGGTTATAAACTCTCTTTTTATTTTCACCTTCATTGATTCACCACTAGTTGTGCAAATCAAAAGCAGGATAACTGCCTGCCTCTGCTTTTGAAGCTGTGCATCTTGTTTCCATTATGCTATTTAAAAAAAGTTATTCTCTAGAGAGCTGTTTGTAAGGATATGCAAAAAATTTACATTAATACCTCATATTGGTATTGAACCAGTTAGTGCTATTATTTATAAATTATATTATAAAATACATAGATTATTTTGTTAATTCACATTGTAAAATACATTGTACAAATAATTGCCATATATATTTTCAATATCAGTTATTAACTATTAATTGGAACATAGGGAAGAAACTGGTGACTAGGTCTTTAACTCAGATGACAGAAATATTCCATGATTCTTCCAACTGTAACTTCTGGTTGAAACAACTATTAATTTATCAATAAGTATGTAAGTGTAAATTGTATGTATAAGTTGGAAAGCAAAAAATAACCTAAAACATTTTATCAAGTCTCCATTCTAAGCAATTTTTATATATTAATTCATTAAAAGAAATGTTAGAATGTAGAGGTTATCATCAATTTCACCATCATCATATACAGATGAGGAAATGAAACTATGGAATTGTTAATTAATTTGCCTCAAATCATACATGTAATAAGTGGTGGAACCTGAGATGCAAATCCAGTTAGTCTGTCTCTAGAGCTTGTGATCTTGGTCACTGCATTATACTGGATCCTTCTGTCTCTCCCTCTCATGCTGTCATGTAGCTATACATTTGAGTAAACCTTTTTCTCTCATTCTCAGTGACGCCTCCATGTGAAATATCATAAACTGATCAGTTTCACTGACTTGCAGATGGGAATTCTATAACCTGACTACATGGATCAAAGAATCATTAGAGCAGGAATCTGTTATATTTTTAAATATACATACTTAAAATTGAAACTTTATAGACTGAGATATTATGAGATAGCTTTATTCAGAAAATCAAACTATTAACCACTAATAAAAATCAAAAATTTTGTGTTAGAAATATGTATATCATAAAATATATATTAGGGTACTTGACTCTGATTTTGGATCAATCTTTTTCTTTCATCTATTTTCAGATGAGATTCTGCTATTATTCACAATTACTTTGGTATATATTCATACATATTTGTATGGCATATATTTGTTTGACAATGTTTTTATTGAAATAGATTTCCTTCCATATATTCTTTTTTTTTTTTTTTTCAGTACGTGGGCCTCTTACTGTTGTGGCCTCTCCCGTTACAGAGCACAGGCTCCGGATGCGCAGGCTCAGCGGCCATGGCTCACAGGCCCAGCCGCTCCGCGGCATGTGAGATCTTCCCAGACCGGGGCACAAACCCGTGTCTCCTGCATCGGCAGGCGAACTCCCAACCACTGTGCCACCAGAGAAGTCTCCATATATTCTTGATTGATGGTATACTATCAGGAAGGGCAAAAAATGGAAATGATAAACTCAACAATTAGGGTTAATCTCCATTGATTTTTTTTTTCATTGTTGTTAGGAAGAATTTAGGAAATTACTGTGCAGCAGGAGGCTCTGCTCTTTGTTGCTGGGAAACAGTCATTTGTGATTATTTCAAGGCATTGCCACCTGGTGTAGAAAATGCCTTTCTAAGCCAAGGTGCCAGATTAGACAAATCATATCACTTCAAGTCCAAACATCTGCTGAGACAAGGTCGAGTATGCTGTGAAGTTGTATTGGCTGCATTTCTAGGAACATGGTTTTCAAAATTTCATGTGCCAATTTAGTCCATAAAGTATTTATTGAGTCTGTAATAAATTCAGAACACTGCAATAGCTACTGTGGGCAAACAAAAAGTAGTAGATAGTTTACAGTCTATCTACCTTTCTAAAGAGTTATTTATAATCTAAGGCTAGAAATAGTTTCAAGCACAAAACAGATGTGACTTTGTCTCTAAGGAACTTAGAAAAGGCACTTCTGAGTCAGAAGCTAAATTAAATGCAGAATCAAAGATTGTCTAGTTAGATTCCACCCACCCAATGCAGTTGTTCCTTATGCAATACCTTACTATCTAAATTATGCTTGAATAAATTCAATAATATCTGTATCTACATAAGAGGAAACCATCTCATTCTTTTGAGGACGTCTAATTATTAAGAATTCTTTACACTATTTGTCTTATTGGTCCATCAATAACAAGAAAGGAAGGGGAATATCTCTGCAAAAATATGAAGATCCCTCCTCCCTAAAAATGTGCCCTGTATTTATTTTCAAAGCCCTGCTCCTTCATGCCTTCACACAATCTTATGAAGTGACTTTTCATTGTAGCTTTCCTTCTTTTCATTTAACTCTCTTCCAGCCTTTAAGATAATTAAAGCTCTACCCATTCAAACCATTCAATTACCTCCCTGACTTTCTCATTTTTCATGGGGCAAAATCCAAGATTCATGAGTCAACAAGGAATCACTTTGCTTTGTTTTGTTTTTTTCCTGAGATGTATTTTCTTTTTTTTTTTTTAATAATTTTGTTGTTCACAACTGAGGATAAGATGCTTCCTAATTCTCTACATCGTTACTGTTTTTGAATTTTATTTATTTTTTTATACAGCAGGTTCTTATTAGTTATCTATTTCATATATGTTAGTGTATATATGTGAATCCCAATCTTCCAATTCAATCCACAATCACCTCTACACACAACTTTCCCCCCTGGGTGTCCATATGTTTGTTCTCTACATCTGTACCTCTATTTCTGCCTTGAAAATCGTTCATCTGTACCATTTTTCTAGATTCCACATATATGCATTAACATACAATATTTGACTTCTTGTTCAGAATTACTTCACTCTGTATGACAGTCTCTAGGTCCATCCACATCTCTACAAATGACCCAGTTTCGTTCCTTTTTATGGCTGAGTAATATTCCATTGCACATATGTACCACATCTTTATCCATTCGTCTGTCCATGGGCATTTACGGCATATCAATGATCTGGCTATTGTAAACAGTGCTGCAATGAACACTGGGGTGCATATGTCTTTTGGAATTATGGTTTTCTCTGGGTATATGCCCAGTACAGGGATTGCTGGATCATATGGTAATTCTATTTTTAGCTTTTCAGGGAACTTACATACTGTTCTCCATAGTGGCTGTATCAATTTACATTCCCACCAAAAGTACAAGAGGGTTCCCTTTTCTCGATATCCTCTCCAGCAGATGTATTTTGTAGATTTTCTAATGATGCCCATTCTAACTGGTGTGAGGTAATACCTCACTGTAGTTTTGATTTGCATTTCTCTAATAATTAGTGATGTTGAGCAGCTTTTCATGTGACTCCTGTCCATCTGTATGTCATCTTTGGAGAGACATCTATTTAGGTCTTCTGCCGATTTTTTGATTGGGTTGTTTGTTTTTTTAATATTGAGCTGCATGAGCTGTTTATATATTCTGGAGTTTAATCCTTTGTGGTTGATTCACTTGCAAATACTTTCTCCTATTCTGAGGGTTGTTTTTTCATCTTCTTTATAGTTTCCTTTGCTGTGCAAGAGCTTTTAAGTTTCATTATGTCCAATTTGTTTATTTTTGTTTTTATTTCCGTTACTCTAAGAGGTGGGTCAAAAAGGATCTTGCTGTGATTTATGTGAAAGTGTGTTCTTCCAGATGGCAGAGAGCAGAAGCAAGAAGAACTACAATCCTGCAGCCTGTGGAACAAAAACCACATTCAAAGAAAGATAAACAAGATTAAGGCAGAGAGCTACATACCAGATGAAGGAAAAAGATAAAACCCCAGAGAAACAATTAACTGAAGCACAGATAGGCAACCTTCCAGAAAAAGAATTCAGAATAATGATAGTGAGGATCACGATCCAGGACCTCGGAAAAAGAATGGAGGCAAAGATCGAGAATATGCAAGAAATGTTTAACAAAGACTTAGAAGAATTAAAGAACAGAGATGAACAATACAATAACTGAAATGAAAACTACACTAGAAGGAATCAATAGCAGAATAACTGACGCAGAAGAACGGATAAGTGACATGGAAGACAGAATGGTGGAATTCACTACTGCAGAACAGACTAAAGAAAAAAGACTGAAAGGAAATGAAGACAGCCTAAGAGACCTCTGGGACAAGATTAAACATAAGAACATTCACATTATAGGGGCCCCAGAAGGAGAAGAGAGAGAGAAAAGACCCTAGGAAATCTTTGAAGTGATTATAGTTGAAAATTTCCCTAACATGGGAAAGGAGATAGCCACCCAAGTCCAGGAAGCGCAGAGAGTCCCACACAGGATAAACCCAAGGAGAAATATGCTGAGACACATAGTAATCAAATTGGAAAAAAATAAAGACAAAGAAAAATTACTGAAAGCAGTAAGGGAAAAAAACCAAATAATATACAAGAGAACTCTCATAAGGTTAACAGCTGACTTCCCAGCAGAAACTCTACAAGCCAGAAGGGAGTGGCACGATATATTTAAAGTGATGAAAGGGAAGAACCTACAACCAAGATTACTCTACCCGGCAAGGGCCTCATTCAGATTCGATGGAGAAATAAAAGCTTTACAGACAAGCAAAAGCTAAGAGAATTCAGCACCACCAAACCAGCTCTACAACAAATGCTAAAGGAACTTCTTTAAGTGGGAAACACAAGAGAAGAAAAGGACCTACAAAAACAAGCCCAAAACAATTAAGCAATTGTCACAGGAACATACATATCGATAATTACCTTAAACATGAATGGATTAAATGCTTTAACCAAAAGACACAGGTTTGCTGAATGGATACAAAAACAAGACCCATATATATGCTGTATACAAGAGACCCACTTCAGACCTAGGGACACATTCAGACTGAAAGTGAGGGGATGGAATTAGATATTCCATGCAAATGGAAATCAAAAGAAACCTGGAGTAGCAATACTCATATCAGATAAAACAGACTTTAAAATAAAGAATATTACAAGAGATAAGGAAGGACACTACATAATCATCAGGGAATCAATCCAAGAAGAAAATATAACAATTATAAATATATATGCACCCAACATAGGAGCACCTCAATACATAAGGCAACTGCTAACAGCTATAAAAGAGGAAATAGACAGTAACACAATAATAGTGGGGGACATTAACACCTCACTTACACCAAAGGACAGATGATCCAAAATGAGAATAAAGAAACAGAAGCTTTAAATGACACAATAGACCAGATAGATTTAATTGACATTTATAATACATTCAATCCAAAAAGAGCAGATTACACTTTCTTCACAAGTGTGCACAGAACGTTCTCCAGGATACATCATATCTTGGGTCACAAATGAAGCTTCAGTAAATTTAAGAAAATTGAAATCACATCAAGCAGTTTTTCTGACCACAACGCTATGAGATTAGAAATGAATTACAGGGGAAAAAACATAAAAAACACAAATACATGGAGGCTAAACAATACGTAACTAAATAACCAAGAGATCACTGTAGAAGTCAAAGAGGAAATCAAAAAATACCTACAGACAAATGACAATGAAAACACGATGATCCAAAACCTATGGGATGCAGCAAAAACAGTTCTAAGAGGGAAGGTTATAGCTATTCAAGCTTACCTAAAGAAACAAGAAAAATCTCAAATAAACAATCTAACCTTACACCTAAAAGAAATAGAGAAAGAAAACAAGCAAAACCCAAAGTTAGCAGAAGGAAAGAAATCATAAAGATCAGAGCAGAAATAAATGAAATAGAAACAAAGAAAACAATAGCAAAGATCAATAAAACTAAAAGCTGTTTCATTGAGAAGATAAACAAAATTGATAAACCATTAGCCAGACTCATCAAGAAAAAGAGGGAGAGGACTCAAATCAATAAAATTAGAAATGAATAAGGAGAAGTCACAACAGACACCACAGAAATACAAAGCAACCTAAGAGACTACTACAATCAACTCTATGCCAATAAAATGGACAACCTGGAAGAAATGGACAAATTCTTAGAAAGGTAATAACCTTCCATTACTGAACCAGGAAGAGATAGAAAATATGAACAGACCAATCACAAGTAAGGAAATTGAAACTGTGATTAAAAATCTTCCAACAAACAAAAGTCTAGGAACAGATGGCTTCACAGGTGAATTCTATCAAACATTTAGAGAAGAGTGAACACCCATCCTTCTCAAACTCTTCCAAAAAACTGCAGAGGAAGGAACACCCCCAAACTCATTCTATGAGGCCACCATCACCCAGATACCAAAACCAGACAAAGATACTACAAAAAAAAGAAAATTACAGACCAATATCACTGATAAATATAGATGCAAAATCCTTAACAAAATAGTAGCAAACAGAATCCAACAACACATTAAAAGGAACATACAGCATGATCAAGTGGGATTTATCCCACGGATGCAAGGATTCTTCAATATATGCAAATTAATCAATGTGATACACCATATTAATAAACGTGAAGAATAAAAACCATATGATCATCTCAATAGATGCAGAAAAATCTTTTGACAAAATTCAACACCAATTTATGATAAAAACCCTCCAGAAAGTGGGAATAGAGGGAACCTACCTCAACGTAATAAAGGCCATATACGACAAACCCACAACAAACATCATCCCCAATAGCGAAAAACTGAAAGCATTTCCTCTAAGATGAGGAACAAGACAAGGTTGTCCACTCTCGCCACTATTATTCAACATAGTTTTGGAAGTCCTAGCCATGGCAATCAGAGAAAAAAAAGAAATAAAATGAATACAAATTGGAAAAGAAGTAAAACTGTTACTGTTTGCAGATGACATGATTCTGTACATACAGAATCCTAAAGATGCCACCAGAAAACTACTAGAGCTAATCAATGAATTTGGTAAAGTGGCAGGATACAAAATTAATGCACAGAAATCTCTTGCATTCTTATACACTAATGATGAAAAACCTGAAAGAGAAATTAAGGAAACACTCCCATTTACCACTGCAACAAAAAGAATAAAGTACCTAGGAATAAACCTACCTAGGGAGAAAAAAGACCTGTATGCAGAAAACACTGATGAAAGGAATTAAAGATGATACCAACAGATGGAGAGATATACCATGTTCTTGGATTGGAAGAATCAATACTGTGAAAATGACTATACTACCCAAAGCAATATACAGATTCAATGCAATACCTATCAAATTACAATGACATTTTTTACAGAACTAGAACAAAAAATCTTAAAATTTGTATGGAGACAAAAAAGACCCCGAATAGCCAAAGCAGTCTTGAGGGAACAAAACGGAGCTGGAGGAATCAGACTCCCTTACTTCAGATTATACTATAAAGTTACAGTAATCAAGACAATATGGTACTGGCACAAAAACAGAAACACAGATCAATGGAACAAGACAAAAATCCCAGAGATAAACCCACGCACATATGGTTAACTAATCTATGATAAAGGAGGCAAGGATATACAATGGAGAAAAGACAGTCTATTCAATAAGTGGTGCTGGGGAAACTGGAGAGCTACATGTAAAAGAATGAAATTAGAACACTCTCTAACACCATACACAAAAATAAACTCAAAATGGATTAGAGACCTAAATGTAAGACTGTACACTGTAAAACTCTTAGAGGAAAACATAGGAAGAACTCTTTGACATAAATCACAGAAAGATCTTTTTTGATCCACCTCCTAGAGTAACGGAAATAAAAACAAAAATAAACAAATGGGACCTAATGAAACTTAAAAGCTCTTGCACAGCAAAGGAAACCATAAACAAGACGGAAAGATAATTCTCAGAATGGGAGAAAACATTTGCAAACGAATCAGCTGACAAAGGATTAATCTCCAAAATATATAAACAGCTCATGCAGCTCAATATTAAAAAAACAAACAACCCAATCCAAAAAATGGGCAGAAGACCTAAATAGACATTTCTCCAAAGAAGACACACAGATGGCCAAGAAGCACATGAAAAGCTGCTCAACATCACTAATTATTAGAGAAATGCAAATCAAAACTACAATGAGGTATTACCTCACACTAGTTATAATGGGCATCATCAGAAAATCTACAAACTACAAATGCTGGAGAGGGTGTGGAGAAAAGGGGACCCTCTTGCACTGTTGGTGGGAATGTAAATTGATACAGCCACTATGGAGAACAGTATGGATGTTCCTTAAAAAGCTAAATTAGAATTACCATATGATCCAGCAATCCCAGTACTGGGCATATACCCAGCAAAAACCATAATTCAAAAAGACACATGCACCCCAAAATTTATTGCAGCACTATTTACAATAGTCAGGTCATGGAAGTAACCTAAATGCCCATCTACAGGCAAATGGATAAAGAAGAAGTGGTACATATATACAATGGAACATTACTCAGACATAAAAAGGAATGAAACTGGGTCATTTGTTGAGACGTGGATAGATCTAGAGACTGTCATACAGAGTAAGTCAGAAAGAGAAAAACTAATATCGTATATTAATGCATATATATGGAACCTGGAAAAAATGGTACAGATGAACCGGTTTGCAGGGCAGAAATTGAAACACTGATGTAGAGAACAAATGTATGGACACCAAGGGGGGAAAGCGGCGGGGTGGTGGGGATGGTGGTATGATGAATTGAGCGTTTGGGATTGACATGTATATACTGATGTGTATAAAATGGATGACTAATAAGAACCTGCTGTATAAAAAAATAAATAAAATTCAAATTTTTTTTAAAATAAATAAGTAAAAAACAAAACAATAACAAAAAAGAGTGTTCTTCCTATCTTTTCCTCTAAGAGTTTTATAGTGTCTGGTCTTACATTTAGGTCTTTAATCCATTTTGAGTTTATTTTCATGTATGGTGTTAGAGAACTCATTGAGTTTCTTACAGTTTCGTTCTGCTTAAGAATGATAGAAAAACACCTCACGATACAGAAAACAAAGAATATAATATTTTGATCCGAATCCATATCTGGATGTCTGATTCTGTTCTTAATATTGTTTCTGAATACTATGTTTTCTTTCTAAGCGACTGACAGGCCTATTTAATCTTTTATATCAGCCACAATGATAACTTCCTGTTAAATATTTCATATTGTTGTACTGATAAAGAACATAAGACATTATGCAAAACTTGGCACAGACATGATTCAGGAGATCATCTGCTGGAACATAAATCACTTGAGAGCCTGGAACTTAGGACATGGCAGTGCTCCTGAGAAGATAAGCTGGACAACTCATGTAATTCAGTTATGTTACTGTGGGCCTCTGTAAAGATATTCTACTCATCCTTATAGTGAATCTTTGTGTCTTAGCTGCTGGGTGATCTTAAGAGTGATGGGGCAAATCTTCCACAAATTTATCCTAAGGATATTGCTCCATTTATAACTGTTTAATGAATAAATATTTTCCCTTACACAGTCTTGGGACATTAAAGCCAAGTCAACTTTTAAATGTTTATCAAGTACTATCATAACAGGTCTAACACATTATATTTATATTACAGTGGACAGTACCTGATTGGGAAAAAAATGACCTTTCTGTACAAATGTGATTTTTCACCAAAACCAAAATTATTGTCTTTGTACTAAGTTATATATCTGTAAGAGCATTACTTCTACCTGGGATGGAACCACTGCTTGATGATGATTCTACATCATTTGGAGATGACAAAAATTTAAGTCCTTGTTTTAAAAGTTAAAAAATATATTGCAAATCTCCTTTAGTAAACTGTGATTGTTTTCTTCTTCTAAGAATTCCTTCTTAAAACCTTTTACTGGTTCTCTTTTCTGTAGAAATCATTCACTATAATTAAGTGAAATGAGCTCACTCTTCTGGTACAATATCCTCCTACTTATAAAAGCATGATAATAAAGTTAACTTTTCCCTTAAAGTTATTGGCGTAAGAATAGTCTAAATATTTAATTTGGTGAGTTTTTCTTATAAAATTAGGAAATCTTATAATAAGAAGTCCAAAAAAGCATTGAACACAAGAATATGACAGAAGAAAGAGTGTTGCATTAAAAAAAAGAAAAGCATGGAAAAAAAATTATCAGAATCAAAATAAAAAGAGGATGATGTGTTGAAATTTAAAATTTTTAAAATGGATAGAACAAAGTTGACTTCCTTTAGATTTCTAGAGGAAGTACCTATGTAAGGGAATTATACTCATTCAAGGATATGCTCCAACTGGTGGGTAAGAGAAAGCTCCATTCCTTTATAGATTGATTTACTGATCACTCACGCACATGCGCACACACACAGAGGTTAAAGGCAAAATTTAGGCTAATTTCCTAATGAAAAATAATGACCAGTTAACAAAATAATGTTTCCTTCATATTCAAAAGGCTTACACATTAGGACACTGAATATACTGTTAGCTTCTCCAATTAATTCAAAATTACATCACAGAGCATGTTCTGTGCAAACAAAGCTAGGATCAAATTCAAGCCCTGCCTCTTACTAAGAGTGCAGTTTCACCTATTGGGAATTCAGTTGTCTTACATGCAGCATAGAAAAATATTATATAGACAGCAACATATTTGACATACTTTTTTCCCAAAGCACACTATTTTGCTGGCTATAAATGATAATCACTAAGTGATTGTGAACTTTATAGTGTTTTACATATTTCAACATGTTCTCTATCAGCTTAGTCTCATACATAAAAAATGATGAAATTATATGATATATATATACTCAGCATTCTTTTTGTGTATTTCTACTTAAATATATACAAATGTAATATAATTTTCCACAGGCAAAGTTGAAATAGTCATTCATAGTATTTTTGCAGAATTTTAAAATTTATTAACTCCTCACAGATCTTCATAAAATGCATTTCACAGTCTCAATTTCTTGAAAATAGATAAAATTGGTTTTAAAAATAAGAAAAGATATATACTATGTCAGCATTTTTCTTTTATAGAATCAGGTGAATGAAACTGACAACCTCAAGATTTACCAAACCAAATCAGCTAAACCCAGTGTTGGCCCCTAATGAATATGGGGCTGAGTAAATCTTGACTTTAGTAATCCTAGAATTTAAAGTATGCATATATGTACGCATTTACACATAAATTTCAATATATCTTGAGTTTACTATAAATTTTAAAAAAGAATATCTATTTCAATCACTCAAATTGTAGTTTAGCCCCAAAAGTATGGTTGATCTTATCTATAAAGAGGTAAAGAGGACTGGGACCTTATTGTGTGAAAGACAGATTGTGTTGTTAGTTTAGATTGAGTAAATACCCAATGAAATAATTATGAAACCAGGGGCTAAGAAAGAAATTAATGAGGCTTATGCCTATAACACTCTGCTATAGGAATTAGGTTTGTATAAATAATCAAGGATCAGTTTATAGCAAAAAAAATTTGATGTCAGAAAACAAGAGAAATGCATGCTGCTGTTGCTGGAGAACAAGGATTTCCCAGGGTTGAGAATTTGAGGCTTGCCAGCTAATAGATATGAAAGAGACATGAAGACATAACCTGACCAACTGTGCTTTTACATGGGACCAGATAATGAGAAAATATTTCAGTTGTTTCTGGGTTAGAGAGGAGGACTAGAGCTAAATTAAATCTAACAGAAGAAGGAAACAGGTCTCAGAAACAAAAAGAATTTCCAGGAAACAATCCAGATCTAAGAAACAAGTGAGAGCCCTCTCTTAAAATTGTGGTTAGACAGTCAAGAAGGCATTTTGGAACTACTGCCTAAAGACAAGGACAGTTCTATTTCATTAATGTGTAGTTAGGTTTGAGGATAACAGGGTGAGGAGACTGAGGAGAGTAGCAGAGTTCAATCGGAGCCTCAGCGGAGGAGTTTCAATATGACAGTGCAGTTGGGAGTGTTCCAGGTTATTGTTTATGAAATAAAGGCTCATGCCATGCAATATTGTGAATCTGTGTCATTGAGGGAGTGTTCAAAGACAGTGAGACCCACAAAATGGTGCTAGACAGGAAAACAATACGGTTGACCCTTGAACCAAGTGGGGGTTAGGGGGTTGACTCTCCATGCAGTGGAAAATCCACCTGTAACTTTTAATCAGTCCTCCCTATACACTGCTTCTCTGTATCCATGGTTCCATTTGTGCAGATTCAGTCAACCACTAACTGTGTAGTACTATATTATTTACTATTGAAAACTAGTCACCTATAAGTTGACCCAAGCAGTTCATACCCATGTTATTCAAGGTCACCTGTATAGAGATGAAGCTCAAGGAGGGGTAGGTATTGGACCCATCAAAGGTTACATACTATGTGGCAGTACCCAAAACTGGGTGAGCTGGGATGGCAAATGCTTGCCTGCCGACAAAGAAGGAATTGGCTCTGTATCGCTCCCTAAAAGAAACCCTGCAAGACAGTGTCCAAATCAGATGTTAGAAGACAAAATGTCTAGTCCTAAAAGCAAAGGAAAAGGAAAAGAAACACTGGCTTTCTGCAACTGCAGATAGTGGTAGCCCAAGACATATTGGAACAGGAAAGGAGCTAACATCCAAAGCAGCTTAATTTTTTTAAAACTTGCCTAAACTTGCCTAAAGGTAAACGGAAAAACAACAAAGAAAAATGAAGCATCCATCGGAAGAAAAACATATAACAGCAAGAAATATTTATGCTGTCATTAAAATACTAGAAGTCCCTCAAGGGCTGGAACATTCACATTTCTGGAAAGGTAAGAGTGAGGTCGGGGGAGACCCACACTGCAGAAGTATTGCTTAGATACCAGGCATTGTAAACATCAAAGCTCAAAGCAATTTCAGATTAAGTCAGAAACCTGCTAGTAATGAATCTCCACTTGAGACAAATTTATGACCAAAAGAAAAAAAAGTCCTTCCACTGAACGTGGGATTTTTAGAGCAAAAGGATGCAGTCCCAGTCTTTGTAGTACAGTGCTGAAAAATCAGAAGGTTTGACTGAAAACAGGAAAAGTCATAGAGACTAGCAAAAAATGAGGCTGTGAATGAACATATTTCATTTGAGGGGGGCCTGCTTTAATTGAGGGTTGACAGTTAACAGAGCAAGATCATGGCTGTATCATTTAAGAAAAAAATTCTCACAAGCAAAATAAATTAAAAGTGAGATGGATATTAAAATACTAAAATAAGAAAGCCTCCAGAAAGCACTGTGCCTGGAATGCCAGCACAATTGTCTAGTTATGTATTTATTCAGTTTTACTCTTTCAGAAATATGTGCCATGATCCTCTCTGAGAAGGCAGTGTGATAAGTGAATTCAACTCTTAGCACCTCCATATGGTATATGTGGTGTCACCCTAAACTTATTCAGAGATTTCTACCAACTAAATTTAAGTACATAAGTTGTGGATTCCTGAAAACTGGTTCAGACTGGCATCCTGGTGAGATTGACAGCATTGACTTACTCAATAAATGTTTGCTGATGTCTTTTTAACCACGTATTTATTCAGTAAATGAGCATTGAAAAACTCTTATTTGCTGACTCTGTTTAGGCATTAAGGATTTAACTGAGCAAGATGGTATTCAACTTCATAAATCACCCAGTAGAGTGTGACATAGACAAACTATTCTTTTTGTGAGCAGCTGAGGAAAGACAGAGGACAAGCTTTTGTAGGAGAGGACCCGGTCACGGAATTGAGAGGACAGAATATTGGACATATCATCACACAAACACTGAAATCAATAAAATTGGGTCATGAGCAGTGTTCAAGTATGTGACAGTGATCCAGATGCTAAATCTTCCATGGAAGGAAGAAGGATGCTTCAAGGGTTGGGAGGTGTCTGTAGCGAGGAAATGTGGTAGGTGGTAGAGTTTGATGGCATGCTATTCTGAACCTATGCTTTTATAATGGAGGAACAGAGACTAATATGAAAACAACAATGGAAAGGAGGAGACATCATACCCTGACTCCAGGCCCAGTGGTTCTGAAGGATGGGGAGAGAAAACAGTCACCTCTTGAAAGAGCTGGACAGAAGTAGAAAAGAAAGAGATTTCAGTTAAAGGAAGTAGGTGAAGGGAACCTCAAAGAGGTTGAGAATAGAGAGGTAATTGCTGATGACTAATCGTGTAGTCCAGAGGCCAAATTGAAAGTGTTTTAGAAAGTGGGAAGGAGTTTGTTAGTTAGCATTACTATTCCTGACATAGAGTGTGTCTGAAGATTAGGGTGTGTGCAATAAGAAGTGACCTGGGAGACCCCTGTATCTTGGAGTGACCAGTATAACTAAGCAGGGCATGACTGCATGAGTCCTGATGGTCTTGCTGCATGTAAAGACTGTGACACTATGAGTTTCAGAAGGAAGGAGTAGTGTGGTGCAGGTACTTCAGAGAACATGCAGAATTCTGGCTTTACACTTGCCCCCTGCCCGTTGCCAAAGGAAGCCTGCAGATAGGTGTGTGACCATATGGGTACTCTCTTAATCTTTGTCAATATAGTCTTATATGTAACTGATTATGAATCTTTGGTAAATTATATTTGATATGAAAAGGAAAATAGGAAGTAAATTTTTGGCCTAAGGTGGAATGTAGTCCTGGAGTTAATTACTAGTGTTTTTTTTTTCTTTTCTTTTTTTTCAGCTGCATTGGAGTCTTTCAGCAAAAGGTGAGCCTTCCCCCAGTTTTTCTAAGAGGAAGTACAAAGGAACAGTAGTTAACATATTGGAAGGATCCTTGAAATGGAGAAAACAGTTATGTTTTTTTTTTTAACATCTTTATTGGGGTTTAATTGCTTTACAATGGTGTATTAGTTTCTGCTGTATAACAAAGTGAATCAGCTATAAATATACATATATCCCCATATCCTCTCCCTCTTGCGTCTCCCTCCCACCCTCCCTATTCCACCCCTCCAGGTGTTCACAAAGCACTGAGCTGATCTCCCTGTGCTATGCAGCTGCTTCCCACTAGCTATCTATTTCACATTTGGTAGTGTATATATGTCCATGCCACTCTCACTTCGTCCGAGCTTACCCTTCCCACTCCCCGTGTCCTCAAGTCCATTCTCTACATCTTCGTCTTTATTCCTGTCCTGCCCCTAGGTTCTTCAGAACCATTTTTTTTCTATATATATATGGAATCTTTAAAAAGTTCTGTTCTTATAACTACTTTCTATTCCCTGAAGAAGGACAGGCACCAGCTTAAGTCCAATGGGATACAAAGGCAAGATCAGAAACCTTAAAAAGCAACCTGATTATTTTCTCTTTACTCATATTCTTGCCTCATTCAGTAAAATAGGAACTTGAGCACTTTTACCAGTAATGACAGAAAAGCTTTCCCCCTCTATACAGTTCTTACTCACTCTTCTCTAAAAGAAATGTTTCTCTTCTTATTGGTAAGAGAAGAAATTGTCCTGCATATTCATGGACTTTGACCTTTCTTGGCACTTGACGGCCTGTACATTGAATGTTTCTTTTCACTTCCTTGTGGTGCCAAACAATATATATATATATATATCACATTTGGTGCCCATCTGGTTATCCATCTCTCAGTTGCTTCAAATGTTGAGAAGAAGAGGGATAATTAGTTGACTTCCTATCTACTCCATATCCCAATTCAAGGATAATACATTTTAGATAAGAAAACAGAGATCATAGACTATAGAACTTAAAATTTGAATCAATGTCTTTTATTTCAAATCCATTGCTTTCTCCACTGCATTGTTGTACTTTTAGCAGTGAAAAAGAATTGATTATACAATATATACTGCATTAAGTAACTGTCAATATCCTTCAAAGGGATATCTGTGAATCATCCCAGGGCTAGAACAGATATGGAAATAGTCTCCTGTCTTCCATTCCCATCAAAACAAACACAATTTGTTCTGAAGATATTTAAATAATTGTTCAAGTGACTACTTTTTCTCAGGCCCATTTACTCCCATGAGATGAGATCTAATTGTTATAATTTACCTGTAAGGTTTTTACTTGTACCCCCGCCAGGATTCTCTACACCTCAATTTTTTCATGTAAAACAATATGAATAATATCATCTACCTCAGACAGTTGCTGTGAAGACTGAATGAGTGAATATATGTAAAATGCTTAGAAGACCCCCTTGGCACAAAAAAAAAACCCTATGGAAGTATTGCTGTTATCACTATTTCTCTTGTTGACTTTACATTAAGTTTCTTTGGATATCCACATATTGTATTTCTCTTACCAATTTACACAAAGGACCTTTGCTATTTCTTATTTAACTTTCCTGGTTGAGACTAACTTTATCATCTTGTTAAGGTATCATTAACAGTAATAAATTTATTAACTCAACAAGTATGTGTTGAGTGTCCCCTACGTGCCATAATTTGTGACATTACTGATGAACAAGACAGCGTTCAACTACCTTGAAGGAGTTTATGTTAAAGTAAGGAAGATGGTTAGTAATCTGCAAGTTCTGAGAAATAGAAATTTGAATATCATCGATTATGAGATAGGTGAAGAAAGGCTTAATCAGAAGTCAAGGTCTGGCATTTTTATTTAAATGTCATCTTTTAAAATTTGGCATTCAATAGTGCCTATATTTTATTTTAAAAATTATTAGATATGGTGATCATTCTTAATTTGGATGTTCTTAAAATTCTCATTGTTTTGTTAAACAAGAATCTACTCTATTAAATTCTCTCCTTGCCCTCTGATCCTTTCTTTAGATCCAAAATCATCACTGGTCAGTAAACACATGTTGAATGAATAAGTGGTTATTTTGCTTGTCTTATTAGCATTGTGGAGCCTGCATTGAAAACAACAATTAGCTTGATTCTCAGTGTTAAAATGAATCTAACTAAACCAATTTTTTTCCAGTGCAATTATAGGTCCCAGAGCACACAGGACACTCCTAAGGCACTTAACCATATTCTGAAGAGTAAACAGTATTCACTTTTTCTTTGCTGCTTTGATAGTGATAAACAATTTACAAATGAGAGAGAAAAACAAAGCAAAACAAAACTATGGCACCACCTTTCTGAAATGGTCCTTGTGTGATGAGCACAGAAGAATTGTCTTTATTTGCAAAAGTATGAACTACATTTACAATATTACAATAAAAAATTAAAGCTACACAGTTAAGTAGCAACACTATTTAGTTTAATATAATTAGGATATACATAAATCTATAATGCATATGTCATATCTTTTTCTAGAAAGTTGCACTGACATTCTAAGGAAGAATTTTTGAAAATCTTTGAGGAAACATCAAGTGAAAGAAAAGATCTGAATGTGCAAAATTAATAATGTTAAGTTCAATGAGGGCTGCTGGTTTGGGAGCTGAAGTTGCAGAGCTTTTGAATTCTACATAATAAATGTAACAACTAAGAGCTTATTCAGCCATCTGGGGGCTGAACTGGATGTTTCTTGGACTTCACAACTTCTGTGAAGAAGGTGATCTCTTTCAGGCATGACTCAAAATGGACACTGATTGCCAAACCCCTTCCCCATCCAAATATTCAGAGATGGAAAATCATTCAGCAATCATAACGCAAGTCAGAGAGAGACAAAGAAGTGTTGAGAAATGAGCAGCAGGAGAAGTCAATGTCATGCAAAGATGGCACATTCTGCAGAAGCTGCATTAGAAAATAAAAAAGTAAAACCTTCTCTATACAAATGCCACTAATGAAGGGAGAATTTATAAGTGAACTTTAATTAATTGTAAACTGAATAAACATTCCCCAAACTTGATGTATAAGCTCAGAGACAAGGAGGAGTTTCTTTTGACATAGACATTATGAGTGAGCCAGAAAATGGGACACACATTGAAGAGATATAGAAATGTCTAGAAACACAATAAAAAGGATTTAATTTACAGAATGTTTGTGTATTTCAATCACTTATTCTATGGCCACCATCATAATAAAAAATTAAGCTATAAGTACATGTATTTTCACAAGTATAAGTTACATATTCATTACAACACAAATTCTTTAAGTTTTATAATGTTCCACAAATACTTTAAATGCATCAACTGTGAAGGAGCTGACATTTTATCATTTCCAAATGGATACTTATTTGTTTTTAAAATTTTCTGTTTGTTAAAGAACCACAAAAGCTTTGCATTTCTTTTCCAGTTTCTTTCATTGTTAATCAAAACATACACAGAAGTTGGCCATAAAATAATTGGAGAAAAGGGCTTTTATCAAAAGACCTTTACAGTTTCTATTAATACGAATTAATTAGCACTGCTATATACACTTTAGCTAAAATAGCTTCCTGAATGTCTACTCTTTTATACATTCATGTACTAAGCCAATATTTACTGCAGGGTTTGTGGCTGAGGAAAAGAGATACATAGAAAGAAGTATAATTTATTTTATATATCTAGTATATGATTTTATAAATCCTGTGTGTAGTGTATAAAAGCTACTCTTGTGAATGTATGCTTAGAAATTGTTCAAAGATGCCAGTAACACATCACTGAATATTTTCCTGAACTAAGAAATCCTTTTGTAACCAGAATTTTTTTCTGTGCAAGTATTCCTTAGTCATAAAATATATTACTTATTTTTATTATTTACTGGAGTAGATTGAAATATTTATCTCATTTCTAACTCCTCACACCTATGCCATGACCTCATCATGGGAAAAGTGTACTTCCCTACCCCCTTGAATTTGGGCTTAGCCATGTGACCTGTTTGACCAATGGGATGTTAGCAGACATGACGTGAACAAAGATTTGAATTGAGACTGTGTGATTGAGCTTAACTTCTTGAACGGCAGGAATCCTACATATATACCACAGAAGCAAAGAGAGGTTTACCAAGGATGGAGTACTTACTTGAGACAAACAAAATGTTTGTTGGGCTAAGTTCCCAAATAATTACTGCAGTTATATTCAGCCATTAGCACAGTAGACCAAGCAATATGGATTCATTTTGAGTAAATTCATAATTTCAGGATCACTCAACCTCATTTCAGAAGCAGTTTGAGCCTCCAAGCCCTCCAGCATTACATATCCCTGCTTCTAACCAAAAGATTTTTTTAAATGATAGTTTCACAGTAATTATGAAGATGTAGACATACAACTTGAGTAACTTCTACCATTGTATGTGACCACTTGGAGTTTGTATTTGTGGGCAACATTTTTAAGTGTAAAAAGCAAATTTTGAGGGGTGAATTTTTTGCTTTGCAAAGGCAAATTTGAGTTTTAATATAAAATGTTTTGTTGAATTTCTATATTATTCAATTTAATTTGTAGAAAAATACTGATTATTACTGATAAATACATGGTTATTACTAAAAAAAAATTTTTGTACTTTAAGGGAAGGAGGGTATTAATAAAGAATCCTTTGGGGATGTCAAACACAGTAGTTCAAATTCCTGAGGGAAAGAATTCCCTACACAGAGTTCCTTCAGCCTGAGCCCCAGAATGAGGCACTCATAGCGCTGACCAAAGCTGGAGCCAATCTGGACCAAAAAATAGCCTGAAGCTGAAGGACAGTCAATTCACACACCAATGAGAATAGAGGCTTACCTCTACAAGCCCTGAGTGTTGTGATGGTATGCTAGTTGAGATTATTGTGGCATTGGTAACCAAGACACATACTGTCTTTTCAAACTTTGGTTTATTTATTGCTCAAATTGTTTTATCCACCATTTCACCTTACACAATGTCTCAATCACAGTAAACCAGTTGACTGATTGATACTCAGCTTTAAACTGAAGGAATTTACAATCTGACTGAAGATTAACAAGCCTACATGAAAAGTTCTAACAACACAAGGCATGATGTGATTAGACAAGTGGTGTGCACATGATAGATGCTACAGGGGTTAGAAGGAGGAAAGAAAACGTAGTGGAAATGAAGAGAGTGTAGAGGAACTGGTGAAACCTGTTGAAGAAACAAGTTTTGGGCTGTATTTAAAGAACTGATTGAATTTAGGATATTCAGAGAATGGGGAAACATACGTGAGAAAATAAAATGCATAACAAGGGCATGATTGAGCACAGCATTCTTAGGGACAGGTATGTAATGAAGGGGGTATTTTGGGGAACAGACTGTACTGGTTTTTTGTCTCCTGCCCACTTGAGTAATTGAAGGAATATTACTTAACATTTCAACATTTGTTCTCTTCTCCCGACATGAGCTACCTTCTTAGTGAGATTATTTTGAGGATCAAGTGAGGTACATTACAAACTGACAGGCATATTATATACATTAGTAAACTGTTAATTCCCATCCCTCACTTGACTTTTTTCTCATGTCCCATATACTCATTTTTGCTTTACTGTCTTGTTTCCATTTCTGTGCTCAAAACGTACCTACATTTTTAATACTCAGTTTAAGTCTAGGAGTATGAGAGAATAGAGCTATAAAACTGGGAGTTGAGTAAACAGAATGAAATTCTAGTATTCTTTTTTTCAATTTGACCAATGTAACCAATAACTGTCTTCTAAACAGTGATACCAAGAGAGTCAAGAGTCTATGAATTTTCATGTATTCTGAGGTGTGAATGAATCAGGATGGGCAATCGCTAGCAAGAAATGAAAAAGCCCTCTCTTTCAAAATATTTCTTTTCCAGGGTTCAATAAACAAACATAGGAGCAAGCAAAGGGCAGCAGTAGAGAGATTAGGCAACAGATGCATGCATGCACACGCACCGTCACACTCACACACAGCATCTTATCACAAGATTTTCTGAGGTTTAAAGTACTAGTGCTGAGATATGTTCAATGTTACACTGAAAATAATTCTGTTGCAGAGAATGTGTCCTTAGAGACAAACACACTTACTGCATTATTTCTAGGTCAAGAACACATACTTTGAAAGAAGATGCTTTCTGTTTTCATATTTATGTTTGATTGCTATGATTGTTGTTCTTGTTGTTTTGCATATCTACAAAATATTATATTTATAAAGTTCTTTATAAACAAAAATGATTTTTGAAAGTGCAACTTAATTAACTTGTGTCTGACAGAAGCATTAATTTTCTTTGGAGGACCCTCAATTCAGAAATAATTTTGTTAATCAACACAGTTCAAAATGTAAAAGCATGCATGTATTTATACTGTATTAAATAGAACTAAAAAAACTAATAAAAATCACTTTTTTGAGATTGTGCTTCACACTTTTTAAGGCAGACTGTAGTGGAATTGGGAAACTCAGTTCTGTTACAAAGTGGAAATAATAAAGCCAATAAGGCCAATGGAGACAGAGGAGGCCAGAGAAAACAGGGTTTGGGGAGAGTACCAAGCTGTAGATTATCCTCCCTCAGAGTTATAACCACCAGTGAGCACAAAGGTTTCAGAGGGAAAGAGCAACTTGGGCTTAAACTAGTCTTCATAGCAAGAAAACTCAGAGACATTACTGGGTGTGATACAGCAGCACACATCCAGATATCAAGCAACAGTGAAAGCTAAAAACAGAATTATTATATTTTCGGAATCAAAAATAATATTCAATTTCTACTGGGAAGTTGGAATTAAAGTACTAGCATCTGGTTGGAGAGGGGTATTAGAGAACTTTTCAGACTACATTTTTTGTACTGGAAAGACTGTTGTGATTTAGCCAGAGCCAAGGTTTACTCCCCACCACACCTCAGAATCACCTCTGTGATGCCAGTCAAGTAATCTGAGATTGAAGTCACAGTTTCACTTCCAGCATGGAATTATAGTTTAAATGAGAGAAAAAGCATAGAGTGGGGACTAGAAGATGCCTAAAGCATAGTGCACACATACAATCAAGGCTCGCTTCAGGGACACTGGATCCTTCAGCATCAGAAATATTCCAGGCTGCATCTATTCAAAAGGTGGAGGCTTGTAATATACAATAGGGTTGGTTCCTTTATTGGGACAAATTGAGCACATGGATGAAAGGATGAGCAGGGCTGTGCAAATAATATGTTGAACAAACACTAACTATACCCATGTCATAAAGAATATGTTGGATAAAACACTAAGTGTACCCATGTCATATGTGATTTTGGATCATCTGAAAAATTAAGGCAGAAAGCACAATAAAATTAAATCAAGATAAAAAGAAAAACTATAAACAGAAATCAATATACTTATTTTATTCTTGTTAGCTTTACTGAGGGAACAAAAATATTCTCAATTTTGAATTTTTTAGGCTTCAATTCTTTTATTTAAGAAAGTTATGAATAGACATTTAAACCTTGTCTCAAAGACTCTTGCCTATTATAGAAATGAGATATATTATACACTCATCTGAGCCTACTTCGTGCCCTTCAAAGTCTCTCCACACCTAATGGTGAGGTTGCAAGCATAAGACAAGCCTCCAGTGCTATGTTCTAGATCCTTAAAAGTTTTTTTCTAGGCTCTGCCTCCTACTCTATACCCAGAATTGAATTTGTTCTGCTCTTTTTTTTCCATTTTTTTCTCCTCACATGTGATTTCACTTAGATTATTTTTTAATCTTTTGATTTGATTTGCATGACTTTGAGTTTTTCTTGAGGATATTCAAACTGAGGATTTTGAAATCCTGCCCCAGTGCCAGACCCAGTGTTTTCAGTTCCCTTTCCTCATCCATATCATTGGCTTCCAGGCACCCATTTGTCTAGAAGAGCATTTTAAACACAAAAACCACCATATGAGGAAGATCTTAATTACTGAAGATACACATTAGTTGAAGTTTTTTTCAAACACTCTAAAGTCAATTGTTGAAATATAAAATAAAAGCTTTTCACCACGCTTGTTGGAAAGCTTCCTTAAGGCAAGGACTTTGTTTTTTCATCAGCACCTTATACAAAGCCCAGCACACAGTTACACATAAGCAGAGTTTAGCAAGTAGTTGACTCATCAACTGACCTACTGACTGACAAAAATGAATGAATAGAACCAAATACCCTCTGCAGTGTCTTAAACAACATATATCTAGTTTAGGGTGAAATGGGGTTATAGAAGCTTGGTGGCAATAATACATGAGCCATTAAACTTCTCTAGAGAAGGTTTACAAAATCCACCTTTGACTACATTTTGAATTATAATTATTATACAACATTATATTAGTTTCAGGTGTACAATATAGTGATTCGATATACTTATACATTTATATAGTAAGTCGAATTACAATTTATCACCGAAGTTTTTACAATATTATTGTCTATATTCCCTATGTGTATATTACATCCCTGTGACTTATTTTATAGCATCCATGCCCTCATGTCCATCTTAATTCTCTTCGATACATACCTTTCTTTTGATAATCAACCTCCATAGGTATGGGAAGAAAAACTGAAAACAGATATTAATCTATATCCTCTGGTATCACCTAAGTTTTAACTTTGCATTTCTCATAGAAAGCTCCATTTTAAAACTCAGCACTCTGAAAACTAGTTTCTAGTAGTTGATAGTGCTAAGGTTTCCAATCCGTTTTCCTCCCTGAAATTCTAACCATGGCATAAGCAACTTTAATTTATCACTGACATCATCATTTATTACAAGCCTTCATCCTAACAATCCATTGCCTTTTAGTGTCCTTTCTTTTTACTTATTTATTTTGATGACCTGTCT
Source organism: Delphinus delphis (assembly GCF_949987515.2). Taxonomy (NCBI): domain Eukaryota; kingdom Metazoa; phylum Chordata; class Mammalia; order Artiodactyla; family Delphinidae; genus Delphinus; species Delphinus delphis. The sequence goes on along the minus strand of NC_082687.1, from coordinate 55,062,727 downwards.
AGCTTTGAGTTTGCTTTGCATTCCCAATTTGCCTTTCAGCCAAGTGGCTAGTGCCTACTGAGGGTCCATCATCATCCATCACCATCAGCAGGTTGCACATTATTCATTGCATTTCAAATGGATGGTGCACTTCAGTTTTCACATCTCCAATGCCTTTGGCCTCTCTGCCTATAATTTTTCTACTTTAATGCTTAAGAGGTATCCAAAAGTTTGGATGTTTAAATATCTGGCTTTCCAATTAAACAGGGAGCAGCAGAGCAAATTCTCTCTAACTTTGTGTCTCTTCTTCTTTTGTTGGATAAGTGCAGAGATGGGCTGGAAATTCTTTGTACTTTAGTGGTGAATCACCAACCTTATACTGATATTAACCTCTTTAGTGTGGAAAATAGTGTTTTTTACAAATATGCTGTTTAAAAATTTTTTTTCTTATTAGGTATCTATTTTATACATATTAGCGTATATATGTCAATCCCAATCTCCCAGTTCATCCCAACACCACCCCCACTCCCCGCTTTCCCCCCCTTGGTGTCCATATATTTGTCTGTTTTAAAGATGCATTTTTTAAATCTTTCAGGTGAAAGGAGTTTTAAAGTCCAACTAACTACTTTGTTTGTTTATATACAACATTTACTTCCAATAGCTGAAGTGCAAGCTATTCTCACAATGTGATCATAATTTGTATCTAGAATAGAGTTCAGATTGTGAAATAAGCATTAGTTATTTTAAATATATGATGCTTTCTGTCCTATTTTTATTTTTGCTACAAAGACCTGAAACTGTGTTCACTTTTGCAGTTCTAGTTGACATAGATAAATTCAAAGAGAAGACAGTCGTAGCTTTTGTATTCGGTAACCTAGAATGCTTATAAAGAAGAGTGTATTAAGCTGGAGAGGATGTGCATTAAATACTGGAAGGTCTAACTTTGACAAAAATTACCATGTAATCTGTGATTTCTAATAGTTTTATATGTCTAAATATTAAAGCCCAACAAAAAATGATTTAAAATACATTTTTAGATGCTACTTTTTAGACGCCTTTTTATATGCTCTCAATAAATAGGGTAATAGCATAATTTACTGTACAGATGTTGTACTTCAGATATTGTACTTTGTGTTTAAAATCAAACACAAATGGAGACCAGACTTGAAAATTCCCTGAGCAGACAAAACTAGTTTGGACATTCAAGCAAAGCTTAATTTAGCTTATTTTGCAAGATAAGTAATGCTTACTTGACCTGGGTAACTTCTCACTTATGACTCTGAAAATTATAAGTGAAACTTAATTTATTCTCCAAAATGGATATGAGGTAACCACTAACCAATGCCCTTTCATTTAAGGAAATTCTAGTATTGTAACCAATCTGTGAATAGTCACTGCCTCCATACTATATAAGCTTGCCTTATAACAAAATCTCTCTGAGCCTCATTCCATGCTTTGGTTTGAGTGCTCTGGTTTGCAAAACTGTTTTTGATGTGTCACACAAACTTTTACTAATTACTATTTCAGTGATTCATTGGTTTGACTTATGTTTTTCTTCCTGAACTTATGACAGACAGAAGAGCACTACAAAGAGTAAAATTTACATTTATTTTCTAAATATTTATTTACTTGATCAACTGATTATACTGGTAATCTATGAAACAGCACTATTCAAAATCTAATTTCAAAACTAAAATTCCTTCTAAAGATAAGTCCATGTACGTTAAAGAAACATGTTTAAAATCTTTACATAAATTGTCAGAACATTAAAAATAATCTAGACCCAAAATATTATGATTACATATTCACACACTTAACCAATTTCTTAGTCACAGTTGTTTTTAATACTGTGTCAGATTTAGAAAAAATGTTTCTGAAAAATATAGGGTTTTTTGATTAAATAAGTTTTTATGGTCTTTTTCAAAACATGTCTACAATCTTCTTCAACATTGCAATTTAATGGGTAACACAAAGTGTACATCTTCAATTAACACTTCTCTATAGATCATAACATTTTTAATTGAAAAATATATTGCTCATCTAGGAGCTAACATACCAGATAAGCTCAGAGCAAACTAAGCTAAATGAAGGGTTTTTCTAAAGTCTAATTAATTTTCAAATAAATATATTTAAATATTTAATCTCATACATTAATGCATGTACTATATTCTATCTCCATTCAAAATACACTTCTTTGATAAATAATTTTACAAATGAAAGTCTCCAAAAACTTATCTTTATTTATGATACATTTAATGTTACTTCAACACTAGGTGCTGCCAAATCATAGCGCTTCTGAATTTATAACATTTTGGTTTATTTAATTGTGCCCCTGTAAAAAGTGTATTTTTATATCACTGGATGAAGAAAGACTTTTTGTTAAGTTTGTAAGATATCTTCATAATTAGTTTCACATATATTTATTCCCAATGATACAGTAACCATTAATTCAGTGACTCCATTAGTAGATTAAAAAAATCACAGTTTTAAATGACACCAGTTCTACATCAGTTGATCAAAGCCTTGAAATAGAAATTTACTTAATAATGGTTAAGTATGGTTACTTAATAATGGTTTGATTTTTTTTCCCCCATCCAACTAACGAACTCAAAGTAAAACTCTGGAAGCTTGTTCCCACCCCATGCTGTCTTTTTATCCCACCGAAGGGGTGGAGGGAGAGCTGAGAAACACTAGTGATGGTCACAGTGCAGGAACACAAGCCCAATAAAAGACTGAGATTTAATCATAAGAATAGAGAACACTGTGTCCTCTTGATACTTTACCAACACAACAATAAGAATAGTATGGTAACAGTAGATTACAGCTGAAAGAGTAGCAAGACACAAATGCTCCCTGAGAAGGAGTATTTAAGGATGCCTATATCTATTTTTTAAATTGAATCAATAATTAATAACTTGGAAAAAATAAAGAATTGGGCCTGAATGTTTTCACTGGCGAACTCTACCAAACTATTAAGAAGGAATGATTCCAATTCTGCATAGTGTTTTCTAGAAAAAGAAGAAGAAATACTTCCAAACTTTCTTATGAGGCATTACCCTAGTATTAAAATCAAATAAATATGTTACAACAGAAGAAAAGCTACAGACTAATATTTCTCATGAACATAGAAGCAAAAATTCTCAACAAAATATTAGCAAGGCAAATCCAGCAATGTGTAAAAGTAATGATACACTATGATCAAGTACCAAGTGAGATTTTTTTTTCCAGGTAAACAAATCTGGTTAAATATTCAAAAACCAGTTAATGCAATACAACCTTGCCAACAGGATAAAGAATAAAAACAAACAAAAAGACATGATCACATCAACTCATAGAGGAAAAAGCATCTAACAAACCCAACAACCACTTATGATAAAAATTCATCAAACCAGAAATTAAATGGTACTTTCTCAACTCGGTAAAGAACATCATAAAAAAAATCTTCAGATAATGTCACACTTAATAATGAGAGACTCACTTTTTTTCTTGGACTGGGAACAAGGCAAGGATGTCCTTTCTCACCACTTCTGTTCAACATCATGTCAGAAGTCCTTTCTCACTGCAACAAGAAAATAAATGCTATATAAATTGGAAAGAAAAAATAATATTGTCTCTATTTGTAGATGACATGATTATCTATGTAGGAAACCCTAAAAATTCTACAAAAGAACTCATTGAACAAATGAGGGAGTATAATATGGTTGCAGGATACAAAGTTAATATAGAAAAGTTGGTTGCTTTATAGGTACCAGCAATAAACAATTAGAATTGGAAATTTAAAAAAAAAACATATATAATAGCACCAATAAAATTAAGTACTTGAGAGTAAATCTAACAAAATATCTATAGGATCTGTATGCAAAAAACTACAAAACACTCATGAAAGAAATTAAAGATCTAGATAAAAGGGGAGATGTCCTGTTTTACAGTTTGGAAAGCTCAATATTATTAAAATGTCAGTTCTTCCAATTTGATCTCTAGATTCAATCAAAACCATAGTAAGCTATTTTATACATATAAACAAATTGATTAAAACTTTATACAGAAGGCAAAAAATCTAGAATAGCCAACAAAATACTGAATAAAAGAAAAAACAAAGTTCTTCACACTGTCAGTTATCAAGACTTACTATTAAATTAAAGTAGTCAAGATAGTGTGGTATTAGCAAAGAATAGACACATATCAAACTGATTAAAAGCCTATAGATAGACTCACATGAATATTGATATAATCAACTGATTTCTAACAAATGTGCAGAAGCAATTCAATGGAATAGAGTTTTTTCATTAAATGGTATAGAATATATGTCTATAAACAAAAACCATGAACCTAGACATAGACTTTACACATTACAACAAAAATTAACTAAAAATAGATGATATACATACATGTAAAATGCAAAACTATAACACTTTGAGGAGACAGTATAGGAGAAATATAAATCATCTTAGGTTTGGTGATGAGTTTTTAGCTATGACACCAAAAACATGATCTATGAAAGAAAAAAAGATCAATGGATTGAACTTGATTAAAATTAAACATTCTGCTCTGCATAAGGTACTGTTAGAGTATGAAAAGAAATACATGTTCTCCAAATCTGTGGCTATTCTTTTCACACTCTAACAGTATCTTATGCAGAGCAGAATGTTTAATTTTAATATTTGCAAAACACATACGTAATAAAAGAGTTACTTCCAAAATATGCAAAGAACACTACAAATCCAACAATAAAAAAAAATCTAATTTAAAAGATCTGAATAGACACCTCAGTTAAAGATAAACAGATAGCAAATAAGCATATAAAAACCTGCTCAATATCATTTGTCATTAGGGAAATGCAAATTAAAACAATGAGATACCACTATACATCTATTAGAATGGCTAAAATTAAAAAAAAAAAAACCTTGACAATTCCAATTGTTAGAGAGAATGCAGCACAACAGAAATTCTCATTCATTGTCGATGACACTACAAAATTGTATATACTTTGGAAGACAGTTTTCTTACAAAGTGAAATATTGCCTTACCGTAAGATTCAGCAATCATGCTCCTACATATTTAGCCAATTGATTTTAAAACTTATACCCATATCAAAAAATCTGAATGTTTATAGCAACTTTATTCATAGTCTCTAAAAATTGGAAGCAACCAAGGTATTCTTTAATAGATGAATGGAAAAATAAACTGTTGTTCCTCCAAACAATAAAAGACTATTCACTGATAAAAAGGAATTGAGCTATCAAGCCATACAAAGATGTGGATGAATCTTAAATGTGCATTAGTAAGTGAAAGAACCTAGTTGAAAAGCCTACATACAGACAAAGGCACTACTACAGAAACAATAAACAGATGAGTGGGTGCAAGGTGGTGTGAAATGGGTTGAGTTGTTGAAGCAAAAGTGTTGTTTTAGGACAATGAAACTGTTCTATATGATATTATAATAGCAGATACATGACACCATGTATGTGTCAAAATCCATAGCATTTTATACAGAAGGAATGAACCTCAATGTACACAAAGTTAAACAATCATTTAGGAGGTCAGTATATCCCAGGATTGAATACTGACTGTGACACAAAAATGTGACTATATCACAAATGTATGAAACAGCCTTACTGAAGGAGTGGGGAGCAAAAGTGCCTACCCATGTAACTTTGGAAATAAGTCTGAAAGACTAAAGGCGAAAGCAACTGCATATAAGAAATATACTCTAGTTGATAAATTTTACTCATGGGAGTGTGAGCTAATAATTCAAAAGCCACTTTATCTGCATACTGGAATTGAAAATTAAGTAAACAGATGGTGAAGGGTGGAATACAGATTTTGTACTGCTGAAGTGGGAAGTTACAGACAGAAGAATGCTCTATGTGGTTTATGGATTAGAATTGAAGACATCATTATAAACTCATCTTTAGCTTAACATAGTTACACATGGATATGTAAACATTTATATACACACAAACATATATAAATAATATAAATATTTATAGATATGTATATGCATGTTATTTAGTTTACACACATATATTTCCTTGCTCTGTCTTCTGGGACAGTGTAGAAGCAATAAACACACCTAGCACATCTAGATCTTGGTTTCTAACACCATTTTCCAACATAAGGAATCAGACCTTTTTTGAGAAACAACTGATTCTACTACTGGGCTAGAAAATATATAGAATGAACCTGTAATATACTGCCAGAAAGTTAAGGAAACACTCAAGGATAAGCACAATGATGAAAGTATGCCATAGGAAAAAATGAGTTCCCAATGGCCAAAGATAGAACAATTTGAGCAACTAAGAAAGTAGTGTTGGATTATAACCCAACATATAAATTGAATTTGCATGAGCCCATACTGATATAAATAAATGATTAAATGAATGCATAAATGGGGGAGAATAAGCAAACCTCCCATGCAGAAGAATCCCTCCTAATTGATATAAATGCTCTGTTCTCAGAGTGATAGAACACAACTTTCCACTCCTTAAGTGTGAGCTGTGCATAGTGATTTCCTTCCAAAGAGAACACCATGGAAAGGAAGAAAGAAGAAAAAATTTACAGTGGAAAAGCCTGGCAAAAGCTCTTTCATGATCATGATTAACTTTAAAGAGAGAAGTCATGGTGATAGTATGTCCTTTTGATATGCTATGAAAATGGCATGTTACAGTCTTCATCCCACAAACCCACATCCCCAACTTAATAACAAGAAAAAAAAATCATACAACTCCTACATAAGGCACATAATATAGAATACCAGTACTCCTGTAAAACTGTCCAGACCATCAAAAGAAAAAGAGTGAGAAATTGTCCCAGATAAGAAAAGTCTAAGGAGACAAGATGGCTAAATGCATTATGGTATCCCTAGTGGAATCTTAGAAAAAGGACATTATTTTAAAACTAAGAAAATCTGAAAGTATGGATATTAGTCAAAAATAATGTGTCAGTATTGGTTCATTAATTATGATGAATGTCTCCTACTAATGTAAGATGTTGATAATAGGGGGACCTGGGTTTGTGTACCTACAAACTTTCTAAACTACCTTTACAACTTTTCTGTTGTAAAGGTAGTTTAGAAATGTACTTAAATGTACCCTAAAATAATTAAGTTAGAAAGTAAAACAAAACCAAAAAACAGTACAGTGCCATCAAAAAAGAAAATGAAGAGAGTTGAGATTTTCACCATGTAAAAATTGGTAAAAGCACTGTAACAAAAGCATTCAGACCATACATTCTGAGGCAAGACCTCTTAGCCTCTATTTCACTCATGTATTTTATTAACCTAATATAGTTGTCTGTTTCCACTGACCCTGCCAAGAAGTTGCCAAGAAGCTTGTATATCTTGCAGGCCTTAGAAGATAGCACAGCTGGCTTACACTTTAAGTGGCTGACAGGGGCTGTGGTGGCCTATTGCTAGCCAAGACTGGTCACATGAGTCAGAAAGCACTTATTTTAAAGGTGAGTCCCTGCACTGTTTATCTTAAAGAGAGGTTTCAGTTACCTTACCTCTGGGACTCTTGGGAAAGATATTATTGTTGGTCCTCTTTCATATTTATTCATGTGCTAAAAGTAAAAACTCTGTCTAGAGCACAGGCATCATACATGCTACCAGAAGGGACCATGGCAGAAGCTGTAATGGTGATCTACCACATCCATTCTGACTTATCTCTTACTAATAACATTTCATGAAAACGAATCCAGGTAAAATGCTAAACCATATGGAATATCAGGATAGAGGCATAAATGAAGACTTATTAAAAAACAAACAAACCAGGATATGTGGTCATTTAATTTGATACATTTCCCCAGAATCCTGTTGCTAGGGTTTTTGCTGCTGTAGCTTTGTTCACATATTATAGGTTTAAAATTCAAGTGTTTTTGAGTATAATTCCTTGTTGTTATCTATTTTATATATAGAAGTGTGTATATTCAATATTTTATAATAACCTATAATGGAAAAGAATCTGAAAAATTATATATATATAAGTTTATATATATATATATATTAACTGAATCACTTTACTGTATACCTAAAACTAACGCAACATTGTAAATCAACTACACTTCAATAAAAATATATAAAATTCAAATGTTTTTGGTTCCTTTTATTCATAATTAAAATTGTCAAATTGAGACATGGAAAGACTTCAGCAGGTGGTCTCATCCACTGTCATAATTTTACCAAACTAGACACACAAACCAAGGCAGTGTCCGTGACCTAGGGAAGTTTACAAGGATCACTTATGTCAGAGCCATAATCGTAACCTAAGTGTTCAGACCCCATGTCTGCTCTTTCATTTCACTACCCTGAGAGTTTATGCTGAAATGATATTTCTCTTTATCTTAGTACTGAGGTCTCTTTTGTGCTTTGTTTCAGAGCAGCCTGAATGACATTTATGGAAATAAAGATGTGTATGGAATGATTTTAAATATTTTTTGTAATATTTAACCTATGCTTTTATAGGACTAATAAACTGAGTAAGAAATCAAAGGTACTATTCAATCTGGTCAACCTCCTTCTTACTTATGAGATGATTCCAGTGACACACTGATTCAATCCACATTTCTTTAGGAAACATCTATTTATACTATTTCTAAACCACTGTGTTAGGTAGCAGAATTAGGGGATGGGAGTGGGACAGAGTATAAAATGTCCAATCAGCTCCTCTAGCATAGAAGATTTACAAGTGGATGTAACTCAAGGCAACAGATATTATAATATACTATGAGTTTATGAGAAACCCTATTGGAGTAATACTAATTCTGACTGGTAGACTGGGTAAAGAATCATGAAGAATGTGACAGCTGGGCATTCAAGTTAAAGTTATGAATAATAGGAAAAAGGAAAGATTATAGATGCTCATGGTGACTACAGACTGGCACGTGTCCTTATTGTTTGCTGTTTAGATGTTTCTTTAAGGCGATTAGTGAGGGTTTTATAGAAAAGTATGCTGGAGCCAGATCATACAGTTCTTCCAAAGTCATCTAAAAGGGGAGACATATTTATTGAACACCATTTAAATACTCTAACAAATATTACATGGTTGCAAAAATACCATCTTAGAAGTGACAAAATATTTATTAACTTTTATCCATGATACTCTATATCAAAGCATCTAGGTCAATACTATAAAAGCCTGAAAGGAAATAAATGTCAGCATGAGCACCAAAGGCTGAAAGTAAAAGTGAGCAATGGTGAGCATTGGGAAAGGTTCCACCTGGTAGATTAGCATGTTAAAGGCAGCAACAGTAAACACATCCTGGGTTATGAAGAGGCGTGTCTGTCAATGGTGGGACTGTTCTGGCAGCTTAGTTTTGCCACTAGGGTCTTTGCTGGGGTTGTTGGGTCCTGCCTCCCCAAGGCCAATGAATTATATTTTATAGAGGCTTTTAATGAAGCTGACTTACTTGGTATACATTGACAGTAATATGCTTTATAGAAACTACAATTTACTTTAATACCTGTAACATATATGAGAACTTTATTTCAAGAATAACAACTTGTTATATTACAAGTATGCAATAAAGCCTTAGGGCTTAGGTGACAGAGAAGAGGATTACAAAATCATGTGACTATGATTCCTGCAAAGATTTGGTCAATATATAGTATCTTATTTTTATATATTAATGGTAACACCAATGTACACATAGATTTTTAAGCCTTGTTAATTTTCTAGAAATTGCAAGAAATATTGATTTTATTCACTCAGCTATGCTATTCAATAATTTTTTAAGGAGAAAAATTACACAGAAGATAATTTCATTTCTTTTAAGCGCAAATAACCAATAATGTAAATTTTTATTATTCAGTGATAGTAGTGAATTCTCAGAGTAAATCAGCCAAAGAAAATTGGAATTTAAAAGTAATTATAAGGCACATAAATATATTTGTTTATATTGTAGAAAAATATGTTAAACACTTGAATTATTTCTGTAAATTAAATGTAAACTTTAATAAAATTATTTATCTTAAAAATTATTAAATAATCTACCCACATATATATTAAACAAAGAAATGTTATATGTGTTAATATGATATTCAATCTAATATTGTTATAGAGTATATAATTTATAATATATATTATAAATGGAGTATTCCATATGTACCAATTCTGGCAGCATATGTAACAGAATATGAATACTGTTTTATTATTCTTAAAGAATACAATTAGCGGCAGGAGAAAAATTTAGTTGCACCTAGTCTTGACTATGAGTTTTAGGAGTATTTCAGTAAAACTTATATTTCCAGACATAACCACAAGAACTAACTGTAATATCCAGTCATGTATGAAGTTTTCAAAATTTTAGATTTTTGCAGATTGAAGGCAACTCAAACTGCAGAGAATAAAGAAGAAACTTGTATTCTAGCCCCAGGGCAGAAATTTCTCCTTACTATGTGGTTCATCTACCATGGATAAGATGAAAATTAAAGAAATATATACATGTCTCTTAATACTGCTATGGCTTCTAAAAAGCAAAAGAAAACTAGTAAAACAAACAAAAATAATTGTATAAAGTATCTGCATATGCAATACGCCCAGGAAAAAAAAATAACCCCACAGTGGAGGCTTCCATGATAACAAAGCTATCACTCTCATAGTGAAAAAGCCTGTCTCACCACACCAACACCCCCAACACACAGGCAGGCACACAAACACACTGTACAGCAAAATCTCAGCTCTCTATGGGCCTCATTGTTTCAAAACTTGTGAGCAGAGCCCTTTAGACTGATTGTTGCACCACCAAGGAAATAACCAGTCTACTCTGGAAATTATCTGGTAGCAGAGGCTTTATTGCTCTGAAATTGCAGGAGGGAGTCAATCAGCAGGTAAAAACCTGGGAACAGTTGCTCTGCCTTCAGTTTTCTCCTAACTTAGCCCTGAAATTAGTTGACATTACAATATTTTGCAACAAAGATGGCTTTATATAGTTAAAAAAAAAGAAGAAATAAATATTCTAGCTTTCTAGCTGAATAGTTAATTAGCTTAATTTCTGCATTTTTTTGTTTCTTTCTCCAAATAAGAATTGTTTCTTCCAAGTGGCTTATGTTTTTGAAGTGAGTGAATTTATAAAAAGTAGTTTTTTGTTTTGCTTTTTTGCCCTCAAAAAGCATTTTTTAAAAGCAGTACTGATATTTTTAAATTCATGTTTGTTTCTTGGAAGTCAGTCTCCTTCTGAGTAATTTTATTTATTTTTTCTACTCTAATTAGCAAATTATATGTATACATCTGCCACTATAATGTAAAATAAGTATAGTCATAGATATTTGGGACTAGAAGCTTCCCTCACCAGAAATGCAGATGATTTTTTTTTCAGGTTTCCATAAAGAGATTCCCTTTTCTGTTAATTTCCTGCTGTCACTTGACTTTGCGTCACTGTGCATCACTCTCTCTTCATCTATTTTGTCTAATTTATTTCCAAAAATTTTCAAGATTCTCAAATTTATTAGTTCTAGAAATGTAGTTCTCACCAAGCAGTAAGTTGCTTGTATCTTTCTATGGACAGTTAGGATAATTTATTGCCAAGAGATGTATAAATTCTAAGCCATAAATATTTGCTCCTGTCAGTTAAATTTTCCTGGATTCTGTTTCATTCTGCTAAAATAAATATAAAAAGCATACACATATATATGTATAAATAATCTGCTATGCATATTTTCTACCTATTTAAACTATGATTTTAAGTACTTATAATTATCAGATATTATTTTTGCTAAATAATAAGATCTATATGACAATATGGACAATGTTTATAAATTCATTTTTAACAATAGAAATGTGCAAAATGGTTTATGAATCTATATTTTTAATGATAAAGAGATCATAAAAAGAGAAACACATTTGGGTGATATTAGAATGTAGTAATTTTGTTTCTATTTAAAAATTTTTGTCATTGACATATTACAAAAATACAAAATTTAAGCAATCGCTATATTAGTAAGCGTTTTTTTTTGTTTGTTTGTTTGGTTGTTTTGCTGTACGCGGGCCTCTCACTGCCGTGGCCTCTCCCGTCGCGGAACACAGGCTCCAGACGCGCAGGCCCAGCGGCCATGGCCCATGGGCCCAACCGCGCCGCAGCACGCGGGATCCTCCCGGACCGGGGCACGAACCCACGTCCCCTGCATCGGCAGGCGGACTCCCAACCACAGCGCCACCAGGGAAGCCCGTAAGCTTTTTTTAAAACAAATATTTCTTCATTTTTTAAAATTTATAGTGGTAAACTAGTTTAATTTACAGTGATAGATATAATGTTAGTTTGCTTAATTTTTAAAGAAGAGAAATATTAGTAAAAATGGTCTGAATTCTAGTTTGAACTCTATTATTATCTACCAAAATTGAGAATTTTCTTTCACAAATATGTTAAAAATAATCTCTAAGCACCTTTCCAGTTCTGAGATATAATCATTAATCTATTATGTTTTACTTATAAAATTATAATATAAATATATAGATCTCAGTATAAGAAAAAGTGCAAAACATGCAAATGATACTAAAACTTCCTTGACTACTAAACTCTCTCCTGAGATTCATCCTCAGGATTCACCCTCAATAATACCCTCAAAATATATAAATATCTTATATATTTATGTATATAAACACTTTAACATGGAATTTTATAGTATTATCTTAATATTCAAATTTTATTCTACTTTATAGGAAAGATAAAAAGTGTTTAACATCAAAGTAGAACAGTGATAATCACTTTAGGTTGAACACCTATAGAAGTTGGGGAAACAGCATTGATGCCTCTAAATTAATATATTTTTGTATTCACTTTATCCTCAGGCCTGGGCTCTGGCAGTTTCGATGGGAATTGGCCTCTCAGAGAAGGTTACACTGATGTTAGAGTTGATAATGGTAAGGTTGATGCCTTCCAATCCAGTACAACATTCTTCACTTTGTGAGTGACTCAGAGTTATGTGATGGATATAATTTTTAACCACCTCCTTAAACATATATGTCATATATGCTTTTAAACATAAATGCATAAATGAACCTGTAACCTGGGATAAGACTCCAGAATATTGTTAAGCCAAAGGCTGACACTTGGACTAATTTTTTTTTTAATTCAGAGACTCCCCCTGAACACTTTTTAGTTGTATGTTTCAGGGATAAACTAAGGTCAGGTTCTAACCTGAATCTCAGAAATGTTTATATGAACAAAGATTTCCAGTGAATCCAGAGAACAGAAAGTCTTTTATTTCCCAATCTTGGCAGTACTTCCATCTAAGAGACACTAACAAATGCAGTAGAAAATTATAAAAATTCTAGTTCAGTACTTTATCTAGCTGACCAGAGACTGAGTAAGGGGTAAATATGATATCAAGCTCAAGATTAAGCTAAAGATATGGAGAGTAGTAAAAATTTATCTAGAATCAGTGAACTTAGTCAATTTTTTTTAAACATGCTGCAATATTTTTATCCACTTTTCCTGTACTTAGGTACTGAAAATCAATTTTGGTGAGAGAGGCAATCTAATATTTGGAGGCTATAGTAAAATCACTGTCCATCTCTACATGTTGTTATGTTTTATGTGGGTTTAAAATGTAATATTCTAGTAAGAAAAGATATTTTGATTCTGCCTCTGTTTGTATGAGAGCTAGGCCATGTAAACTAATCAGTAAAAATTTTATTCTGCTTACATAGGAAAGAAAACTGAGGTTAAGAGGTAAAGAAAAAGGCATCTATTATTGGAAAATAATTCACTGGATTTATTTTTCTCACAAAAAGAAGTCATACACATATGCGTTCACGCTCAATATCTCCATGGTTCAAAAAGTCAGATTCTTGATTACAGAGAGTTGCTGAAAAGATAGAGAGTGGGAACGTTAATCAAGTGGGCTAGTGAGAGACAGCAAAATAGAAAAGGAAATAAAATAAAATAGGAATAAATTAAAAAGGAAAGAAAAAAGGCAAAAGAAGAAAGAAAAGGAGGGAGAAAGAAGGTGGGGGGGAAGAGAGGGAATGAGAAGGGGATGAAAAGGGGGATGGGTGAAGGGAGGAAGAGGGGAAGAGAAAAAGACACCTCAGAAAATGAAAGCCTTTATGTGGAGAGTAACAACTGCAGGCACTATCTTTTGAAGCTGTTCAAGGGCAGAAATCATGCAAAAAAGTCCTTTAACGTCAAGGAAAAATGATACACATTTCATTGTTTTGTTCATGTTTGGGGACAACCTGGGTTTGTCCATCTTTTCATTAATTTACTCACTTATTTCAAACTATTTATTTAGCATCTTCTATGTTTTAAATTAATTGATAGGCCCTGAGGATATTTTGGACAAGGTAAAAATTGTTCCTCCTTTCCTGGAATTGTACAGTCTGTCAGGGTTAGTAATCTAGGATTTGATTAACCCCAAAATGATAACAGTCCATGTTTAAAACATAATGATTTCTATATTACTATATACTCGTAATAAGGGCAACTAAGTGGAATGACAAAATATCTTAAGTTTCATATATCATAAAACCTGAAATTCCAACTTCAGAATCTTAAGTTTAGATCAATCAATTTCTTTAGATACTTAATGCACTGTGTTCTTCCAAAGTACTTTTCTAAAATATACATCTCTTCAGAATATGTTAAGGATCATATTTCATTGTGAGTATAAGATTTCTAAAAGAGACAGATTCAGACAAAATTAATGAGGAATCTGTCACTTAATGATAAATCTGGAGACAGTCCAAGGCTGGTGAAGTCTTCAAGGTTCCAGTAACACCACAACATCCTTTTGTCTTTCTGCTCGGCCATCATCAGGGAAAACCATGCAATCACACAGTGACAGTCACAAGCATGGCAGCTGTATTCCTAGCAGCAGGAGGTAGAAATATGAGTGGCCAATAGTCAATGCTGGTCAGGTATGTTTTTGTTGTTGTTTTCTAACGTACTTCCCCAGAAGCCCCAGTAAGGGGCGCTAAGGTCGGGTCAAATGGTAACCTTAACTACAAAGGAGGATAGCAGATGTATTTTATTTTTTGAGCTGAGTAGATTTCCTCTTTTTCCCAATAATATCTGATTTCTCTTAGCAAAGAATGGATAATACAAATAATGGTTAAGAAATGAACAGTCTCTGCATCACACAGAGGAATACATCTTAACTGGTTACGCCTGAGTGCTGATAGTTGAATGAGGGCAAGGAAACTATTTGCTAAAACATGGGAATCTAAAAAGTGTGTTTTCCTCCTAGTTTTCTCTGGGACTTTGTAGGGTGATACACACACACATACATACACACATACACACACACACACACACAGTACCCAAAATCCATTCATTATGCAGTACATAATTACCTCTTTCCTAAGTGATAGAGTGAATAAAATAGGTGTTCCATTAATATCTTGACAGCAGAAAGGAAAAAAAGTCAAATACTTCTAAACCAATAAGATTTATGGCTTTAAGCTATACTTAGCTGATTTTTGTTACCAAATCAAGTGGCAAAATGAAAAAGAGTTAAAAAGATAGAGAAAAATATGGAGTGTGATTACTGTCTAACACAGATGAAAATGATGAAGATACATTACAGCCAATGCTTTGAGCATCTTTACAGAGTAACAGATTACTCATAAATTATCCAACACTTAGTGTAATATTGGTTACCATCATTTTAGTTAAAAGGTGCTAAAGACTTATTAGATAACAGTCTATATCTTGGCTTTTGCAGGCTAGAGTCTCTTGAGACAACACATAACACTTGATCTTAGCCAAAAGGCCAAGAGTAAACAGTCATGATACGTTTGAAAATATATTGTGGATCTATGGCACATACTCAATTACCAGGAGACAGAACAACCGAAAAAAAAATGTAAACATATGCTACTGTAATTTATTTTAATATTTGTAGGAGAACAAAGACCATTAAGCTTATACTTCATTTTTGAACTTATTTGTGTTCTTCAGTGACCTTATTTTTTACTACATAATTCAATAAATAATATCTCATTTCTCTCACATATTATCATTGTAATGAATAAACTTAGATGTTTCTAGTAATCTGATTTCTAAGTTATCATTAATCTAATTTTTAAAGGTCTACAATATTCAAAATGTCTACAGATGGGAACATAGCATGAGGGTCTTGTTTTTTCTTTCTAGAAACAAATGTTCATGAATTTTAAATATAGATAACAAAACCCTGAGGAGAATATATGAATTTTCTGAATACAAAAAAAAACTGTTTACAGTCATTATGATTTTTTAAGCTACAATTTGTATTTTCTATACCTTGCAGAGTTTTAGCTGTGATTTTCCAAGTGACTTCTTTCTCACTTATAAAAATACGTGGATGGGGACTTCCCTGGTGGCGCAGTGGTTGAGCTTGCAGAGTTTTAGCTGTGATTTTCCAAGTGACTTCTTTCTCACTTATAAAAATACGTGGATGGGGACTTCCCTGGTGGCGCAGTGGTTGAGAGTCCGCCTGCCGATGCAGGGCACACGGGCTTGTGCCCCGGTCTGTGAAGATCCTACATGCCAGGGAGCAGCTGGGCCCGTGAGCCATGGCCGCTGAGCCTGCGCCTCCGAAGCCTGTGCTCCGCAACGGGAGAGGCCACAACAGTGAGAGGCCCGTGCACCACAAAATATATATATATATATACGTAGACACTATTTTGGTGAAGATAATTGTGCTGCATAAAAAAGCTACACTTTGAGGAGTTGGGAGAACAAATACAACATGAGAGCTGGAGCCGAATGTCTCACGAAGAACACGTCTTCTCCAGCTTCTACATGGAGTGGGCATTTGTTTCGATTTGTTTCACTGTAGGTCTGGCTAGTTCCTAAGTATTTATTTTTCCTTTCACTTTTATAATCCCCATCTAAAGGAGAAAAAAGTATTATTCCTACCCATACAAGTCTGGCATGCGTGTTAAGCAACATTTGGTCTTTTCTGATAATCAGTAAAAACAAGTGTAATCAAAGAGATTAAGGGGCAATTTCTATGTGATAGGTACTATTCTAAGCCCTTTTGTAACTGTTCTCTCATTTAAATCCATCAAGTCTGCAAGGTAGGCATAAATATACTTAATTATTATGTCACAGATAGGAAACTGAGGCATCAAGACATTAAGTGACTTTTCTTTAGTAACACAAGAGATATGAAGCTAGGTAAGCACTGAAACCTGGAAACGTGACTACAACAGGGCTTGTGTTCTTAGTTAAATGTGTGATACAATCTTAAAAATCAAATCAAGTAAAATTTCATAATATTCGGCATAAATTTTTAATGTGCAAAACATGGTTGGAAAGGGTGCTGAAGTTTCATTACTGAGTTAAAGAAAGCAATCCACATCAAAACTAATAATAAAAGGTATAAGAAGATGAAACTAATAATAGAAGGTTATAAGGTAAGGTATAAAAGGAGCTATGAGGTATGTGAGAAAGTATTTTGCAGCCATATGTAGGAGAAATGTTGTGAAAGATGAAGAGGTATACTAAATTTACTAGAAGCAAATTTTGAGTACTGGAATTAGTTTTTGACAGGGACTTGAAAAGACAAAAGTTCAAATCCCACCTCTGCCACTCATTTGTGATTTTAGGAATAATATTTTTTCTCCCTGAATTTCAGTTGCTTGTGAGACAGAAATGGAACATATAATACCTTAGAGAGTATAACAAGGACTAAATGTTTAAGGCATGAATATTCTATGCTAGGAAAAGTTATTAAAATACATTAAAATTACTAACTTTCAGGCTTTTTCATCTGTTATTTCATTTCCCACAATAATGTGTGAGCTAAGTATTATCTCTATTTTACATATGACAAAGTTGAATCTGAAATTAGTGAGTAGTAAACACAAAAAAGACTCAAATAAATGTCTTTTTGATGTCAAATTTCAAAATTCATTCACTACCCAGAAAAGTCACAATTAGGCATTAACTAAATCACCCTATATTTTCATATTTGAAAAAAAAATCATTCTATTCTTCTCTAGTTTCATGAAGATAATTTTCTACTTAAACATAATAGACTTATTTTTTTCTATCTATATTTCAATAAAATAACCACTCAATCTATAAAACAAAAAGGCAGAGGGCTATGTACCAGGTGAAGAAACAGGATAAAACACCAGAAAAACAACTACATGAAGTGGAGATAGGCAATTTTCCAGAAAAAGAATTCAGAATAATGATAGTGAAGATGATCCACAACCTTGGAAAAAGAATGGAGGCAAAGAGTGAGAAGATGCAAGAAATGTTTAACAAAGACCTAGAAGAATTAAAGAACAAACAAACAGAGATAAGCAATACAATAACTGAAAACTACACTAGAAGGAATCAATAGCAGAATAACTGAAGCAGAAGAACGGACAAGTGACCTGGAAGACAGAATGGTGGAATTCACTGCTGTGGAACATAATAAGAAAAAAGAATGAAAAGAAATGAAGACAGCCTAAGAGACATCTGGGACATTAAACGCAACAACATTCACATTATAGGGGTCCCAGAAGGAGAAGAGAGAGAGAAAGAACCTGAGAAAATATTTGAAGAGATTATAGTTGAAAACTTCACAACATGGGAAAGGAAATAGCCACCCAAATCCAGGAAGTGCAGGGAGTCCAATACGGGATAAACCCAAGGAGAAACATGCCGAGACACATAGAAATCAAACAGGCAAAAATTATAGACAAAGTAAAATTATTGAAAGCAGCAAAGGAAAAACAACAAATAACATACAAAGGAACTCCCATAAGGTTAACAGCTGATTTCTCAGCAGAAACTCTACAACCCAGAAGGGAGTGGCACGATATATTTAAAGTGATGAAAGGGAAGAAACTACAACCAAGATTACTCTACCCGGCAAGCATTTCATTCAGATTCGATGGAGAAATCAAAATTATCATGGAAAAACAAAAGCTAAAAGAATTCAACACCACCAAACCAACTCTACAACAAATGCTAAAGGAACTTCTCTAAGTGGGAACCGCAAGAAAAGGAAAGGACCTACCAAAAAAAAACGCAAAACAATTAAGAAAATGGTGATAGGAACATACATATCAATAATTACCCTAAACGTGAATGGATCAAATGCTCCAACCAAAAGACACAGGCTTGCTGAATGGATACATAAACAAGACCCATACATATGCTGTCTACAAGAGACCCACTTCAGACCTAGGGACACATACAGACTGAAAGTGAGGGGATGGAAAAAGATATTCCATGCAAATAGAAATCAAAAAAACCTGGAGTAGCAATACTCATAAGATAAAATAGACTTAAAAATGAAGAATGTTACAAGACACAAAGGAGGACACTACATAACGATCAAGGGATCAATCCAAGAAGAAGACATAACAATTGTAAATATATATGCACCCAACATAGGAGCACCTCAATACATAAGGCAACCACTAACAGCTATAAAAGAGGAAATCAACAGTAACACAGTAATAGTGGGGGACTTTAACACCTCAATTACACCAATGGACAGATCATCCAAAATGAAAATAAATAAGGAAACAGAGCTTTAAATGACACAATAGACCAGATAGATTTAATTGATATTTATAGGACATTCCATCCAAAAACAGCAGATTACACTATCTTCTCAAGTGTGCATGGAACATTCTCCAGGATAGATCACATCTTTGGTCACAAATGAAGCCTCAGTAAATTTAATAATATTGGAATCATATCAAGCATATTTTCTGACAACAACACTATGAGATTAGAAATGAATTACAGGGAAAAAAAGAGAAAAAAACCAAACACATGGAGGCTAAACAATATGTTACAAAATAACCAAGAGATCACTGAAGAAATCAGAGGAAATCAAAAAAACCTAGACACAAATGACAATGAAAAAACGATGATCCAAAACCTATGGGTGCAGCAAAAGCAGTTCTTAGAGGGAGTTTATAGCT
Source organism: Delphinus delphis (assembly GCF_949987515.2). NCBI lineage: Eukaryota > Metazoa > Chordata > Mammalia > Artiodactyla > Delphinidae > Delphinus > Delphinus delphis. The sequence continues at coordinate 55,042,892 of NC_082687.1, read as the reverse complement.
ATACATGCCTACCTCAAGTCACAAGAAAAATCTCAAATAAACAATCTAACTTTACACGTAAAGGAACTAGAGAAAGAAGAACAAACAAAACCCAAATTTACCAGAAGGAAAGAAATCATAAAGATCAAAGAAGAAATAAATGAAATAGAAACAAAGAAAACAACAGCAAAGATCAATAAAACTAAAAGCGGGCTTTGAGATAATAAAATTGATAAACCATTAGCCAGACTCATCAAGAAAAAGAGGGAGAGGACTCAAATAAATTAAATTAGAAATGAAAAAGGAACACAACAACACTGCAGAAATACAAAACATCCTAAGAGACAACTACAAGTTACTCTCTGCCAATAAAGTGGACAACATAGAAGAAATGGACAAATTTTTAGAAAGGTATAACCTTCCAAGACTGAATCAGGAAGAAATAGAAAATATGAACAGACCAAACATAAGTAATGGAAATGAAGCTGTGATTAAAAGTTTTCCAATAAACAAAAGCCCAGGATCCGATGGCTTCACAGATGAATTCTATCAAACATGTAGAGAAGAGCTAACACATGTCCTTCTCAAACTCTTCCAAAAAATTGAGGAGGAAGGAACACTCCCAAACTCAATCTATGAGACCACCATCACCCTGATACCAAAACCAGACAAAGATACTACAAAAAAAGAAAATTACAGACCAATATCACTGATGAATATAGATGCAAGAATTCTCAACAAAATACAAGCAAACAGAATCCAACAGCACATTAAAAGTATCATACACCATGATCAAGTGGGATTTATCCCAGGGATGCAAGGATTCTTCAATATACGCAAATCAATCAATGTGATACACTATATTAACAAATTGAAGAATGAAAACCATACTATCATCTCAATAGATGCAGAAAAAACTTCTGACAAAATTCAACACCCATTTATGATAAGAACTCTCCAGAAAGTGGGCATAGAGGAAACCTACATCAACATAATAAAGCCCATATATGACAAACCCACAGCAAACATCATCCTCAATGATGAAAAACTGAAAGCATTTCCTCTAAGATCAGGAACAAGGCAAGGATGTCCACTCTCACCACTATTATTCAGCCTAGTTTTGGAAGTCCTAGCCACGACAATCACAGAAGAAAAAGATGTAAAAGGAATACAAAATGGAAAAGAAGAAGTAAAATTGTCACTGTTTGCAGATGAAATGATACTATACATAGAGAGTCCTGAAGATGCCAACAGAAAACTACTAGAGTTAATCAATGAATTTGGTAAAGTTGCAGGATACAAAATTAATGCACAGAAATCTCTTGCATTCTTATACACTAATGATGAAAAATCTGAAAGAGAAGTTAAGGAAACACTCCCATTTATCATTGCAACAAAAAGAACAAAGTACCTAGGAAAAAACCTACCCAGGGAGACAAAAGACCTGAATGCAGAAAACTATAAGACATTAATAAAAGAAATTAAAGATGATACCAACAGATGGAGAGATATACCATGTTCTTGGATTGGAAGAATCAATATTGTGAAAATGACTATACTACCCAAAGCAATCTACAGATTCAATGCAATCCCTATCAAATTGCCAATGGCATTTTTTAAGAAAATAGAACAAAGTCTTAAAATTTATAGGAGACACAAAGGACCCTGAATAGCCAAAGCACTCCTGAGGGAAAATAACAGAGCTGAAGGAATCAGACTCCCTGACTTCAGACTATACTACAGAGCTACAGTAAGCAAGACAATATGGTACTGTCACAAAAACAGAAACATAGGTCAATGGAACAAGATAGAAAGCCCAGAGATAAATCCATGCACCAATGGTCAACTAATCTATGACAAAGGAGGCAAGGATATACAATGGAGAAAAGAGAGTCCCTTCAATACGTGCTGCTGGGAAAACTGGAAAGCTACATGTAAAAGAATGAAATTAGAACACTCCTTGCACCATACACAAAAATAAACTCAAAATGGATTAGAAACCTAAATGTAAGTTTGGACACTATAAAAGTCTTAGAGGAAAACATAGGAAGAACACTCTTTGACATAAATCACAGCAAGATCTTTTTTGATCCACCTCCTAGAGTAATGGAAATAAAAACAAAAATAAACAAATGGGACCCAATGAAACTTAAATGCTTTTGCACAGCAAAGAAAACCATAAACAAGATGAAAAGAGAACCCACAGAATGAGAGAAAATATTTACAAACAAATCAACAAAGAATTTACCTCCAAAATATATAAACAGCTCATGCAGCTCAATATCAGAAAAAAAAACAAACAAAAAAACCTAATCCAAAAATGGGCAGAAGACCTAATTAGACATTTCTCCAAACAAGACATACAGATGGCCTAGAAGGACATGAAAAGCTGCTCAGCATCACTAATTACTAGAGAAATGCAAATCAAAGTACAATGAGGTAACACTTCACACCAGTTAGAATGGGCATCATCAGAAAATCTACAAACAACAAATGCTGGAGAGGGTGTGGAGAAAAGGGAACCCTCTTGCACTGTTGGTAGGAATGTAAATTGATACAGTTACTATGGAGAACAGTATGGAAGTTCCTTAAAAAACTATAAATAGAATTACCATATGATCCAGTAATCCCACTCCTGGGCATATACCCAGAGAAAACCATAATTCAAAAAGACACATGCACCTCAGTGTTCATTGCAGCACTATTTACAATAGCCAGGTCATGGAAGCAACCTAAATGCCCATCGAGAGATGAATGGATAAAGAAGATGTGGTACATATATACAATGGAATATTACTCAGCCATAAAAAGGAACGAAATTGGGTCATTTGTTGAGACGTGGATGGATCTAGAGACTGTCATACAGAGTGAAGTCAGAGAGAGAAAAACAAATATTGTATATTAACACATATATGTGGAACCTAGAAATATGGTACAGGTGAACCGGTTTGCAGGGCAGAAATTGAGACACAGATGTAGAGAACAAACGCATGGACACCAAGGGGGAAAAGCTGTGGGGGGTTGGGGGTGGTGGTGTGATGAATTGGATGATTGGGATTGACATGTATACGCTGTTTATAAAATTGATGACTAATAACATCCTGCTGTATAAAAAAAAATAATATCAAATTCAAAATTTCAAAAAAAATCAGTTCTTTAAAACTTCTATTATGAAATGAAGAAAACAATAGAAAAGATGAATGAAACTAAAAGCTGGTTCTCTGAAAAGGTAAACAAAACTGATAAGCCTTTAGCCACATTCATCAAGCAAAAAAGGGAGAGAGCTCAAATCAATAAAATTAAAAATGAAGAAGGAGAGGTAACAGACACCACAGAACTACAAAGGATGATAAGAGATTACTACAAAAAACTGTATGCCAATAAAATGGACAACCTGGAAGAAATGGACAAATTCTTAGAAAGGAGCAACCTTCCAAGACTGAACCAGGAAAAATTAGAAAATACGAACAGACCAATCACAAGTAATGAAATTGAAAGTGTGATTTAAAAATTTCCAACAAACAAAAGTCCAGGACCAGATGGCATCACAAGCAACTTCTATCAAACATTTAGAGAAGAATTAACATCTAACCTTCTGAAACTCTTCCAAAAACCTGCAGAGGAAAGATACTCCCAAGCTCATTCTATGAGGCCACCATCACCCTGATACCAAAACCAGACAAAGACACTACAAAAAATGAAAATTATAGACCAATATCACTGATGAATATAGATGCAAAAATCCTCAACAAAATTCTAGCCAACAGAATCTAACAACACATTAAAAGGATTATACACCGTGATCAAGTGGGATTTATCCCAGGGATGCAAGTATTTTTCAAAGCAATCAGTGTCATATACCATACTAACAAACTGAAGAATAAAAACCATATGACCATCTGAATAGATGCAGAAAAAGCTTTTGACAAAATTCAACACCCATTTATGATAAAAAAAAACTCTCCAGAAAGTGGGCATAGAGGGAACTTATGCCATAGCAATCAGAAAAGAAAATGAAATAAAAGGAATCTAAATTGGAAAAGAAGAAGTAAAAGTGTCACTGTTTGCAGATGACATAATACTATACATAGAAAATCCTAAAGATGCTATCAGAAAACTACTAGAGCTCAACAATGCATTCAGTGAAGTTGCAGGATACAAAATTAATACACAGGAGTCTCTTGCATCCCTATACACTAACAATGAAATACCAGGAAGAGAAATTAAAGAAATGATCCCATTTAACACTGCATCACAAAGAAGAAAATACCTAGGAATAAACCTACCTAAGGAGGCAAAATGTCTGTATTCTGAATACTATAAAACAGTGATGAAAGAAATTGAAGATGACACAAACATATGGAGAGACATACTATGTTCCTGGATTGGAAAAATCAATATTGTCAAATGACTATACTACCCAAGGCAATCTACAGATTCAACGCAATCCCTATCAAATTACCATTTGATAACTTTCAGAGAACTAGAATAAAAAATCTTCAAATTTGTATGGAAACAAGAAAGACCCTGAATAGTGAAATCCATCTTGAGAAAGAAGAACAGAGCTGGAAGAATCAGGCTTCCTAACTTCAGACTATACTACAAAGCTACAGTCATCAAGACAGTATGGTACTGGTGCAAAAACAGAAATATAGATCAATGGCACAGGATAGATCCCCAGAAATAAACCAGTGCACCTGTGGTCAATTAATCTATGACAAAGGAGGCAAGAATATAGAATGGAGAAAAGATAGTCTCTTCAATAAGTGGTACTGGAAAAACTGGACAGCTACATGTAAAAGATTGAAATTAGAGTACTCCCTAGCACCATACACAAAAATAAACGCAAAATGTATCAAAGACCCAAATGTAAGGCCAGATACTATAAAACTCTTAGAGGAAAACATAGGCAGAACAGTCTTTGACATAAATCGCAGCATTATCTTTTTGGATCCACCTCCTAGAGTAACGAAAGTAAAACCAAAAATGAACAAATGGGACCTAATGAAACTTAAAAGTTTTGCACAGTAAAGGACACCATAAACAAAGCAAAAAGACAACCCACAGAATGGGAAAAAAATATTTGCAAACGAAGCAACCAACCTGGGATTAATCTCCAAATTATACAAACAGCTCATGCAGTTCTATGTCAAAAAAGAGAAACAAACAAAAAAAACACCCAATCAAAAAATGGACAGAAGAGCTAAATAGACATTTCTCCAAAGAAGACGTACAGATGGCCAAAAAGCACATGTAAAGATTCTCAACATCCCTAATTATTAGAGAAATGCAAATCAAAACTACAATGAGGTATCACCTCATATCTGTCAGAATGGCCATCATCAAAAAGTCTACAAACAGTAAATGCTGGAGAGGGTATGGAGAAAAGGGAATCCTCCTACACCATTGGTGGGAATGTAAAGTGGTACAACCACTATGGAGAACAGTATAAAGTTTCTTTAAAAAACTAAAAATAGAACTGCTCTATCATCCAGCAATCCCACTCCCTGGCATATATCCACAGAAAACCACACTTCTAAAAAATACATGCACCCCAATGTTCATTGCAGCACTATTTACAACAGCCAAGGCATGGAAGCAACCTAAATGTCATCGACAGAGGGATGGGTAAAGAAGATGTGGTATGTATATACAATGGAATATTACTCAGGCATAAGTAAGAACAAAATAATGCCATTTGCAGCAACATGGATGGACCTAGAGATTATAATACTAAGTAAGTCAGACAGCGAAAGACAAATATTTGAATCATAGTTATTTGAATAAAGAATTGTAAGTTAGAAAAACAGTAAAAAAAAAAAAAGAAAAAGAAAAAACACTCTTTCAAACTTTTGGAGCATACATGTATCTTTAGTTTTCATTAATTTTGTATAGTTACTTGTGTTCAATAAAATTTTCCTTACTTTATTAACCTTTAGCTATTTTATGTACTTTGTCCATATTACCCTGCTCTTTATATCTCTAGTAATTTTTACTGGGTGCTATATATTGTGAATAATAATATTCACAATATATAGTTTTTATTTTCTTAAAAGAGTGTTGACTTTACCAGCAACTATTTTACCTGAGAATGATATTGATCCATATTAGTGATGGTTTCAGCTTTGTTATGGGAGGTCTGGTAAAACATTTATTCTAGGGCTGTTTTAGTGCTCTATATAAGGCAGGAACTTTCTGGCTCTCACCTGACTGCCTTGAGTATTCACTGAGGTCTCTCCACTCTGGCTGGTTGGAATTCTAACAACTTTCAACCCTGTTTGAGCTCTGCAAGTTTTTGAGATTATATTTTCCCAGTAGTTTCTGTTTGCCTGTCCTTATAGATTATACATATACACAGCCAAAGACTCCAGGCACTCCCTAAGTAGCTAACCTTTTATCCAGTACTACTCCCTGAAAAGTTTAGCTTCCTCAGCCTCCCTGAACTCAGATCTGTTTCCTCACCTCAATAAAACTCATATATCCTGCTTGTATTTCTCCTTGCTGCACTGTGTTTTATAAATTTCCTCCAGGTTAAGATCCTGTGCAAACATAAGTCTCATTTATTTATTTTTTCATAAGAGACACATTTCCACATTTCCTATTTTCCAATGTCTAAAAAAATAGTTATGTCATGTATTTTGTACAGTTTCTCAGTGTTTTACAAGGGATGTCTAATCCTAGACCAGAATCTCTATCATGGTCAAAGGCAGGAGCCTCTGGATTCATTTTGAAGGGAGACCTGACATAATTTGTTCATGGATTGGATGTAAGAGGTAAAGAGGAGGCAAAAATGACTATAGGACTTTAACCCTGTTAACTTAGAATGATCCTGTTGCCACGATTTCTGAGGGAGAAGCCAGCTTTGCTTGTTTTTGCTGTGATATGTATAAATACCCAACAAGCTTTCAGACAGTTTTGGTTTGAGATATCTGTTAACATCTAAAATATGACACAGGACTTCCCTGGTGGCACAGTGGTTAAGAATCCACCTGCCAATGCAGGGGACACGGGTTTGAGCCCTGGTCTGGGAAGATCCCACATGCCGCAGAGCAACTAAGCCCGCATGCCACAACTACTGAGCCTGCGCTCTAGAGCCCGTGAGCCACAACTACTGAGGCCACGTGCCACAACTACTGAATCCCGCATGCCTAGAGCCCATGCTCCACAACAAGAGAAGCCACCACAATGAGAAGCCCACGCACCACAACGAAGAGTAGCCCCTGCTCACCACAGCTAGAGAAAGCCCACCCACAGCAACAAAGACCCAACACAGCCAAAAATAACTAAATAAATAAATTTATTAATAAACACCCCCCCCAAAAAAATAAAATATGACAGAAATGAACTTAACAGAAACAGAATCACAGACATAGAGAAAAGACTTGTGGTTGCCACGAGGGAGGGGGAGTGGGGGAGGGAGAGAGTGGGAGTTTGGGGTTAGCAGATGTGAACTAATATATATAGAATGGATAAACAACAAGGTCCTACTATGTAGCACAGGGAACTATATTCAATATACTGTGATAAACCATAATAGAAAAGAATATTAAAAAGAATGTATATATAGACATATATATAACACTGAATCACTTTGCTGTACAGCAGAAATTAACATAACATTGTAAATCAACTATATGTCAATAAAAAATCAATTAACATGAAAAATTCATATAGATATACTATCTAGGTCGTTAGACATATGTTTAACTTTGAGGGAATAGAAGCAGAATAGTGATCTAATTTGGGAGTTCTCATTGTGTAGAAGATATAAAAGTTCTTGAGACTAGGTAATATTCCCCTAGGGATCAAATATATAGAAAAAGAGATGACAAGTAGACCTCAGACCTAGACCTACCTAGGCCCTCTTTAATAAAAAATCAGTTATTAGTTTAACCATTTTTAATTGAAAATTATTTTGTTTTACTCTACTTTTCTGCTATTTTTGACAGTATATAGTGGTAGAACTTTTCTTGCTTCCCTTTGAACTTGGTGCCCAAGGCACAGTAATGAGGAGACAGAAATTAAGAGAGAAAAGACTAGAGAAAATTGAAAAGGTTTAAATAGATGTTATTGAGAAAGTGAGCTCACATGTATTATTTTTCTTCTGCCACAGTAGATTACAAGCCCCTCGGGGCAAGATCGTTTTGCGAGATATATAAAAATATATATATAAATAAATATATATATACATATATATATATATGTGTGTATGTGTGTATATATACATATACACATATATATATGTATACATATATATTTTTTTTTTTTTTGCTTACTCTGTGATTAGTATGGTACAGCAAGTAAGATCTAGGTGCCTATTCTGAGTGCTTTACTATGCTATATTTCATCACACTAATGGGACACTTATTATAAGATGCACTAATATTAGTGAACCACTAAGAAAGAAATGTCACCAATTAAACTATGACATCAAATCTCTTGTGCATCTCAAGATATGTTAACAAGTGAAAAAATGCACCTTAGCATTTATGTATAATTACATGTTTTTTAAACCTCTGTTTAAACCAACCACAGACCTTAATAGTTCTGTATGTATTTATTGAAAATATCTGCATATAGGTAGACTCCCACAGCTTAGACCTGTTGTTCAAGGATCAGCCCGTGTATCTGAAGGAAACTAAAACAATATGTCGAAGGGATACACCCCACATGTTCATAGCAGCATTATTTACAATAACCAAGAGTTGGAAACAACCTAAGTATCTATTCATGGATGAATGGATAAAGAAGTTCTCTCTCTCTCTCTCTCTCTCTCTCTATATATATATATATATACATACACACACACACACATACACACACACATGCAATTGTATATTTTTCAGCCATAAAAATGGAGGAAATCATGTCATTTGTGACAACGTTGATAGATTTTGAGGGCCTTATTCTAAGTGAAATAAGGCAGAAAGAGAAAGACAAATACTGTATAATCTCACTTATGTGTGGAAAATTTTTAAAAAGAAAAGAAATTCATAGAAAAAGAGATAAGTTTTGTGGTTATCAGAGGTGGGGGGTAGAGGGAGAGGCAATTGGATGAAGGTGGTCAAACAGTACAAACTTCAGTTATAAGATAAGTAAGTACTAGAGATGTAATGTACACCATGATCACTATAGTTAACACTGCTGTGTGATGTATATGAAAGTTATTACAGGAATAAATCCTGAGTTCTCATCAGAAGGAATTTTTTTTCTTTTTTTGCATCTATATGGGATGATGGATGTTAACTAACTTTACTGTGGTAATCATATCACAATGTATGCAAGTCAAATCATTGTGCTGTACATCTTAAACTTATTCAGTGTTGTATGTCAATTATATCTCAATAAAACTGGGGAAAAAAGGGAAAAAAATGACCCTGAAAGAATATTATTGATGGAGTTGACTACTAGAAACAGAAAGCTTTTAAAGTTCTAAAGCATCACAGAAAAGCAGTAAGTTAATCAATAAGAAGCAGCGCTCAAACTAGAAGAGTATTTTTTAACAATATAATTGGTGAAGCATTAATATCCATGATATATATGAAATTCATATACATTAGTATGAATCATTAAATTCCACATAAAATGCAAGAAAACACAATGTGGAGAACAAGAAAAATTGGCCAATTAATTTAGAAATATATAATAATTAAAAAGGAAACTAATGTACTTTTTTAAAAGTATTTTGCCTATAGCATTTTTAAAGAGTTATAAATATATCCTGGAATATATCATTGTTTTCAAGCATAAATTATATTCAAGCATAAATTAGTACTTTTATTGAAAAATATATTTGGGAACTATTTCAATTTTTTTTTTGTTTACTATACTGATTAACCTGAATTTACATTTTTGAATTCTATAAGGTATCATCAAGCCTGAGGAATGATTAATGTATTTCAGATGTTTATTTCAGTACTATTCGTACTAACTAGAAATTAAAATTAAAGATTATAAATTCTTTAATGGTTACCTTTGCCAATATCCATTCTCCTTTTCTTTTAATAATAGAGCATTGATAGTTTCAGCTGGGCACACAAACACCCAGTTAGAGACTATATTAGCAAGACTCCTTTGCAACTCAGAATTGTCATATGTCTAACTTATGTCTAATAAGATGGGAACAGAAATAATGAATGCCATTTTATAATCATTCCTGTAAAAGAAAAATGCTCACCACTCAAGTCTGCTTTCTGACATTCAATCTGATTCAGATGTGTCATGATAAGGTCAACATCCAAAGGAACTGTAAAGCAACAATATAGAAGATACCTCTATCCCTCCAGGTCATCTGGCAGCATTTTGAATTTTTTTTTTTTTTTTTTTTTTTTTTTTGGCGGTATGCGGGCCTCTTACTGTTGTGGCCTCTCCCGTTGCAGAGCACAGGCTCTGCACAGGAGCCTCAGCGGCCATGGCTCACGGGCCCAGTCGCTCCGCGGCATGCGTTATATTCCCGGACCAGGGCACGAACCCATGTCCCCTGCATCGGCAGGCGGACTCTCAACCACTGCGCCACCAGGGAAGCCCAGCATTTTGAATTTTTAGAACAGAAGAGTATTTACATTATTTTGTTTAAGCCACTGCTATCTATTTTCAGTTAAAGAACTTAGCAAACATCTTATCTAATAAGATAGTTTTTTTGTATTTTCAAAATAATATATATACCACTAACAGAAGTTGAAATTTTAAAGGAGAAAGAAACCAAATATAAAGGGACAGAATTGACTGAACTAGTGTTTTACTGAAAACATGATAGTCTCAACTTGGAGATATTTAGGTGCCTAAGAATTTCTTAAGACTTGTCACTATAAAATATTTTCTATATATATAAATAACATGCATAGTATATAGACTTTAAATGAATGGTTGCCTAATCCATTCACATATATGTGAGTATCACAGAATTGGGGGAATGTTAATACAGTAGCCTTATTTAGTTATCAAAAGATCCTCTAAAATTATTTTTTTTAAAAAGCGATATAGTGTTAACATCATTTCTCTGACAGAAACCCTGGATTTTAGCATCCTTTTGAATAGACTAGGATATAGTCATAGAATATAGTTATAAACATAAACTTGCATTAATTTCTCTGTCACAATCCCTAAGAAGGGACTTATCATGGTTAAGGTTCAGGATCTAGAGTACCTGACTTTATACTTAAGTAAAATTATTTGGGCAAGTTTCCTCATCTGTGCAAGCTTCACTTCCTTCAGTAGAGTAAGCATGATAATAAAACCTAACTCATGAGGCTGGATGTGTATTAAGAGATAATTTAGTGCCATAACTGGCACACAGCTCCATAAAGATTACTTTTTATCATGATAATACCAAGTTAGAGATTGATACTAACATTAAATGACAAAATAGAAAATGTATATCTGTGTTTTTCTCAATGGGCTTTAGATTGGGACTTTGGGATTGACATGTACACACTACTATATTTAAAATGGATAACCAACAAGGACATACTGTATAGCACAGGGAATTCTGCTCAATATTCTGTAATAACTTAAAGGGGAAAATAATTTGAAAAAGAATAGATACTTGTATATGTATAACTGCATCACTTTGCTGTATACCTGAAAATAACACAATATTGTTAATCAACTATACTCCAATATAAAATAAAAATTTAAAAAGAAGAAAGAAAGTTAATGTGGAGTAATTGAAAAGGACTAAATGGTAGATAATACATTTTCACTTATTCAGTTTGCCAGTAACCCAAAGTTTGAGAAGTGTCTTGGAACAAAGATATAACGAAATGCATATTTTAAAATATCGAGCCATGTCAAATTACACTTAACATGTATATTTAAAATTTATTGTGCTATAACGTTTTTATTGGCACATTTAACTAATATCCTATAAGGATGCTATGAAGCAAAGTGTTACCAGAGATAGAAAATTTTAGAGGCAATATTTGGATTCAGTAAAGAATAACTCTTATTTCTAGTGTCATTCAGTATGAGAGACCTATTAATAATGAATCATTGGTAGACGTAAATGTAACAGCAGTCTCGGTATCAATGCACACTCTAACCGAAGTCCTTCCAGAGTAAGAGAATGCACAATATTATGTCTGTTTCTTCTCTGACATTATTCCATGGAAATTTATATGATGTGTTTTACAGGTGAGGGAGGGATGGGGTGGGATAAGGTAGAATGTATGAGTAAATCCAGTAAGGATACATTTAAGCTGTGTTTTAATTATAAATTATCCTAAGACCTAAGTGTTTAGCAAACTATGTATATAATGCAATACTTTATGTTATTGAAAATCATATTCATGTAAATATGTCCATTTTCTCTTTTCTACTACATATGACTTTGATGTCTTTGGTTATTAATTGCCCCATCATTATTTTCCCCGAATTTTCATTATCAGGAGAAATAACAAAAGCATTCACTGAAATCTAGAGTATCTATTTCAAATCCAATATTTAGAACTGCTTAAGCAATTTTATTTTAAAGTTTAATGTTAAAAATGAAAAAACTGGGGCTTCCCTGGTGGCGCAGTGGTTGAGAGTCCGCCTGCCGATGCAGGGGACACGGGTTCGTGTCCCGGTCCGGGAAGATCCCACATGCCGCGGAGCGGCTGGGCCCGTGAGCCATGGCCGTTGAGCCTGTGCTCCGCAACGGGAGAGGCCACAACAGTGAGAGGCCCGTGTACCGCAAAACAAAAAAAAAAAAAAAAAACAAAAATGAAAAAACTACCATAAACAAGATAATTTTTGTAATATGAACCAATAAAATATTGAAATCATTAATTTAATGTACACTTTTAAGTCAAATTAGATTTTTGCAAACATAAAGAATGCTATAACTTAAAAACTAGTTATTTTTAAATTCCCAGATCAGGCTTATTCAAAATTTGCAGGAGATTTGAATGAGCAAGAGCTATTTAATAGAAAGGGACAAAATAGAGTTAATTAATTAACATTTATTCTCAATTGCGTTTTAGTTCTGGTTTAGTTTGTTGTTATTTTTTTAATCAATAGATTATGTTAGGCTTTCTTTTTCTGAAAATAAGAAAAAAGGACTTTGGAAAAACATATATATATATATATATATGGTGCCATTTTGTATGTTGTTATAATACACAGATCATGGACATACTGTTACATTTATTTATCTTAATTTAGAAAGAATCTGTGGTCTTTACTCCTAAAACATTCTTTTCTTTAAGATTTAAAAAATGCAAAGTTATAGACACAAAAATTAAATGGTTAAAGAAATGATATATTTCTGTTACTGTCCTGCTCATATAATAACGGAACACCTCAGAACTGCAGAGTGATATTTAAACTCAGCTGGAATATTGTGAATATTAGCATTCAACACCAATTCAAGCAATCTTGACAGGTTTTTATTTATTATTAATATACAAGCAAAAACATTTAAAAGAACTCAGGGTGATTTTCAGTGTCTCTCACACAATCAGTACTTCATGTGAACTGTAGGCATCTGTGAAGCAATCATTTTGCTTTCTCTTTTTTCCCAGTACACTTTGTCTAAAGTGACTTGACACAACATAAATTTACTTTATTTGAATTCTAAATATAAAAAGTAAAGTCTTTGTTTTACAAAGTAGTTTCTCTTCTTCCATATATCTTTCCAAGCTGACAAAAATAATGCATATTAGAGTTGGTGTTAATCGCACCTTATTCTAGACTTTCAGTCAGGTAAACATAAAAATCTGCATATGATAATTACTACAAATCTATAAAGGTTAATTTGGACATAATTTTTCAATGTATCATTTGCTAGACTTGGAAAGCAATGACTAATTTTGCTTTGTCTCAGACTGTCTCCAAAAACCTGTTATCAATACTTTTCCAAGTTCTACCTCACAGAAATTGGGAAATTTCAAACTATACTAATCCACTTAATACATATATTTAAAACTAATCAATTTTATATGACAAAATAGGCTTACTGTTAATATTGTTAAAGGAAATTTGCTTTTGTGTGTGTGTGATCTTTGGAATTTCTATTTTTGTCTCCCTATATCATTTCCATGAATGTACTATGTTGCAATACCACCTACCTATTTTTCTTATTTTATAAAAAGTGCTTATAAAAACTCCTCGAGGATTTAAATTAACTAAAAACAGGTTAAATTATTTTTAAATTTTTATAGCTGTATTATTTTTACTATAAAAATTTTATGAGGCACAGTGCTATATTTTTAATCTATTAAAGCATAGTAGTATGCTTTACGTTAAAATATTTTAAACAGTGTGTTCCTAAATTCCTAATCTCTAATTATTAATGAATTCCAGTCTTTCTTTTTGAGAAAGTTTTATAAAAATACTAATTGCACATTCTAGAATTTCCCCTTAAGTACATTTATTTTTTGAATATATGTCAATTTTTTTTTTTTTTTTTTTTTTTTTTTTTTGCGGTACACGGGCCTCTCACTGTTGTGGCCTCTCCCGTTATGGAGGACAGGCTCCAGACGCGCAGGCTCAGCGGCCATGGCTCACGGGCCTAGCCGCTCCGCGGCATGTGGGATCTTCCCGGACCGGGGCACGAACCCACATCCCCTGCATCGGCAGGCAGACTCTCATCCACTACGCCACCAGGGAAGCCCAATATATGTCAATTTTTATGTTGAGATTTTGAGAAACATGTTTCTGACATTTGCTATGTAAAAATACTGAGATAATAAATAATCTAGTTGATTTTTCTCTTATAGTTTCTTTGAAATAACTTTCATGAGATAATTAAAAACACAAAATTGAGTGTTAAAGCACCAAGTTTTAGTGCTGTGTCAGAAATTTTGAAATCAGAAAGCCAATTTCTCAGGGTTTCAATTTCTACAAATAAAAAATGAGAGTTTGACTAGATACTTTCTAAGTCCCTTTGGAGTGTTACAATTGTAAAAAAATATAATTTTGATGATATAAAATCTCTATTTTATGCTTCAGTGAATATGACAAAATTAGATATCAATATAGCTATTACAATCATTGTACATCAATTCATTTACCTATTTTTCAGACTTTTGTTGTGCTTATTCTACAAATGACTCAAAACAGAATACTTCTGGTTTTTGACTTCAGGTATCGAAGGGTGTTGGGGTGGGACTTTTTGTTATTTCTTTATAGAAAATTGACATTACTGTTCCTTTTCTCTTCTTGTTTGAAAATGATGTTGGAGAATATAGCTGAGACAGGTCTATATGTTTTTAAGTACGGATCATTAGGAAAATATTAAAATATTAATGGCACTTAGAGAAAAACAGAAAAATATAAGTAATATTTTGATAACAAGATTTTATTTTTAGCATTAAAGCTATGTTTATTCTTTATTTCTTCAAAGAAAACATAAGTGTTGATTCATGTCTTTGGGTTGCACAGACTCGTGGCAGTCACTAAATGCATGTTTAATAAATGGTGTAATTAATTTGGTATTGCTTTCATCTTTTGCAGAGTATGTAAAACAAATGAACAAACAAACAAAAACACCTCTCTCATGTATCTTCAAACTCCTTTTCTTTTCCTCAAGCTCAATTCTTTCTGAACCGGGAAAACAAAACAAAACAGAACAAAAGTATATCCTCCCTCTCAGTACTGCTCTCCATTCTAGCTCCTTCCCCATTTCCTCTCTATCTGGCACTAAGTCCAGTCTTGCCAAGGCTCAGGACTTGCACAGCAGGCAAGCCATGGTCCAAGAGTCCTCACTCGTGTTTTCTTCCCTGTCACATCCATCCTAAAGGGGACCACCCAGACAGTTGCATCAAAGATGGAAGACAGATTCAGGCATCCATGCAATCTCTCTCCTCTTAACTCTACCTCTCTCTCAAGGACCTTCGTCTAAAATTTAATTCTATCATCCTCCTTGGGAAGGATAGTTAGAGACTGAGGAAAATAATGCTCTCCTTCAGAGTTCTAGCCCAGTGGTTTTCCACTCGTGTTTCACACTGTAATCATCGAAGGAACTTTAAACAAATACCACCTCCAAGCCCCGCACACAGAAAAATATGATAAAATTAATCTTGTAAAGGACATGAGTATCCTCATATGTATCTATTTTGACAATCACTTTCTAACAGCTGCTCAAAAAAAAAGACAAAATAATCTGAAGATAACAATGAACCATAAAGATCATTACCTCGGTCCTAGCCTCATTCCAGTAAGTAGGGGCATGATTTTATCTTTTCTTAATGACCCATTATAAAGGTTTTGCAATTGTTGTCTACCTGATATTGAAGGTTACAACTTAAACAGCAATAACTCCTGAAACTACTACCACAAGAATGTGGCCATTTGAGGGATCCTACTGATGGTTATATAAATACTATATCACATGTATGTTTCATACAATGAGAGTCTGTTTTCACCTCAGATTCCTTTCATCAAAAAGAACCTAATATATTCTTCCCCATCATTGCTTTATGGTTAAGAAAGAAGAGTATAAGACTTTGGAGAATACACAGTCCTGTAGTTGTGAGAAAAAAAACAATCTAGGAAATACACAGAAATAGTGTTTCCTTCCTTTTCTAGGGCATGTTTTAAGAAAAGTTCACACACATACATAGGTTTATCTTAGTCCTCCCACTCCTATTTTAGCATAAAATCTGTTCAACTGAAGATTTTCCAACCATGGGAGTTTTCAAGATCATAGTCCCATAATTGTCAAGTGGCTATTCTAATACACAATCCAAAGGGGAAAATTGGTTTTTCAAAGTCATGCTTGCCTGTGTTTCCAAATTTACATTCATTATTGGCTATGATTGCTAATCCTAAAACTTTCTTAAATATGATAGGTATTTTATTAAAAAATAATAGGGCTTGATATTTTTCTGTGCAGCATCCTCTAGAGATTTTTTATAAAGAAATCTTACTGTCAGTGTTTACTGACTTTGCTTAAGTTAATCCATATGATCTATCACCATGGTTTTATTAGTAAAACTTCGTTCTCGAAAAGTTACAACAAAATGTTATATATGAACAGATATATCGATGAATTCTAATAAAATAAAACAGTTCAAGTTTGCCTTTTAAGTACACTGAGTTTGTGCATTAACTCAATCAATCAGTCAGTCAGTTAGTCAATAAATGTTAATTGAGGACCAGATTCTGCATATGATTAGGTTTAGGGCCAGAAAAACTAACATTAACAATACATTCAAAAAGGCAATTAAATAGTGAAATTTCTACATCTATTCTAATTGTAAACTGTTAAATTTCAGAACTAATTAATCAAATTTTAAATTAGTAAATAATTCAACTCTACCTTGTAGTACTAAAAGTAAAGTAAACAAATCCCGTATTTTTCCACAGCATGCCATTTAACAATATTTGGTTATGACTACAAATTTGTCTGCTCATATATATCACCTTTGGTTCATATAGAGAAATAAGAGAGCAATTCTCCCAGGGCAGGTAACAGTAAAAATCATCTTTAGCATGAAAATCTTCCAAAATTATTTCCTACTACTGAGTATATATGGTATAAACCATGTATAACAAACTTTAAAAATTTCAAAACATACACATATGTAATCAGGTATATAAAAAAAATGAGTGTTTCAAAATACAAGGAATACAAGATTGATCATATTCAAAAACCATGGGAGTTGGAAAAATGTTTCAACATGTTAGGTAACTTAGAGAAGATTCCCACAATGCTAACTGAGATCAGTGTGGTGAAAGCTTCCTCACTTATAATAATGGAAAAAAAGGGCCTAAACCCTGAGCAAGAGAGATCTCATTTCTAGAAATCATTCTTTTATAAAATACATTTTGTCTAAGGACAAAGGAAGATTAGTTGGTTATACAGGGCTTTTACATTTAGTTTCCCATTCTACTTTAATTCAATGAGATGAAGTTGAAAAAGTTAGCTTCAGACTAAAGTGTCCACCTAATTTATTATCCAAACCAGACAATTTTAAGAACAAAAGAGGAATTACTGATCATTAGGCTGGCAATACATAAAAACTAGAACTCTCCATGTCTACCAAAACACATGGTCATGCTGACTGCAGACATACCAGAATCTCTAATCCTATTTTATCACTTTACTAGTTATAAAAATTTGTAGAAATTTTCTAATACATCTAGCATCTCAGTGTTCTCATTTATAAAAAATAACTTGCAATACCTAGAATTAAACCAAAAAATATATTCAAGATGTATGTCACATATTAATCATTCAAACAATGATAGCTATTTCAGGAGAACATCTTTTGATATCTTTGATCTAAATTCTGTTAGGCATAAGCTATTTCAAATATTTCCAATACCAAAATTATCACTATATGGGCATTCCATATCTTCACTCCATACAAATATTCACCTCTCTCCCTCTTGCTCGTCATCATTGCCATGAGAGGAACATGCCCACTAACTCCAAAGGAAGGATGAGAGACATGGAGTAGAGCCATTCCAGGCAAGCTCAAGCTAAATCAGCCAATGTTTTAGCTCAGGGGCCAGAGAACTTTCTTCCATAAAGGAAAGACAACAATTTTTTTCAGCTTTGGGGTCATATAGTCTCTGTACCAGCTATCAGCTCTGCCACTGTACTACAAAAGCAGCTGTAGATAACATAAACCAATAGCCATGACTTTATTCTAATAAAACTTTACTTGTGGAGACTGGATTTGAATTTCATATAGTCTTCATATGTCACAAAATATTTAGAAAAATTTTTCAACCATTTAAAACAATAGAAATCATTCTTAGTTCATGAGATACATAATAATAGGTTGAAATCCTCATTGGATCATCAAGCTGTAGTTTACTAACCCCTATATTGGCTTGTTGTTTATTTTTAAATGCCATTGAGGTTGGTAAATTTTTGTAGTTTAGTGTTATTTTAGTAACGGGAAACTGATACAACCTCACTACAGAACAGTCGCAGATTGTTACTGTATAAGCATATGTATAATTAAATGTGTATTCGGTTTTGACAAAGTGGAGAACTCCTAAACACTTCCAGTTTGGTGCTGCTGGATTAGAATCAATTTTTGCTCAAATAAACTCTTAAAATTTTTAATATACTTCAGCTTATCTTTTAACAGAATTAAACTTGATTAGTGACATAGATGTGGGGTGGCTTGCTGTCAGCCCAAAACTTGACACAATGTGTATATATATAAATGATAAAGATTTGTCTTCCAGTGCTGTATTTAATTTTAAAGATGAATACAGTCCACCTCACAGATATTGCAGGTTTGGCTCCAGATCACCGGAATGAAATGAGTAACACAATAAAGCAAGACACTTGAATTTTTTTGGTTTCTGAGTACATATAAGAGTTATTTTTACACTGCACTGTAGTCTATTAAGTGCGCAATAGAATTATGTCTACAGAATGTACATACCTTAATTAAAAAATACTCTATTGCTAAAAATTCTATCATCTGATAAGGCAGAGTTTTTACAATCCTTCAATTTGTAAAAAATGCAGTATCTGCAAAGCACCATAAAGCAAAGTGCAATAAAATGAGGTATGCCTCTATATATTACAAAATAAAATATAACAAGTTTTAAAGTTAACATTGTGGTCTTCCTATTTAAAATATTGTTTACTTTTCACAACCGTATCATTGATCTACAAATTTTACAGGGCCTAAAATTTTCTCCACAGGACATTAAATATACAACTCCAGAAAATAAATATAAATGTCAAATATCATATTTAGGCAGATAAGTTTGGCTGTCACCAACAAATTTTAAAATTTCTAATGTGGACCAAAGCAATTCCCTACATACACTAAGCTTCCACCAGAGAGTGTAAAGCAAGTCAATTATGGTCTATAAAGAAATACCGTAAATTGTTCCTCTATACAAACAAAAGCAAATAAATGACACTTTGGATGAATTTTTCTTATCTGCAAGTAATTCTTATTGCTCGAAAGAAGTAGAGGTCTGATGCCTTGAAATAATGCACCTGTTAATCTATGAGTTGTTGAGTCTTTTCTGTGTCCTAAGTTGTTGCTCAAAGCACATTAATATAAATTCCGCATTGCAAGCATCCTCGATTTAAGGAGATGAAAGGGCAAACAACCACCATATACTTTACCTACCTTTTACCACACAATCAATTGCACTCAGTCTGTTGCTAGAAATCCTCTAGTCCTGCTTAGCCCTAAATCACTGGTATTCAGAGGTTTATTGCACATTCACACTCATTTGTCATTTGCAGGAAGTCTAATTGAGAGAATTTACAGTTGGTTGAGTGCTTCATTGAGATTGTACATGTTTAATAAAAGCTTTTTAAGTTACTAATCTCTGCTCAGGAAACAACAAAAGTGCTTGAGGGTTAAAGAATAAAACATAGCAGGTAAATGTTATGGTGTGACATTTCCTTATAATGTTTCCCAAGTAACTGCATTTACTGGCTTTGAATTGTTTTTACATATCTAATGTGCTTTGCTGGAAAAAATTTAGCCTATTAGTTATTCCACGTGACAGAAAAGTGATGGAAGAGTTACTTCTCAGTCAAAATGCTGTGGTTAGCTGAAAATAGTGTCAATAATTATTGCACTGTAGGAGAAAGTCTAAAATAATACATCAAATGAAATAATTTCGAACATCTCATACAAATAAATCTAATTAAGTAGTAGGAACTGACTTTAGTCTATGTTACTCTGCAGTCATTTTAAAATGTGATTCTGATTTTCAACTTGCATTAGTGAACAATAGGCATTGTTTATGGGATGAAACTGCATATTGAGAACTCATTTTACACAAGTAATCCTTGTTGCCATTTAGCTTTATATTTCAAAGAAAATGTGAAACAACATAGAAAAGGAGACCAAAATTAAGGTTCAAAAATGTGACAGGAATAAACGTCAAAGAACTCAGACACATCAGCATCTGATTTCTCTCTGGCTTGGTGTTCTGGAACTGTCTGGCCACATAGCAATCAGAAAAATTAAAAGGTGCTAATGAACAATGCTACAGGACAAAAATGGAATCTGTGGACCAGCTCTTTCAGGAGAAAGTTCTTAAGAATCTGCCTGCCTTCTCATTATTCAGCAAGTGCTAGTGCCTTGTTATTTCCTTAGGTTGGTGGACTAAATGCTAGTTCTACTGCATGACGCTGAGCGGGTTTTTAAACTCCATTGTTTCTAAATAAACTCTTCTCTTAAATGAAAGTGTTAATCCACGGTTACCACATTCCTCATTTGGATTAGAATTTGAGTGAAAAACCAAAACATACAAATTCTTTGGAATGGCACTGCTGATAAAGTGAGGTTTGAAACATTTTAGTGCATTATGATATAACCATTTGTCCTTTTCTTAGAATTCAATTTACAGTACATGAAATAAAGGAAAGCATTCTCAAAACAGATGGCCAAAATTACTAACATCAAGAAGATTAATGAAAATATTCTCACTGATTAGAATGTTAGACAGAATTTCTCTAAATAAAAATATTTTAATTGAGTTCTGATTTGAATTGGTTTGATTCAAATTCACTTGTCCCATACACATTTTGGAATGCTTGAAGAGGAATGATAGAGGGAAGAATTTTGGCAACATGGAGGAGAGTATTCCAAATAGGGATCAAATGTTTATTGAGCAGCTTATATAATTTTCTAGATGTTGGAGATAGAGCAGTGAACAAACATGCTTCCTGTATTCATGAAACAAATGAGAGAAAGAGAAATAAAAATAAGAAAGTAAATGTTTTCTTCATGAGTTTTATAGAGAAAAATTGAGCTTACGAAGAGAGGCTGGAAATGGGGTGTGGGAGATATTTTACCACTTTTATAGAGTGTCAGATAAGTCCCACTGATAATGTGATATTTGAACAGAAACTAAGAAGTGACAGAGTGAACCATATGGATCACAAGGGAGAAAAATCAGCAACATTTTAAGTCTAGTTTTACATTAAGTCAAAATCAGCTAAAGCTGCATAAACAGCAACATACCACAGGTTGTGTTTTGAGTCACTAAGTCCTTGAAAGCTTTATTCAATATAGCACAAAATTTGTAGTCTTCATCCTTACTTACTATTCCCTTCACTTCTTTTCTGAGCTGGCTTTCTCTCTCAACTTGGCTTTCATAGTACTAGGCCCTCAATGCAATCTGCTTCACTACATCAAATAGCCTGCACAATTGCATTGTCATCCCTCCCTGTTTTTGTTTGCGTAAGCATTGTAGGCTTAACAGAGATAAGAATTCACCCACTTTCTCTGAAAGTTGAGCTTAACAGTTTTCCATCTTATCTACATTAGCGTCTTTAATATTTGTGTATCATACCATAATGCATTCATTTCTTCACTGTTTGTGTATTATTCATATCAATTGATAAAGGCATCCTTTCATCCCAGGGACGGCACAGTTGCCATCACTCCTGCTTAGAAAATGAGTATTAGTTTTCTATTGCACTGTATCGAATTACTACAAACTTAGTGGCTTAAAGCAGCACCTGTTATCTCACATTTTTTGTGGGTCAGAAATCTAGGCAATGTGCAGCTCAGCTGGTTCTCTGCTTAGCATCTCACAGGGCTAAAATTAAGTAAAAAGGGCGACTTTCTTTTCTGGAGGCTATGGGGGTGAATCTACTTCCAAGCTTATTGGAGTTGTTGGCCAAATTCAGTTCTTGCAGCTAGAAGAGAGGGTCCCTGTGTCATTGCTGACTGTCAGCTGAGGGGCCTGACTTTGCTCTTAGAAGCTGCCTATACTCCTCATGCTTTACATGTAGCCTCTCCAGCAACAGCAGGTCTAATGCACATGCTCAGTCTCTCTGATCTCGCCTTCACCTTCATCTCTCTTCTGCCACCAACAACCCCCTAATCTGCTGCATTTCTTGACCCCAATTAGAGGTTGGGGGTCTTGACTTTTAAGGACTCAAATATTTAGACTGAGCCTTCCCAGATAATTAAAGATAATATCCCTATTTTAAGGTTAGTTGATTAGTAGTTTTGCTTCCAGTTGCAAGTCCCTTCACAGCAGCACCTAGATTAGTATTTAACTTAATAACCAAGGGACAGAAATCTTGGGGGAACATTTTTAGAATTCTGCCTACCATGAAGTGCTAATACTTTATGTCAGCATGCATTGTCATAAAAATAATATCTATTTAATCATAATTTTAGGAAGTAAGGACTATTATCTTTGTGTTATAGATGGAGAAATTTAATGTGTCTATATGATTCCAGAGCACATGCTCGTCTTCAAATAATGACATGAATTACAATGTCATGTAATGTTACCCCTAGATGAGCAGAAATCAAGGTGATGGTTCTAAATTAACCTTGATTAAGCAAGTTCAGATTATAGATAAGGTACCTGAACCACTCCTCTCTAGAATGTTAGTCTTCCACATTGAAATGCATTGCATTTGAAACTACTGTTAGTCCTTTTAAAAATACAATATTCTTTTTTTCTACTTAGATAACTTAAAATAACCAATTCTCTATTTAAAAGAAATTCTAAAAATCTATTACATTTAGATATAAATAAAATAGATATTTAAAGTATTGATTAAAAGAAAAATACAAAATATGTTTCCTAATACCAGAATTATGTCATGATTCTCCAAGAGGCATTTTCTTTTAATAAGTGACAATTAGAAAAACAAACACTTTAAGTGTTAAGTAGTGACAAAATTTTTAACATTAATTCTAGATCACTGAAGTTAATTAAGCAGTTTTTTAAGCAATTTTAGATTTATACTAGTGTCAACCATGAACTTCAGCTTCTATATATGTTTATTCTAGAAATTTTGATTACATATATCAAAACATGGAATGATGAATCTCACAGATAAGTATCCCTGAAGTACAAACTGAAAAGAGAGCGAGTTTGGCATACACATTTAATTAAAATAGATAGTCAAACTACAAGGTTTGCAAACATATTCACAGATGTAGCCAAACTAGGTAATCCCAGACCAAAAATATTTTAAAACATTAATAGTGTCTAAATTTTCTTTTTCTATTATTCAATGAATATATTAATACAATGCATATTGGAGAAAGCATTGCCTGATTTGTATTATGGATTATACATGTATATTCATATTTATTGTATTATAATCTCAAAAGAGCAATGACATAAGTTTGTTCATTTTCTCAAGACTCAGAAAACCTAATTAAATTAATATAAGGAATCCATTTATCAGGATGTTATTTGTCATTTGCAGTGTAGAATTTCTCTCTCTGATCTTTTAAACTGTAGGTCTTGTCAAATTCAAGAGAAGAAAATCTTCAATTACAGCAAATAATTGTTTTAAAAGAGATGAATGTTTATGTTAATAGAGATTAAACACAGTAAGGACTCTCTTCTTAACTGTGATATACTTAATTTCTAATTTCTGTTAATTCACAAGAAAGATATTCTTTGTATTTAATGGTGCATTGGGTACAGAGAATAGAATAAAATTTGAAGGTTTTCCTAGCACGTTAGAAGCTTAAAGAACTCAGCTTTTAACACCTTGTATAACTTTAAGGATTTGGCATTTTCTATACTGAAAAAAAAAAATCCACCACAGGAAAATCATCTGGGGTAAAGTTAAAACTGAGTAGGGGTCAGAGCCTCTCTACTCTAGCTGACTGTGAATTTTTAACTTATTTCCAGACCACCTATCTAGTTCTCTGAATAGTGAGATTTCTTTCCACTAGGCTAATGCCAGAGGAAGTATCCAAAGACCTTTACTCTGAGATTTTGCTTGGCATGTACAGGGTTACCCAGAGGAGCCCACTGCAGTGTTTTTACAGCATAGCATAGAAATGGAGGTTTGCGTGTATCAAATCCTTGACAAATGTTCCAGCAGTTAAGTAAAACTTTGTTTATATTGCGTGCCTCTCAACAGAAATTAAGAACTGTGGAAACAATTCGCGCAAGTGGTTGGCAATCTTCTCTCGTTCTCTTTTAGTGAATATGACAAGCTCACCTGCTGTGGGAGGCTGAAAATAAAGGACAATCTCACCACATTAATAAAACATGAGCCACAACTGAATCTGAGGCCAACTAAACCACCAGAGACTTACTGTGACGCTTAATTTTGTCGATGATGGAAGTACTTTAGCCTGAGGTAACTTTCATGGAGGCCGTATTTGCGTGCAAACCTTCACTTAAAGCACTGTGGAAAGGCAGAGTTAATGTTCATGGGAGTGTAAACTTACAGTAAAAGGCAGGAACCACATAAGATGTTACATCACTCAAGGCAGTCAACTTTGGTAGTGGCCTAATGTTTTATTGAAGCTCATTCCTCCTCACAGGAGATCTGAAAACCCACTTAGTGCCCTCAGAAAATTGTCTGTTTAGGCTGCACGACTGGTTGCTAATCACAGAAAGATAAAAACATCAAAATAAGCTAATAGGGTTTTGCCATGAAATACAGTCTCCGGAGAGCTAGAAGTAAGAGGGGGAGGTTGCTGGGGGACCTATTAAGTTCAAGGGTTTACTGAAGTTAAGGGAACATGCTCCAGTAAAACGAAGAAGGGAAGGGACAGAGAGAACACACAAGAGAAGGGGGAAGTAAGAAGGAAAAAAATTATTTTCTAGGAAATGGAATAAGCAAGACCCAGCAAAATTAAGTAAAATCATGATTAAATTTTATATCAGTCAGACAGTGTTTGAAAATGATGCTGAAGCACTGAAACAGTATTACAATGATGGCTCATAAAAAAGTATGTCTTAGGAAATCATTTTAAATAATAAGAACTCATTAACAGAATGCCACCAGAGAAAAGACATTTTATAAAAGGCAATTTTTCCTTCTGTCAGTTATATATTCTCAGGCAACTGTTTCAAAATTGTGTTTTCATTTCCTTCCATGCTTCTTTCTCGAGACTGAGAAAATCCTATTTTTTTAATTAATGGGAATAATTTATCTTTTCAACTAGAGAATGTTTGAAAGTAATATGAAGAGAAAACATAAACCATTGTTTACTGGAGATCCCTTAGTATTTATTGTTGATCGGCTTTTCAGTTATTTGTAGTATTTTAACCAAAGGCTTATGGAAAGGAGTCTATGAATGAAATAGCATAACTTACAGAAGAGTTAATAATTCTCAGTCACAGTGTGTTTCAGTTTGTCGTGAGTAAAATAACATCATGGTTTAGAAAGTGTTTTATTACCTTTTGCCCAATTGCAAAATTTTGTATCTTATGACTCATACAAATTCTTTCTGGGAGGCAATGGCACCCACTAACTGGTTCATAAAATTTGTTATAGAGGGCACTGATGTTTTGATAAAGATATTAGAGCATAAATTTAGAAGCATGTATTTTCACATTTGCAAGAGCATCTATGTCATTGTCTACTCTTTCTTATTTCCATAGCAAGAGAGAGTTTTAAGGGAATAGATTATATAAATGCATGTCATCTTTTCTTTTTTTGTGTGTGTGGTTCGCGGGCCTCATCACTGTTGTGGCCTCTCCCGTTGTGGAGCACAGGCTCCGGACGCGCAGGCTCAGCGGCCATGGCTCACGGGCCCAGACGTTCCGCGGCTTGTGGGATCTTCCCAGACCGGGCACGAACCCATGTCCCCTGCATCAGCAGGTAGACTCTCAACCACTGCGCCACCAGGGAAGCCCGCATGTCACCTTGATAGTTCCTATCTTATACTGTATTAACTGTGAACCTAAGCTGAATATAGACTTTCAGAAGTGAGCGTCATTGAGGTAAAAATTCCTACTGTTCTTTCAAACCATCACAAAACACTACGTCAGGGAGTAGTTGCAAATCACTTCCTCCTCTAGCTGAATTCAGCCAGCATATGCATTTTTTGTGGCCCAGACATATTTTTCTTCAATATTTAATAACTTGATCCAACTATTTTTTTAATTGAAAATATGGTTGGATTTACAATGCTGTGTCAGTTTCTGGTGTACAGCAAGGTGATTCAGTTATATATATATACATATATATATATATATATATATATATATATATATTCTTGTGATATAAGCAGAGGCTTGTTGTACAAGCCTGTGAGGTTTCGTTTGTTGCTGTGAGAAGGACAGGACTGAGTAGTTGCTCGTCAAAAAGAAAGAGGAAACCCATGGAGAACAGTCTGCAGCCTTGGGCCAAGCCCAGGCTACCCACAACCTGAAGCATGGCCATCTGAGTCCAACCACAGACTGAGGGGCAAGAACAGTAAATGTTTATTGTTCTAAGCCACAAAATTCATAGTAACTTGTTATTATGGCAACAGCTGACTAACATACATAGAATATGTTCATCTATTTCCCATCTCTCTCCCTTTACCATAACATAGATTCCATGAAAGCAGGTGGTTTGGTTTATTTTGTATCCCAAATGATTAGAACAGGGAATGGTAGGGGCTTAATTAGTAATTATTAAAGAATTAATATATATTATTAATCCATTTCTAAAGTCATAATGTACAATTAGGGTGAGTCCTCATACATTCATATAAGATGCATTTTGGTACTTGAAGAGTATCTAACACCCCAAGAGGACTTATATATATATATTTTACTATTTGAAAATGTCAAAATGATTCTAAAATATATTTTGAAGATTAACATATAACAATAACTAGGGAGCTTCAAGATAGCAGAAGAGTAAGACGCAGATATCACCTTCCACCCCACAAATACATCAGAAATACATCTACATGTGGAACAACTCCTACCGAACACCTACTGAATGCTGGCAGAAGACCTCAGATCTCCCAAAAGGCAAGAAACTCCCCACGTACCTGGGTAGGGCAAAAGAAGAAAGAAAAAAACAGAGACAAAAGAATAGGGACGGTACCTGCACCAGTGGGAGGGAGCCATGAAGGAGGAAAGGTTTCCACACACTAGGAAGCCCCTTAGCAGGCGGAGACTGCGGGTGGCGGACGGGGGGAGGTTCGGAACCATGGAGGAGAGTGCAGCAACAGGGGTGCGGAGGGCAAAATGGAGAGATTCCCACACAGAGGATCGGTGCCGACCAGCACGCGCCAGCACGAGAGGGTTGTCTGCTCACCCGCTGGGACAGGTCGGGGCTGGGAGCTGAGGCTCAGGCTTCGGAGGTCGGATCCCAGGGAGAGGACTGGGGTTGGCTGCATGAACACAGCCTGAAGGGGGCTAGTGTGCCACAGTTAGCCGGGAGGAAGTCCGGGAAAAAGTCTGGACCTGCCGAAGAGGTGAGAGACTTTTTCTTGCCTCTTTGTTTCCTGGTGCACAAGGAGAGGGGATTAAGACCGCCACTTAAAGGAGCTCCGGACACAGGCGTGGACCCCAGAGATGGGCATAAGATGCTAAGGCTGCTGCTGCCGCCACCAAGAACCCTGTGTGCGAGCACAGGTCACTCTCCACACCTCCCTTCCGGGGAGCCTGTGCAGCCCACCACTGCCAGGGTCCAGTGATCCAGGGACAACTTCCCTGGGAGAATGCACGGCGAGCCTCAGGCTGGTGCAATGTCATGCTGGCCTCGGCTGCCGCAGGCTTGCCCCGAACTCTGTACCCCTCCCTACCCCCAGCCTGAGTGAGCCAGAGCCCCTGAATCAGCGGCTCCTTTAACCCCGTCCTGTCTGAGCGAAGAACAGATGCCCTCCGGCGACTTACACCCAGAAGCGGGGCCAAATACAAAGCTGAACCCCAGGAGCTGTGCCAACAAAGAAGAGAAAGGGAAATCTCTCCCAGCAGCCTCAGGAGAGGTGGATTAAATCTCCGCAATAAACTTGATGTACCCTGCATCTGAGGAATACCTGAATAGACAACGAATCATCCCAAAATGAGGAGGTGAACTTTGGGAGCAATGATATATATATATATTTTTTTCCCTTTTACTCTTTTTGTGAGTGTGTATGTGTATGCTTCTGTGTGTGATTTTGTCTGTATAGCTTTGCTTTTACCATTTGTCCTATGGTTCTGTCTGTCCGTTTTTTTGTTTTGTTACTAAAAAATTTTTTTTCTCAATAATTAGTTTTTAATGAGTTTATTTTATCTTCTTCTCTCTCCCTTTCTTATTTTTCTCACTTTTATTCTGAGCAGTGTCCAGCCAGGATCATGGCTGTGCCACTGAGCAGGGAGAACCAATTTCAGGACACTGGTCCACAAGAGACCTCCCAGCTTCACACAATATCAAATGGTGAAAATCTCCCAGAGATCTCCATCTCAACACCAGCACCCAGCTTCACTCAATGACCAGCAAGCTACAGTGCAGGACACCCTATGCCAAACAACTAGCAAGACAAGAACACACCCCCATCCAGTAGCACAGAGGCTGCCTAAAATCATAATAAGGCCACAGACACCCCAAAACACACCACCAGACATGGACGTGCCCACCTGAAAGACAAGATCAAGCCTCATCCACCAGAACACAGGCACTAGTCCCCTCCATCAGGAAACCTACACAAATCACTGAACCAACCTTAGCCATGGGGGACAGACACCAAAAACAATGGAAACTATGAACCTACAGCCTAGGAAAAGGAGACCCCAAAAACAGTAAGTTCAGCAAAATGAGAAGACAGAGAAACAAACAGCAGATGAAGGAGCAAAGCAAAAACCCACCAGACCTAACAAATGAAGAAGAAATACGCAGTCTACCTGAAAAAGAATTCAGAATAATGATAGTAAAGATGATCCAAAATCTTGGAAATAGAATGGAGAAAATACAAGAAACGTTTAACAAGGATCTAGATGAACTAAAGAGCTAACAAACAGAGATAAACAACACAATAAATGAAATTAAAAATTCTCTATAAGGGATCAAGTGGAGAATAACTGAGGCAGAAGAATGTATCAGTGACCTGGAAGATAAAATAGTGTAAATAACTACTGCAGAGTAGAATAAAGAAAAAAGAATGAAAAGAATTGAGGACAGTCTCAGAGACCTCTGGGACTACATTAAATGTACCAACATTCAAAAAAAAGAGAGAAAAAGAAAGGGACTGAGAAAATATTTGAAGAGATTATAGTTGAAAACTACTCTAATATGGGACAGGAAATAGTTAATCAAGTCCAGGAAGCACAGAGAGTCCCATACAGGGTAAATCCAAGGAGAAACATGCTAAGACACATATTAATCAAACTATCAAAAATTAAATACAAAGAACAAATATTAAAAGCAGCAAGGGAAAAACAAGTAACACATAAGGGAATCCCCATAAGGTTAACAGCTAATCTTTCAGCACAAACTCTGTAAGCCAGAAGGGAGTGGCAGGACATATTTAAAGTGATGAAAGAGATAAACCTACAACGAAGATTACCTTACCCAGCAAGGATCTCATTCAGTTTCGACAGTGAAATTAAAAGCTTTACAAACAAGCAAAAACTAAGAGAATTAAGCACCAACAACCAGCTTTACAATAAATGCTAAAGGAACTTCTCTAAGCAGTAAATACAAGAGAAGGAAAAGACTTACAATAATAAACACAAAACAATTAAGAAAATGGTAATAGGAACATACCTTTTGAAAACTACGTTAAATGTAAATGGATTAAATGCTCCAACAAAAAGACAGAGACTGGCTGAATGTATACAAAAACAAGACCTCTATATATGCTCTCTACAAGAGACCCACTTCAGACCTAGGAACACTTACAGACTGAAAGTGAGGGGATGGAAAAAGATATTCCATGCAAACAGAAATCAAAAGAAAGGTGGAGTAGCAATTCTCATATCAGCCAAAACAGACTTTAAAACAAAGACTTTTACAAGAGACAAAGAGGACACTACATAATGATCAAGGGATCAATCCAAGAAGAAGATATAATAACTGTAAATATTTATGCACTGAACATAGGAGGACCTCAATACATAAGGCAAATACTAAGAGCCATAAAAGGGGAAATTGACAGTAAAACCACCATAGTAGGGGACTTTAACACCCTACATTCACCAATGGATAGATCATCCAAAATGAAAATAAATAAGGAAACACAAGCTTTAAATGATACATTACACAAGAAGGACCTAATTGATATTTATAGGATATTCCATCCAAAAACAACAAAATACACACTCTTGTCAAGTGATCATGGAAAATTCTCCAGGATAGATCATATCTTGTGTCAAAAAACAAGCCTTGGTAAATTTAAGAAAATTGAAATTGTATCAAGTATCTTTTCCAACCACAATGCTATGAGACGAGATATCAAATACAGAAAAAAATGTGTAAGAAATACAAACACAGGGAGGCTAAACAACACACTACTTAAGAACCAAGAGATCACTGAAGAAATCAAAGAGGAAATCAAAAAATACCTAGAAGAAAATGACAATGAAAACACAACTCCCCAAAACCTATGGGATGCAGCAAAAGCAGTTCTAAGAGGGAATTTTATAGCTATACAAGCCTACCTTAGGAAACAAGAAACATCTCAAATAAACAACCTAAACTTACACCTAAAGCAATTAGAGAAAGAAGAACAAAAAAACCCCAAAGTTAGCAGAAGGAAAGAAATCATGAAGATCAGATCAGAAATAAATGAAAAAGAAATGAAGGACACAATAACAAAGATCAGTAAAATGAAAAGCTGGTTCTTTGAGAAGATAAAATTCATAAACCATTAGCCAGACTTACCAAGAAAAAAAGCGAGAAGACTCAAATCAATAGAATTAGAAATGAAAAAGGAGTAACAACTGACACTGCAGAAATACAAAGGATTATGAGAGATTACTAAAAGCAACTATATGTCAATAAAATGGAAAACCTGGAAGAAATGGACAATTTTTTAGAAATGCACAACTTCTGAGACTGAACCAGGAAGAAATAGAAAATATGAGCAGACCAATCACAAGCACTGAAATTGAAACTGTATTAAAAATTTTCCAACAAACCAAAGCCCAGGAGTAGATGGCTTCACATGCAAATTCTATCAAACATTTAGAGAAGAGCTAAGACCTATCCTTCTCAAACTCTTCCAAAATATAGCAGAGGGAGGAACACTTCCAAACTCATTCTACAAGGCCACCATCACTCTGATACCAAAACCAGAAAAAGACATCACAAAGAAAGAAAACTACAGACCAATATCACTGATGAACATAGATGCACAAATCCTCAACAAAATACTAGCAAACAGAATCCAACAGCACATTAAAAGGATCATACACTACAATCAAGTGGGTTTATCCTAGGAATGCAAGGATTCTTCAATATACGCAAATCAATCAATATGATACACCATATTAAAAAAACGGAAGCAGAAAAACCATATGATCATCTCAATAGATGCAGAGAAAACTTTTGACAAAATTCACCACGCATTTATGATAAAAACCCTCCAGAAAGTAAGCATGGGGGGAACTTTCCTAAACATATTAAAGGTCATATATGACAAACCCACAGCCAACATCATACTCAATGGTGAAAAACTGAAACCATTTCCACTAAGATAAGGAAAAGACAAGATTGCCCACTCTCACCACTATAATTCAACATAGTTTTGGAAGTTTTAGCCACAGCAATCAGAGAAGAAAAAGAAATAAAAGTAATTCCAATCAGAAAAGAAGAAGTAAAGCTGTCACTGTTTGCAGATGACATGATACTATACATAGAGAATCCTAAAGATGCTACCAGAAAACTACTAGAGCTAATCAATGACTTTGGTAAAGTAGCAGGATACAAAATTAATGCACAGAAATCTCTTGCATTCCTCTGCACTAATGATGAAAATGTGAAAGAGAAATTAAGAAAACACTCCCATTTACCATTGCAACAAAAGGAGTAAAATATCTAGGAATAAACCTACCTAAGGAGACAAAAGACCTGTATGTAGAAAATTATAAGACACTGATGAAAGAAATTAAAGATGATACAAATAGATGGAGAGATATACCATGTTCTTGGATTGGAAGAATCAACATTGTGAAAATGACTCTACTACACAAAGTAATCTACAGATTCATTGCAATCCCTATCAAACTACCACTGGCATTTTTCACAGAGGAAGAACAAAAACTTTCACAATGTGTATGAAAACACAAAAGATCCCGAATAGCCAAAGCATCTTGAGAAAGAAAAACGGAGCTGGAGGAATCAGGTTCCCTGACTTCAGACTATACTACAAAGCTACAGTAATCAAGACAATATGGTACTGACACAAAAACAGAAATATACATCAATGGAACAGGATAGAAAGCTCAGAGATAAACCCATGCACATATGGTCACCTTATCTTTGATAAAGGAGGCAAGAATATACAGTGGAGAAAAGACAGTCTCTTCAATAAGTGGTGCTGGGAAAACTGGACAGCTACAAGTAAAAGAATGAAATTAGAACAATCCCTAACACCATACACAAAAATAAATTCAAAGTGGATTAAAGACCTAAATATAAGGCCAGACATCATCAAACTTATAGAGGAAAACATAGGCAGAACACTCTATGCCATAAATCACAGTAAGATCATTTTGACCCACCTCCTAGAGAAATGGAAATAAAAACAAAAATAAACAAATGGGACCTAATGAAACTTAAAACTTTTGCACAGCAAAGGAAACCATAAACAAGATGAAAAGACAACCCTCAGAATGGGAGAGAAGATTTGCAAATGAAGCAACTGACAAAGGATTACTCTCCAAAACATGCAAGTAAATCATGCAGCTCAATATACAAAAAACAAACAACCCAATCCAAAAATGGGCAGAAGATCTAAATAGACATTTCTCCAAAGGAGATATACAGATTGCCAACAAACACATGAAAGAATGCTCAACATCATTAATCATTAGAGAAATGCAAATCAAAACTACAATGAGATATCATCTCACACCGGTCAGAATGGCCATCTTCAAAATATCTACAAACAATAAATGCTGGAGAGGGTGTGCAGAAAAGGGAATCCTCTTGCACTGTTGGTGGGAATGTAAATTGATAGAGCCACTATGGAGAACAGTATGTAGATTCCTTAAAAAACTAAAATTAGAACTACCATACGACCCAGCAATCCCACTACTGGGCATATACCCTGAGAAAACCATAATTCAAAAAGAGTCATGTACCACAATGTTCATTATAGCCAGGACATGGAAGCAACCTAAGTGTCCATCAACAGATGAATGGATAAAGAAGATGTGACCCATATATACAATGGAATATTACTCAGCCATAAAAAGAAATGAAACTTAGTTATTTGTAGTGAGGCGGGTGGACCTAAAGACTGTCATACAGTGTGAAGTCAGAAAGAGAAAAACAAATACCATATGCTAACACATATATATGGAATCTAAAAATAAAAGAAAATGGTCAAAAGAACCTAGGGGCGAGACGGGAATAAAGATGCAGACCTACTAGAGAATGGACTTGAGGATACGGGGAGGGGGTAGGGTAAGCTAGGACAACGTGAGAGAGTGGCATGGACATATATACACTACCAAATGTAAAATAGATAGCTCGTGGGAAACAGCCACATAGCACAGAGAGATCAGCTCCGTGCTTTGTGACCACCTAGAGGGGTGGGATAGGGATGGTGGGAGGGAGGGAGATGCAAGAGGGAAGAGATATGGGGACATATACATATGTATAACTGATTCACTTTGCTATAAAGCAGAAACTGACACACCATTGTAAAGCAATTATACTCCAATAAAGACGTTAAAAAAATAAAGAATAACTAGAAAATCCAAAAAGCTAAATAATGGTCAAGGTCACATATTTTACTAAATATTAAACCATATTATAAAGCTACTATATTTGAAACACTGACACTGGCACATGAGTAAACAAAAATTCCATGAGGAAAAGAACATAGATCATGTCAGCATGACATCACCAAGATGGTGAAGTAGGAGACTCCAGACTCTGTTGCCCCACAAATATCAAAAAACTGAAAGGTGTGAACAAAAGCAGCTCTGGGATATCTCAGAACTCCACTTAAGAAACTTCACCAACACAGAAGAATAAAAATTCTGAGACTAATCACACAAAAAGAGAAGGAGAAACAGCTTCGTTTTGCCAGTATCATCCCATCTCCCTGGCTGGCACTCCTCAGGAAGGAACTACCTGGCTCAAAAGAGTTCCCTTCATTAAGAAAGGGAGCACGAGGTGAACCACCAGCTTCCCCAGCCTTTCAGGACATAGCAGGAAGAGTGTGCTTAGGTTACACCCCACCTAGAGACCCTGAGACTCAGCAAAGCTGAGATGAACAGGGATGGGTTCAAACAAGTAGAGCAGGGGCTACCAGTATCAGCCATTCAGTGGAAGTGACCACAGTTCCCAGTGACTTGCTATGCAGAGCACCCAAACACTGAAAAAGCCAACAGCCAGAACCACCACCACAGAGCCCCTGCAGATTTCACTGCTTTTTGCCTCACTGATATTCACATTTGTAGACACTACTAAGTCCTTCCCTGGTCTCTCCCATAAATCCTGCCTGAGTCTGAGATCCACACTTGCAGCTAGCTGAGGTCTCTGCCACTGCATGTGTGCAAGACGCCAGCCTATACCCTAAGGGCTGACCCCACTGCAATGTGCGCACCTGGCACTAGCCCTCTAGCTGTGCGCTTGTATGTTGCTGGTCTGAATTCTGTCACCAGACTTTACTGCCATATGCACACCTGTGGTGACATCCTGCAGCCATGGAAGTGCATGCAGACAGGCAAGGCTCCCACAGCTGCTTATTGGTCTGAATTTGATCCTATTTTCAGTCACTGGCCTGCACCACTAGGCTTACATGCAGTTAGCCCCCTCCATCTATACACTTGCATGAACCCCACAAAGCTATCAGTAGATTTCTCAGAAACTTTATAGGCCACGGGAGTGGGATGGTATATACAAAGTGCTGTAAAGATTTTTTAAATGCCAACCAAGAAAAATTTACCCTGCAAAGTTGTCCTTCAGAAATGAAGGTGATATACTTTCCCAAACACAGGGTTCATCACCACTAAATCTGCCTTACAAGAAATGAGTTCTTCAAACTTAAATAAAAATATATTAATTTGTAATATGAAAACATACACAACACATCGGTAAGTGTAATTATACAGTCAGATTCAGAATAATCTAATTGTGAAATATGGTGGTGTGTTAATCACTGAACTCTATAGCTGTAAAAAAATTTTAATGGGTACACAATATAAAAATATATAATTTTGACTTCAATAATATAAAATTCAAGGAGAGTACGAGGTTAAAGTTTTTGTATGTAATCGAAGTTGCTATCATCTTAAAATAGACTGTTATATCCATAACAGGTTTTAAAGTAAGCCTGAGAGTAACCAAAAAGCAAAAGGGTATAGTAAACACACACAAGATAAGGAAAAGGGAATCAAAGTATACCATTATGAAAATCATCAATTCACAAAAGAAGACAGTAAGGAAGAAAAGGACAAAGGAATTAAAAATAAGTTAGGGCTTTCCTGGTGGCGCAGTGGTTGAGAGTCCGCCTGCTGATGCAGGGGACACGGGTTCGTGCCCTGGCCCGGGAAAATCCCACATGCCGTGGAGCGGCTGGGCCCGTGAGCCATGGCCGCTGAGCCTGCGTGTCTGGAGCCTGTGCTCCGCAACGGGAGAGGCCACATCAGTGAGAGGCTCTTGTACCGCAAAAAGAAAATAATAAGTTAGAAAACTATGAACAAAATGGCAAGAGTAAGTCCTTACCTACCAATAACTATTTGAAATGTAAATGGATTAAATCCCCCAGTCAAAAGGCACAGAATTCTGAATGGATTAAAAAATAAATAAATAACAAGACCCAACTATATTGTGCCTATAAGAGACTTACTTCAGCTTCAAGAATACACACAGTCTCAAGATGAAGGGATGGTAAAAGATATTGCAGCAAGTGGACACCAAAAAAGAGTATAGGCAGGTATATTTTACCAGATGAAATAGAATTAAGGTAAAAACTGTAAGAAGAGACAAAAATGAGAAAGGGGTCAATTCATCAAGAGAACAGTTATAAATATATATGTACCCAACATTAGAGCATCTAAATATATTAGGCAAGTACTAACAGATGTGAAGGGAGTAACAGACAATAGTGCAATAACAGTAGAACCCTTGAATACCCTACTTTCAACAATTAATAGATCATCCAGACAATCAACAAGGAAACACTGGACTTGAACCATGCTTTAGACAAATAAACCCATCAGACATATACAGAACATTCCTTCCAATAGCAGCAAAATACACATTCTTTTCAAGTGTACATGGAACATTCTCCAGGAGAGATCATATGTTAGGTAACAAGTCTCACTCAGAAAATTTAAGAAGACTTGCCAAATGTCCTTTCTGACAACAATGATACAAAACCAGAAATTAATAATAGGAAGAAGTGGTGCTAAGAAAGAAGTTTATAACAACAAACACTTATATTAGAAAAAATGAAAGACCTCAAACAACCTAACTTAAAAAAAAACCTAACTTAAAAAAAAATTAGAATATGCTAAGCCCAAAATTAGCAGAAGGAAGAAGATAACAAAGGTCAGAGCAGAAATAAATGAAACAGAGAATTAAAAACACTAGAAAACAGTATGGTACTGGCACAAAAACAGAAATATAGATCAATGGAACAGGACAGAAAGCCCAGAGATAAACCCAGGCACATATGGTCACCTTATCTTTGATAAAGAAGGCAAGAATATAAAACAGAGAAAAGACAGGCTCTTCAATAAGTGGTGCTGGGAAAACTGGACAGCTGCATTTAACAGAATTAAATTAGAACACTCCCTAACACCATATACAAAAATAAACAGAAAATGGATTAAAGACTTGAACCTAAGACCAGAAGCCATAAACATGTAGAAAAAAACATAGGGTAAAAAAAACTCTTTGACTCAGTCTTGGCAATTATTTTTTGGATATGACACCAAAAGCCCAAGCAACAAAAGTGAAAATCAACAAGTGAGACTATATCAAATTAAAAAGCTTCTGCACAGCAAAGTAAACAATCAATAAAAGGCAACTCTTTCATTACAGAAGAGGAGAAATATTTACAAACCATATATTGGATAAGGGGTTAATACCCAAAATATATAATTTATATAACTCGGTAACAAAAATACAAACAAAAATGGACAGAGGACTTGAATCCATCTTTCTCCAAAGATGACATATACATGGCCAAGAAGTACATGAAAAGATTCTCATCATCACTAATCATCAAGGAAATGCAAATCAAAACCACAATGGGATATCACCTCACACCTATTAGAATGGCTATCATCAAAAAGATGAGAGACAAGTGTTGGCAAGGATGTGGAGAAAAGTGAACCCTCATGTACCGTTGGTGAGAATATAAATTAGTACAACCACTATGGGAAACAATATGGAGGTTCCCCAAAAAATTAAAAAATAGAACTACCAAATGATCCAGTAATTTCACTTGTAGGTACATTTCCAAAGGAAATGAAATCACTATTGTGAAGAGATATCTGTATTCCCATGTTCATTACAGGATTATTCACAATAGCAAACACATGGAAACAACCTATGTCCATCAACCAATGAATGTTGAAGAAATGAGGTCTATATATACAATAGAGTATTATTCAGCTATAAAAACAAGAGGAAATCCTGTCATTGGCAACAACGTGGATGGATCCTGTGGCATTATGCTAAGTGAAATATGTCAAGCAGAGAGAAAAATACTGTATGACCTTACTTGTATGTGTATTCTAAAATCTTTGAACTCATAGAAACAAAGCAGAATGGTGGTTGCCAGGGGCTGAGGAGTGAGGGAACTAGGGAGATAGTAGTCAAAAGGCGCAAACTTTTAGTTATAAGATGAATCAGTTCCAGCCATTTAAGGTACAGCATGGTGACTACAGTTAACAATACTGTATTATATACTTGAAAGTTGTTATGAGAGTAGAACTTTAATGTTCTTTCCATAACAACAATAACATGATAATTTTGTGAGGTGAACGATGTGTTAACTAACCTTACTGTGGTAAACATTTTGCAGTATATAGATACATCCAGTCATCACTGTACACCTTAAACTTACACAATATTATGTGTCAATATATCGCAATAAAACTGGAAAAAGAAAAACCATGACCAAGCATTCTTCTGATTTCTCTATCATCCTCCCTTTAACTGTGCTACACACTCATCACTGGCAGCACGAAAGAGTTTGAAAAAATCAGAGCAAGGGTCTCAGAAGTTCCAAAAGCCCAATCCGACCTAAAATCACTATGAGCTCCAATGCCACCTCCTCTAGGTTCCTTTTAATTGAACTAGTGGATACTTTGTTTATTGTCACTGTTTGTAAGAATATCACTTAGAGGAAAAACAGATTGGTACCCTACTTTAAATTTTTTCCACATTCTGTGTATCTTCTTTTATCGTACAAGATCCATCATCTCAATCCTTTTTCCCAAAGTTGAGGTTATAAGATTTTTGTCCTGTTAGGAGCATCCTCTGCGCATAAATGTACAGTTCATTCAAAGGGCATTATTAAGCAGTGGAATCCTCATGACAAACCCAATGACATGCTCTATTTATGGAGCTGAATCTCTAGGAATTCTCCTTCTGTTTCAACCTTGTCCTTCATCTTCACAATTATAAGATGCCTTCACAGCTATCTTCTTCTTATAATTGACATCTCATATAAATTATTCACCGTATTGGTTTTCTACTCCTGCCATAACAAATTACCACACATTCAGCAGCTTACACAGAACAAATTTAGTGTCTTGCATTTCTGTAGGTCAGATCTTAGGATGTCTGCAGGGCTGTTCTTTTCTGAATACTCTAAGGAAGAATCTGTCTCCTTACCTTTTCCAGGTTCTAGAGATCACCTACATCCCTTAGGTTGACTTCTCCTTCCCTCATCTGCAAAGCCAGCATCATCAGATGTCTTGGACCCTCCTTCCATTGTCACATCTAGCTCTAATGCCAGCCAGGAAAGATTTTTGCTTTAGAGGGCTCATGTGATTAGATTCGGCCAACTGGATAATCCAGGATAATTTCCCATCTCAAAATCCATATCCCTACTCATAACTGCAAAGACCCTTTGACTCTTTGCCATGTAAAATAACAATACACAGGTTCCAGGGATTGTGCTTGAACATTTTTAGGGGTTTAATAAAACCCAGATGCCAGATTCTACACATATATTAAAAAACTTTAATAAAATTCAACATATATTTATAAACAATCTCTTATATTTCTATAGACCAGTATGAAAAATTTCCTTCTGATCAATATAACTTAACATTTGATTTCAAATAAAACAGTAACATTTTATAAGAAAAGCAGAAGTTGTTCAACTGGTGTTATTAAAAAGTTTATTTGGAAACAAATACATTTATACCCTCATTTTAGAAATCATTGGAATGAATGAAGATGTAAATTATAATAAAATGATCAAAGGGAAGGCTGGCTGCATCTGGCTGTCTACTTTGGAAGCTCAGGGATGCCTTTCTTTCCATTTTCAGGGATAATCAGTCCCTGAGGGACTGTCTTATGATAATTAAACAGTGGAGACTGAAGGAAAAAAACAGGTTGCAATTTTATTAATTAAAGTGAGAAATAAAGTTGTCATAAGACTTGAAAGTCAGAACTTATGTCAGATCAAGCAGCAGATCTTCATGCTCCAGTTATGCTACATGGAAGTCATGTTATTACCTGTAGTCACTTTGTTGTAGTAATAAATAATTTTCCCAGTGTCATGATACTCACAGACTATACAAGTATCCATTTTTAGTTTTATTGTAGGATACACGCCTGGGATTCCCAACACCAACACAGGTGAGTTTAAGGTGGAAAAAAAAAGAGGCTTGAAAATAACTCAAATCATTGGCTCCAGAGTGGCAAATATCCATTCAGTTCAAATTCCATTGAATATGAAATATTCAAGTGGTTTCACAAACTATGGGTAAGGAGGAGTGAGAAAAGTAGTCCTTGGTTGAGCACAGCATATTGGAGCCATTATGGACAAGGCAAAGCCTGGAAATAAGATGTGTAAATTAACCAAATATGAGTCTCTTTAATAATGCTTGTAATGTAGAGTCATTACTACTTTTCTTTTTAATCACCTGCCATGTTGTCAGTCATACTAAGACCACTTTGTCATAACATAGCCCACATAAACATCCCTTGAGGTTTGCAGTGGCACATTTCAATGCACAGTATCTGAAAGTCAAATGGATGTTTGAGATGCAGTTTTAATTTTTCATCTTCTCAATGGCTTCTTGTCCCCTGAGGGATTTTAGCCTCTGTCTTTTTTTGCGGTACGCAGGCCTCCCACTGTTGTGGACTCTCCGGTTGCGGAGCACAGGCTCCGGACGCGCAGGCTCAGCGGCCATGGCTTATGTGCCCAGCCGCTCCGCGGCATGTGGGATCTTCCATGACAGGGGCACGAACCCGTGTCCCCTGCATCGGCAGGCGGACTCTCAACCACTGCGACACCAGGGAAGCCCTAGCCTCTGTCTTTGAAGGCCTTTTTCTGCTCTTCTTCACTTTGGATAGTGTTAGTTAAATTAGTGTTACTTTCCTGGACTCTGAGCCTATCTTGGGAAAGGATCTTTCATTAAACCCTTACAAATTCAGAAATAGAATTTCCAAGCAATTTAAGAGGCTTCTTCCTTTTTTAAGACTCTCAACCTTAATAGGAATTACATTTTAAAATGTCTGTCTAAATTTAAGCAGTTGATACTAACAATATGTATAATGCTACTATTAGCAAAGCTTTTAATACAGGTCTAAGCAGGCCTCTAGTTTTTGCAAAGTATTATGCTCATGTAAGATAATAAAAAATGCAATTATTAAAAAAGTGGACATTTTTCTTAGTTTGTGCACTCTTTTGGAATAAAATCTGGAATGTGACAGGCACTGGGGAAATTTAATATTTATACCTAAGAGAAACTAGAGTAGTGTAGGACACAGAATTATTTTTATAAAATTGTTTTTACTTGTAGTTTGGGGAACACAAGTACACACGTGGGAAGCTCAGTCGAAGAGGTAAATGTTTCTGATGATAGTGTGCTTTTCTATTCAGCATGGCTGCTTGGGGGAGTAAGTTATTTTGAAGTATATAAAAGCATCATTAGATCTAACAGTGGATAATTTCTAAAAATAAATGCCTACTTTTTGTGGTTCATATGCTCATCCTAAGCAATAAAATTGAATTTGAGAACTTCTATAGTGTTAAAATAAATGAGCTCTTTTGTTTATTTTTT
Organism: Delphinus delphis; assembly: GCF_949987515.2. Taxonomy (NCBI): domain Eukaryota; kingdom Metazoa; phylum Chordata; class Mammalia; order Artiodactyla; family Delphinidae; genus Delphinus; species Delphinus delphis. The sequence goes on along the minus strand of NC_082687.1, from coordinate 55,000,907 downwards.
GTTTTTCTTTATAGTCCTCGGCTCCATGGCAAAATGCCATTCTTCTGGAATCTTGTTTCTTCAGCATTATCTAAGGTCAGTTTTAGAAACTAGGTAGAAAGTTTGAAGAAGCATGAATCAAACAGTAAAAGTTATGGTGTCAGAGGAAATGAGATGATTTTGTACTTCCTGAAATCTAAAAGAGGTTTATAGCTTTTTCTATTGTAGCAGTTTGAATTTGATCACTTAATTACAGTACGATGTTCTTAGAAGAGGTACATTAACCAAGAGAGAAAAACCAAGAGAGTTTGCGTGATGTTTAAAACTTTAGAAGGATAATTAAAATGAATGAGTCACCATAAATCATTCTAACTCCCAAGTTGCTCAGACCCGTCTCCTGACATATTAACAGAGTGGCAGGAAAAATAGCCTGTTTCTGAAGAGATTTTTCCTCTTCCCTTCAATTTTTCTATTTACATTCTCACATTTAGCTTGTCAAGTCAAATGGATTAGAATTAAATTGTAAAAGAGGCTTTTATTTTCCTCCTAAAGAAGAATGACCATGGTTTAAAACATGTTCACTTATTTAGCACATTATGTAATAAAATTGCTTTAAAAGCTACATTGAGGCATATTCCCTAAACAATCTTTTTAGGCTAAAGAAAAAAACTGTTATCTTCTTCCTCTAGTAAAATTCCCTTAATTTTTCAATACATTTCTTTCAGCTTATGTTCTTCAATTTGTACAATGAAGAATGGAGCTGCATGTGCTCAGAAAACATCTATAATTAATAATTTATCAAATTCATTGGATGAAATAGATCTAATGATAAAATAGGAAACAAAACCTTGTTCTAGTATCCAATCCAAACTCTTCAATAACACAACCATTTTAAATTTGGAATTTGTGTTGACACTTTTCATAAAAAGAAAGTATTTAGTTTTTTTATTTTTAAATGAACCCAGAAAACTTAGACCAATATTCCAAAGAACTAAACCTTTCTTTCCTACAGTTGAACAATAACAGAAATTTTTGTATTTCCAACTTTCCTTAATTAGTTTGGAATATTGAAATAACTATAAAATATTTAGAATATTTCATTCTTCTTTTTCTTTTTAATTCAATAGAAGGGCTGTCTACATAAAGATAGAAAAATGATAATCCTGGTTGTCACTCCACAACTACTGGAGTAAATTATAAAAGATGAAGAGAATGGGGTCAAGATGGCAGAGTAGGAGGATGTGGAGTTCACCTCTTCCCACAGGGGCAACAAGAATACATCTACAATGAAATAGTTCTCACACAGCACCTGCTGAACACTAGCAGAAGACCTCGGACACATAAAAGGACAAGAAAAGATCCCCACATAACCAGGTAGGACGAAGAGAGAAAAGGAAATAAAGGAGGACGTGAGTGGGATGGTACCTGAGTCCCTGTGGGGAGCTGAAGGAGAAGAGAGGTCCCCATACCCAGGAATGCCCCCTCACCAGCAGTGAGATCAGTTGGGACAGAAGGGGAGCTTCAGGAGCTATTGGAGGAGAGTGCAGTAACCTGTCTGTGCCAGACAGGACAGAGTGAGACCTCACAGATGGTCCATACCACAGCCCTGTGCTCCTAAGCATGAGACAGGTGTCCACTGGTGCAGATGGGGGCTGGGTGCTGGAACATGGGATTTGGAGAGCAGACCTGGGAAGAGGACTGCTGTTGGCTTTGTGGAGAGAGTCTAAGGGGACAGGAGTGAGGAGCATTGCAATCAGGAATACTCCTGGAGGAATCCCAGACCACCATAGAAGCAAAGTGCCATTGTTGAGTGACACGCAAAGGGTAGGGCCACCATTACAGCTTCTCTCCCCACACGCCAGCCCCTGCCTCCACAGGCACTAGGAGGGGCTACCACTGGAGCATGCTAGCAAGCCCCAGGCAATCGCCGCCTCCTCCCCCTCCCACCTGAGTGAGCACATATGCCCCAGACAGTCACCACCTCTGCCCCCTCTTGCCTGGGTGGCGAGTGGTGCCTGTGTGTGGCCCACATGCAGAAGTGGGGCTGAAACCAAAGGTGAGCCCCAGGAGCAGTGCAACTAAGGAAGAATAGCTGAAAACTCTCCTTGCCACTGCACAAACCATGGATTAAACCCCCGTGACTGACTCGGTAAACTCAGCACCTGTGGAACATCTGAATAGATCAGTGCTCCTGCAACTGAGATAGGTCTAGCTTTAGCAGCTGTAGACTTTGTAAGCACATACACATGGGGGTTGGGCCAGGTCAGAGCTGCCTCCATAGCACCCACAGGGGCTTCAGATCCATGATCACTGCAATCCTGGCACCTGACTTCAGTGGATCTATGCTGGTGGCCTGGTGAAAACAATGCCTGAGTGACACCAGGGCCAACTACTGGCATACTGATGGTTAAGGTGGGGCTGAGAGCAGTGCCAACAACAGAGTAACTTGTGAGCTCACCCACAGTGGATGAAAGGCAACACAACAGAGCATGCTCACAGGTGAACAGCTCCAGAGGAGGAATACTCAGAGGCTTCTCTCACAGTGGGAGTGCTCCAATTCTGCATACCTCATACCACAGGTCAGAAATACAGCTAAGAAACAGATTTTGGGACCTCTACTCCAACAGCAAAAGAGCAGACTCTGCCCCTGAAAGGGCAGTGACAACCACAGAGCAAAGGGCAGGCCCTGCTCAATATCCAGGGCAGGTTCTACTCACCACAAGACCAGCCAATCCCCCTAATAAGGGCGTGTCTGCCAGCATATACAGAGGAAAGAGGTGGCAGACAACCATACCAAATACAGCCCTCGCACCAAAAAAAGAAAATAAAAAATCACACCCACGCAGGCTACACAGGGACGTTCCTACATACAAATATCCCTCCAAGACAGTATGAGGGTCTGGCATCAGGAGGAAGAACCCCCAGAGCAGTTAGCATTGATGGCCAGTGAGGCTTGAGTGCAAGAGCTCCACAGGGCTAGAGGAAACAGACTCCACTCACTGAGGGTGCACACAAGGTCTCACGTGCACTGGGACCCAGCACAAAGCAGTACTTCCATAGGAGCCTGGGCTAGAACTACCAAGGGTTCTTGGAGTGTCTCCTGGGGAGGTGGGGCTTGGCTATAGCTCACCATGGGGGCATGGACACAGGTAGCGGAGGCCTCAGGGAATATTAATTGTCATGAGCTCTCCCAGAGGTCCCCATTTTGGCACCAAGACCCAGCCACACCCAAGTGCCTGCAGGCTCCAGTGCTGGAATGCCTCAGGCCAAACAACCAGCAAGACAGGAACAGAGCCCCAACCATCAGCAGATAGGCTGCCTAAAGTCATACTAAGCTCACATTCAGCCCCAAACATATCCCACAACATGGCCAGCCCACCAGAGGGACAAGACCCAGCTCCACCAATTAGAGGGCAGGCCCCAGTCCCTTCCACCAGGAAGCGTGCACAAGTCCCTGTAACAACCTCACCCACCAGAAGCAAGAGGAACTACAGTTCTGCAGCCTGAGGAAAGGAAACCACAAACGGTAAGTTAGACAAAATGAGATGACAGAGAAATATGTTGCAACAGAAGGAACAAGATAAAAACCCACAAGAACAACTAAATGAAGAGAAGAGAGGCAAATCTACCAGAAAAAGAATTCAGAGTAATGATAATAAAGATGATCCAAAATCTCAGAAAAAGAAAAGAGGCACAGATCAAGAAGGTACAAGAAATGTTTAACAAGGAGTTAGAAGATTTAAAGAACAAACAAACAGAGATGGACAACACAATAATTGAAATGAAGAATACACTAGAAGGAATCAATAGCAGAATAACTGAGGTAGAAGAATGAATAAGTGAGCTGGAAGACAGAGTAGTGGAAATCACTACCACAGAATAGAATAAAGTAAAAAGAATGAAAAGAAATGGAGACAGTCTCAGAGACCTCCGGGACAACATTAAACACAGCAATATTCACATTATAGGGGTTCCAGAAGAAGAAGAGAAAAAGAAAGGGACTGAAAAAATATTTGAAGAGATTATAGTTGAAAAATTCTGTAATATGGGGAAGGAAATAGTCACCCAAGTCCATTAAGCACAGAGAGTCCCATACAGGATAAATACAAGGAGGAAAACACTAAGACACATATTAATCAAACTAACAAAAATTAAATACAAAGAAAAATTATCAAAAGCAACAAATACCATACAAGGGAATCCCCATAAGGATATCAGCTGATTTTTCAGCAGAAACTCTGCAGGCCAGAAGGGAGTGGCACAATATATTTAAAGTGATGAATGGGAAAAAACTGCAAATAAGAATACTCTACCCAGCACAGCTCTCATTCATATTTGACAGAGAAATGAAAAGCTTTACAGACAAGTAAAATCTAAGAGAATTTAGCACCATCAAACCAGCTTTACAATGAATACTAAAGGAACTTCTCTAGGCAAAGGAAAAAAAAGAGGCCACAACTAGAAACAAGAAAATCACAAATGGGAAAGCTCACTGGTAAAGGCAAACATACAGTAAAAGTAGGAAATCATCCATAGAAAAATATGATCAAAACAAGATCAAAACAAGATGTGGCACATATATACAATGGAATATTACTCAGCCATAAATAGAAACGAAATTGAGTTATTTGTAGTGAGGTGGATGGACCTAGAGTCTGTCATACAGAGTGAAGTAAGTCAGAAAGAGAAAAACAAATACCGTATGCTAACACACATATATATAGAATCTAAAAAAAAAGAGGTCATGAAGAACCTAGGGGTAAGAAGAGAATAAAGACACAGACCTACTAGAGAATGGACTTGATATGAGGAGGGGGAAGGGTAAGCTGTGACAAAGTGAGAGAGTGGCATGGACATATATACACTACCAAACATAAAATAGATAGCTAGTGGGAAGCAGCCACATGGCACAGGGAGATCAGCTCGGTGCTTTGTGACCACCTAGAGGGGTGGGATAGAGAGGGTGGGAGGGAGGGAGATGCAAGAGGGAAGAGATATGGGAACATATGTATATGTATAACTGATTCACTTTGTTATAAAGCAGAAAATAACACACCATTGTAAAGCAATTATACTCCAATAAAGATGTTAAAAAAAAAAAAAACAAGCAACCATGAGAAGAGGAGAGTACAAATGCAGGAAAGAGGAATTGTATTTTAAATTGAGACCAGCAACGTAAAACAACCATATATACATACACACACACACACACACACACACACACACACACACACACACATATATGAGGTTTTGATATAGCAGTATGTACATACTGCTACATCAAAATCTCAAAACCTCACGGGAAATGCAAACCAAAAATCTACAAGGTACACACACAAAAAAAGAAAAAGCAACCCAAACACAGCACTAAACATGGTCATCAAACCACAAGAGAAGAGAACAAAAGAGGAAGGGAAGAAAAAGACCTACAAAAATAAACCCAAAACAATTAAGAAAATGGCAATTGTAACATACATATTGATACTACCTTAAATGTAAATGGATTAAACACTCCAAGCATAAGACATAGACTGGCTGAATGGATACAAAAACAAGACCCGTATATATGCTGTCTATGGGAGACCCACTTCAGACCTAGGGACACATACAGACTGAAAGCGAGGGGATGGAAAAAGATATTCCATGCAAATGGAAATCAAAAGAAAGCTGGAGTAACAATATTCATATCAGAAAAAATAGACTTTAAAATAAAACAATGTGACAAAAAACAAAGGACACTACCTAATGAGTAAAATATCAATCCGTGAAGAGTATATAACAATTATAAATATATTTGCACCCAACATAGGAGTACCTTAATATTGAGTTATCCAAAAAGTTCGTTCAGGGTTTACCGTAAAATGTTATGGAAAACCCCAAATGAACATTTTGGCCAATCCAATACCTAAGGCAAATTCTAACAGCCATAAAAGGGGAAATCAACAGTAACACAATATTAGTGGGGGACAATTCCACCAATGGACAGATCATCCACACAGAAAATTAATAAGGAAACACAACCCTTAAATGACACATTAGACCAGATAAATTTAATTGATATTCATAGGATATTCCACCTGAAAGCAGCAGCATACAGTTTCTTCTCAAGTGCACACAGAACATTCTCCAGGATACATCACATCTTGCCTCACAAATCAAGCCTTGGTAAATTTAAGAAAACTGAAATCATATCAAGCATCTTTTCTAATCTCATAGTGTTGTGGTAAGAAATCAATTAGAGGAAAAAGAACTGGAAAAAGCACAAATATAGAGAGACTAAACAATATGTTACTGAACAACCAATGGGTCACTGAAGATATCAAAGAGGAAATCAAAAAATACCTAGAGACAAATGATAATAAAACATGACAATCCAAAACCTATGGGATGCAGCAAAAGCAGTTCTAAGAGGGAAGTTTATAGCAATACAATCTTACCTCAGGAAACAAGAAAAGTCTCAAATAAACAACCTAACTTTACACCTAAAGCAATCAGAGAAAGAAGAACAAACAAAACTCAAAGTTAGCATAAGGAAAGAAATCATCAAGATCAGAGCAGAAATAAATGAAATAGAGATGAAGAAAACAATAGCAAATATCAATGAAACTAAAATCTGGTTCTTTGAGAAGATAAACAAAACTGATAAACCATTAGCCAGACTCATCAAGAAAAAGAGGGAGAGAACTCAAATCAATAAAATTAGAAATGAAAAAGAAGTTACAACAGAAACCGCAGAAATACAAAGCGTCCTAAGAGACTACTACAAGCAACTCTATGCCAATAAAATGGACAACCTGGAAGAAATGGACAAATTCTTAGAAAGGTATAACCTTCCAAGACTGAACCTGGAAGAAATAGAAAATATGAACAGACTAATCACAAGTACTGAAATTAAAACTGTGATTAAAAACCTCCAACAAACGAAAGTCCAGGACCAGATGGCTTCACATGTGAATTCTATCCAACATTTAGAGAAGAGTTGACACCTATTCTTACGAGATTCTTCCAAAAAATTGTAGAGGAAGGAACTCTCTCGAGCTCATTCTACAAGGCCACCATCACCCTGATATAAAAATCAGACAAAGATATCACAAAAAAAGAAAATTACAGGCAAATATCAATGATGAATGTAGCCAAAAACCCCTCAAATAAATAACAGCAAACCAAAACCAACCACACATTAAGAGGATCATACACCATGACCAAGTGGGATTTATCCTGGGGATGCAAGGTTTCTTCAATATATGCAAATCAATAAATGTGATAACACATTGTGATAACCACATTAACAAAATGAAGGATAAAAACCATATGATCATTTCAATGGGTCCAGAAAAAGCTTTGGAGAAAATTCAACATATATTTATGATAACTCTCCATAAAGTGGGCATAGAGGGAACATACCTCAACATAATAAAGGCCATATATGACAAATCCATAGCTAACATCATTCTCAATGGTGAAAACCTGAAAGCATTTCCTCTAAGATCAGGAACAAGACAAGGATGTCCAATCTTGCCACTTTTATTCAACATAGTTTTGGAAACCATAGCAATGACAATCAGAGAAGAAAAAGAAATAAAAGGAATCCAAATTGGAAAAGAAGTAAAACTGTCACTGCAGACAACATGAAACTATACATAGAAAATCCTAAAGATGCTACCAGAAAACTACTAGAGCTCATCATTGAATTTGGTAAAGTTGCAGGATACAAAATTAATACACAGAAATCTCTAGCATTTCTATACACTAACAATGAAAGATCAGAAAGAGGAATTAAGGAAACAATCCCATTTACCATCACATCAAAAATTATAATATTCCTAGCAATAAACCTACCCAAGGAGGCAAGAGAACTACTCAGAAAACTATAGGATACCGATGAAAGAAATCATAGATGACACAACATACGGAGAGCTATAACATGTTCTTGGATTGGATGAAGCAATACTGTCAAAATGATTATACTAACCAAAACAATCTACAGATTCAATGAAATCCCTATCAAATTGTCAATGGCTTTTTTCACAGAATTAGAAGAAAAAAATTTACAATTTGTGTGGAAACACAGAAGACCTGAATAGCCAAAGCAATCTTGGGAAAGAAGAAAGGAGCTGGAGGAATTAGGCTTCCTGACTTCAGACTATCCTACAAAGCTACAGTCATCAAAACAATATGGTACTAGCACATAAACAGAAATATAGATCAGTGGAACAGCATAGAAAGTCCAGAGAAAACCCAAGCATCTATGGTCACCCAGTCTATGAAAAAGGATGCAAAAATATACAATGGAGTAAAGACAGTCTCTTCAATAAGTGGTGCTCGGAAAACTAGACAGCTACGTGTAAAAGAATGAAATTAGAACACTCCCTAACACCATAAACAAAAATAAACTCAAAATGGATTAAAGACCTAAATGTAAGGCCAGATACCATAAAACTCTTAGAGGAAAACATAGGCAGAACATTCTCTGACTAAATTGCAGATCTTTTTGGATCCACCTCCTAGAGTAATGAAAATAAAAACAAATGTAAACAAATGGGACCTAATTAAGCTTAAAAGCTTTTGCACAGCAAAGGAAACCATAAACCAAATGAAAAGACAACCCACAGAATGGGAGAAAGTATTTGCAAATGAAGCAAGCAACAAGGGATTAACCTCCAAAATATACAAACAGCTCATGCAGCTCTATGTCAAAACAAACAAACAACCCAATCAAAAATTAGGTGGAAGGTCTAAATAGACATTTCTCCAAAGAAGACATACAGATGGCCAAAAAGCACATGAAAAGATGCTCAACATCACTAATTATCAGAGAAATGCAAATCAAAAATACAATGCAGTATCACCTCACACCAGTCAGAATGGCTGTCATCAAAAAGTCTATGAACAATAAATGCTGGAGAGGATGTAGAGAAAAGGGAACCCTTCTATACTGTTGGTGGGAATGTAAATTGGTAGAGCCACTATGAAGAACAGTAAAAAAAAAACTAAACTTAAAAAACTAAAAATAGAGCTACCATATGATCCAGCAATCCCACTCCCAGGCACATATCCAGTGAAAACCCTAATTCAAAAAGATACATGCACCCCAATGTTCACTGCAGCACTATTTACAATAGCCAGGACATGGAAACAACCTAAATGTCCATTGACAGAGGAATGGATAAAGATGTGGTACATATATATGATGGAATATTACTCAGCCATAAAAAAGAAACAATGCCATTTGTAGCAACATGGATGGACCTACAGATCATCATATTAAGTGAGGTAAATCAGACGGAGAAAGAAATATATGATATTGCTTATATGTGGAATATAAACAGATAATACAAATGAACTTATTCACAAAACAGACTCACAGATTTTGAAAACAAACTTATTATCAAAAGAGAAAGCTGGGGGGGGAATAAATTAGTAGCTTGGGATTAATATTTACACACTACTATATATATAAAATAGACAACCAACAAGGACCTACTGAATAGCACAGGGAACTCTACTCAATATTCTGTAATACCATATATGGGAAAACAATCTGAAAAACAGTGGATATATGTATATGTATAACTGAATCACTGCTGTACACCTGAAACTAATACATTTGTAAATCAACTATAACCCAATATAAAAGTTGAATCTTAAAAAGTAACAAAAAAACTAAGAGAAAATAAAAAATAAAATAAATGCTCAAGTCTCTTACTTCTTATCAAGGATGAAAATACCCATTGGGAAACTGGAAATAGCATTTGTGCCCATTATATTTTCTCCTCTGTAACTGAGGCAAACTGTACACTGGTAGTCAACAATTTCTCACAGATCCTCTAGTTTATAAACAGCAATGTCACCAGTGAGGTGACGTCAAAGGTGGGTGGCACATTTTCTAGATCTGAGCTATAAAGAAGCTATTGACAATAGAAAAGTTATATATATATATATATTTGATTGGCAAAGCAGTTATCTTCAAAATTCTCATGCTTATTTTTTCTACTGCAAAGCATGCCTCCTTGATGAAGATAAAGGTCGACACCTATCAAAGTAATAATTTTTTATATAAAAATATCCTAGCCCCTGGTAAATACCTTTTCCCTCTCAAATAGTATCTAATAAACTAATCTAGTTTGGACAGAATGCCAGAGTTTCATGTAAGAGGATTTATTCAGACCTCATCTCTTTAATCACAAAAGAAATTTTTAGCTTGGTAGCTATTTAACACAAACTCAGCATTTACTAAGTGGCAGACATTTTCTAAGAACCTTATTTGTATTAGCTCATTCTATCCCACTAACAACGTTGTTAAGTTGGACTATTATTTCTGTCTTCTTTATGAATGAGAGGAGTCTGAGACACAATTAGCTGAAGCTCACATACCACACAGTACTATCTATCTTGGACGGAGCTTAAACTCTGAATATTTGTTGAATAAATTAATGAAACAACCTGACACCAATTACATAGATTTAGCCACCATTTACAATGCTCAACGATATTAATGAGCATGCTATAATTCTTATTCACTGCTTGTGCTTGGAGAACAATACACATTTTTCCTTAATAGTAAAAGAAAAGAAAAAGGCTGCATCCATCTTTTTAGGACATCTCAACTTTTGAAGAAGGCATATAGAAATACAGAGATATCTCTATATATATTTCCTTGATGTACGTACATATAAATATACCTGGATAGACAGAGATAATTTCCATACACACACACACACACACACACACACACACACAAACACACACACACACACTGAGCAAAAGAGAGACAGACCGGAGACCAAACAGTTCATCTGTATCACTGCCTTAGGAGTGAGTAACTTGCAATACTGTGCACTCTTTTTCTCTGTATCTAAATCATCTTGTGTTATTGGATAAGAGACTGATTTGACTAGAGTAAGACAAACCCAGTTGGCTCCCTGATGCTTCTCATGTGAACATATTGTCTTACACCTGCTGAATATTACTTCATCCTGTTTTTTTTTTTTGTAATAGTCCTTTAACCACAGAATTAATAGTGTACTCAGAGGTGGACAAATAGAAACTAAGCACACATTATTCCAAACTGTTATTTCTCTCACATCGTCTTGAAGGCATTTCCCATTTTGGGACCCATAACTGGCATATTTGTCAAGTAACACATGATCAAGCAGAATTATAATTCTCTCTCTGGTATCTGGTGTGGTTACAGTTTCCTTACGAAATACGCATGCCTTTGGAGAGAGCCTAAACAGTAAATATAAATGACTTTTGTGTGATTTAATCTTTCTTTTTATGATTCTTTTAACATGCTGTATTAATATAGATTATTATGAATATGAATGTGGGTTGGGTCCACAGAAATGAGACTTGACTGTACTTCAGAATAAAGAGAAAAATATTATAGAAAATATAATCAGTGTTTAGTGTATGTGTTTGTGTATGTGATTCCCTGAAAGTCCACAGAAATATAGAATATACAAGAGAGTCTGTGTAAGGAATAAAGATGTGTCTGGAAGCCCTTCAGGCAACTGAGCTAGACACAAAAAAGAAATTAACGTACTTAAAATTCCATTTATATAATCTATTATTAATTATAACTTACAATAATATAAATAAAATTATCAATGGAAGTATGTAATCTGTAATTAATGTGTGCAATCTGTTATTAATTTTCCTTAAATATTTAATGTTTTTTCTATAATTATTCTGCTTCTAGTTTCTAGTGATAGACATAAACATAAAAGACAGTGGTCCTCAAGGAGATCTTAGTCCAGTGGAAACTTGGGACTGTAGAAGCAGATGAAAAAGAAAATATTAACAGAGGATAGAATCTGATCCAGTCAATGCAAGTCAGTAACTACTAGGGAATTATAGAAGTTCCTAAAATTCTGAGACTCTAGTATAAGCATGATTATAATCCAGATTATCCCATCTATCAAAAAGTCACCAAGGAATTAACCATATTCAGACAAAGCTAATTACATGACATATGAACCCTTTAGCCACATCATTAGAAGGTTAGAATATCATGGTCTCTTAGTTTAACTTTGGGTTGCTTCTTATGAGATAGGTTTTTGCATCTTTGTTTCCCCTATGTTCTACTTCTGCTCATTTCAGTAAAATTCTGAAAGAAACAAATAAACACAGTGCTTATGTTGGTTAATACTAACTTTACTAATAAATATTTGCATGCTACTCCAGTGATCACATGCTAATTTTGCTAAACACTGAATACCAAATTATTCAAGTAAGTTAATAACCAATCATCCAGCATGATCCTAATTAGTTTGTGAACTTACCTACAACTGAGATATCATACTTGGAATGGAAGCACCTGCTGAACCCTGTGATGAGCTTTGGCACATCTCCAATATTTAATTAAACTGTCATCTTTTATTACACCTGTGTAAAGCATCTAAATCTTGTTCAAGTTAATGCTAAAGTATTTTGAAGCCAAACCTATGATTAAAGTTAGTCAAATATGGATATCACAAATTTTTTTTCTTTTTTGTAATTTACAATGTTTTCCAGCTTGTGAGGGTGTTTTGTTCTTTTTATGGTTAAAGTTTGGCTAAAATAAATTTGACTAAGTTTGACTAATAAATTTGACTAATTTGACATTTGACTAAAATAAATTCACTAAGCATATCTATAAGTAATTTTTAACATCTCTTAATTTGCTTATGTGTTCATGAGTATTTTTATGAAGCATATATAATATTTGGAATAAAATATAGTATTTTCTTATCCACTATATTTTCTTAACCAATGGTCCTTTTTATTCATTGAAATTTCTGTCAATTGTTTTATGGTAATAGTCCCTTGAAAAAACTTAATTTCCATTTGCTATTCCAGACCTGGTGGTGACAAGGAGAGTAAACTAGTTGAAGCCTTTTCTGGAAGATGAGACAGGCAGTCTCAACATTTCATAGGAGATTTGTGTATAACTCATGAATGTGCAAATTTTCCCACTGCAGAGTACACTTGTGTTAAATAGAGTACTTGTAGATGACATTTGTGGCAGGTGAATAGCTCTTAATGTCTTCTGAAATGTAAAAGATACCCTATTGTGATCTGATTTTTTAAAACATATATTGCCTGTTTTTCCTTTCCTTAAAGCTAGAGTAATGAGTGCTGTATAATTTAAAATGCACTTAAATGTATGGTATCACCTAAGTTGATGTTACACATAAAAAGAAAAAGAAGAGGATGAATAAATCTGTTACCTGTATAAATAGTATGAGAATATAAAATTTCCTAAATCCCATAAATGCCAGTGCCAAAATATTGTAAATGTATCACACAAATGCATTTCTTACTTAGAAGGAGCCAGGCTCTTCCAGTTTTAAAATGTGACTCAGTAGAACCGGTACTCTCAGAAGATATACTTTGGTATCCAGCAGTAAATTGCTTGATTACTGATTCAAAAATGACTAGAAAATATGGAACTGTTCCAGCTTCAACTTGCCATTATAAAGAACATCCTGAGGCATCAGTAGCTTTGATTTTGGGGGAAATTTCTAAACTGTAAATTTACTACCATTTGTCTGAAATTGCTTACCTTTGTAGTATCTTTTGTCTAGGACAAGGGTATGAATGAGATGCTACCACAAATTAGTACACTCATTTGCTATTCAGTGTTTCCAGATACAGAGCATTTTTTTACCAATTAAAATAAATTAATAAACAATACAAATTATTTGGTACTTAATTATGTAAGTATATATAATCCAATTTATTAAATTTCTATATTTTCTAGATAGTAATAACTCTAGATCTTTAATAGTTAATTTGCTAATCATCATTTCCACTGACTTTTCTAAGACATGTAATTGTTCATCAGACTTTCAAGAAACCAACAGGCTGAAACCAAATGCTATGTGTATAAGAAGGCAAATAATATATATTATCAGTGAATGAATGCAAGAATTAATAACACATGGATACTTAGGGTTTACACTCACTTCAGTAACTAATCTACACCAGATTTATTTTATTACAAGTGATGGAATCTGCTATTCTCTTTCTGATGTACAAATCTTACTTCATCATAGGAAAGCAGGAAAAGTAATATGGTACAAATCAGAGTTATGCTCAAAAAATATGTGGTAACATCATAAGATTTCCTCATTTCATAACAACAGATCTTAAAAGGGACACACTGTTGGTAGATTCTAGCTAACTAGAGTACAATTGAAACAATTTTAAATAAAAATTATAATAAAGTTTAATTTATATAATAGGGTTTATAAAATCCCCAGGAACAAATTCATGATATATATGTCCTACTATAACACTGGCATAGCTTTCCCCAGTTTTGCTTCTAATTAAACATTTCTCATGTAGAAAACAATGATTCCTGTTATATAAATATTATATTTATAATTCAGTAATTAACATTGAGATTATCTGTAATATTTGAAATTTTTTTCTTAGATTTTACATTTCCTATGCATCAAGTCAATGAAACATAATACATTTTAATATAATATTTAGTTTATCTAGATAATATTTAAGGAGAAAAAATCTATAATTAAAAAAAATCATCCTTTTTTTGCACATGATTCAATTAACTGTTAATTGGTTATTGCCTACAACCTGAATTTTGGAATTTCTTTTAAAACGTCAACATTAATTTCATAAAACTATGTCCACATTTGTTCTATCCTTATCTATATACTTGCTTACACATGGTTGAAACTAGTTTATTAAACACTTAAAAAGAACTATTTTTTGTCTCAAAAGATTTTAATGGTTGTTTAAAAAATAAATAGTACTGTCTTTACACAGAAAGCTATGTTGTAGCAATTAGTCAAATAAAAGACCAGCAAAATTTCCTGACTTATTCTAATCAACAGAATCAACTGAATACTCCGGTGCATCAACCATATACCCGCCTTTGAGACAAGTCATTTATGCCTGCGTTGGAATACTGGCTATTAGCACCTCACAATTTAATACCTACCAGGGAATTGCCTCGGAAAGTGAAAGGGAGCTGCCTTGCCCAAGTTCACACTCCTCCCTTGGGATAGCACTCATCTAATGATCATCAGAAGTGAAAGTAAAAAGCCCCAGCTCCTGCCTCAATTTGAGACATTTCTGATGGGTCTTCCCAACTCCAGGGATCCCTGTGGGGTATACTAATGTCATTGTTGAGACTGTATTGCGATTTTCTTCCCTCCCTACAATCCTGCTTCCTTCACTCCATCCTCACAGATGTTATTCCCGAGGTATCCCCAGATACTTTCTGCATAGAAATCTCTGCCTCAGTATGTTCCCAGACCATCCAAACTAAAATGCCTTCTGTGTTGAATAAGAAAATAAGAGCAGATCTGGAGGCAGAGCTGACCCTCAGAGTTTTCCTTACTGGAGAAATGAGTGTGAAGAGAAGCACTGACATTTTTCCTGAGGCAGAACTGTTAAGTTAGATCCAACTATAGAAAAAATAGGTAGAGGTCCTCCACTTCAACTGGTAACAACAAGAATGTCAATCAGCATTCTGGAGGCAGGGAAACATGAGTCAAGTGAAGAGACGGAGGAAATACCAAATTAAAAGCTTATATATGTCCATGCCACTCTCTCACTTGGTGGGAGGGAGGGAGATGCAAGAGGGAAGAGATATGAGAACATATGTATATGTATAACTGATTCATTTTGTTATAAAGCAGAAACTAACACACCATTGTAAAGCAATTATACTCCAATAAAGATATTAAAAAAAAAAAAAAAGCTTAGCGCCAGCCTTCTCAGGGTTCATGGAGCTGAGCATTCTTTCCTCCACACTACGAAATATTGACATAGTGGATTTTCTCATTCAAAATAAAAATCAATTTTACAAGAAGAAGGTGCCTATATTCCATAAAGGCAAGTAGAAATCACACTTGGTTTAACAAAATTCTCCATAGTTCGGAAAAGGCTCACAGTTGTTCTGTTAACACTTGTTACTCTATCATTCATTACCTAGTTGGCAACCTCTCATAGCAGATGACAAGGGGTTAACAATAATAGAACGTAAAATTTAGAAAATATTAGCTTTTATTTTCTTCTCAGTGAATTTAGAAAAATACTCTTTACGTGAATTTAATAGAAGAACATCTATGTGCAGCAGAAGCATAGTTTAAGAGCCCCTAGCTTAGTGCAGACAAGCTTCCTAATGAGAAAAAGCAGTGAGAAGACTTAGAATAGCTTGGATATTTGATTTATGGATTATGGAGAGCCTTCAAATTCATGCAGTCCATCCCATTTACTGACAGGGTAGATAACATATCTATACACACATAAACACAAATATTTTCAAATTTCTCAACTGATTATTTTAACTATGTTGACTAATTTTTCAGACCTTTAAATTTATGTATATTTGTACTGTTCAATTGTACAAGCAACCTTTTAAATAATATGAAAAAAGATCTTTGTTGCCAAATAATTATCCATAGCAAGAAATGTCCTCACAGAAAATGCTGATGAGAGACCAAAGAAGAAGGGAAAATAGTTCCAAACAATGATCGTATTATTCTCGCATTTGGCAGAAAGCTCTAAAACTATTGTTGCCATCAAATACATGTGTAGTCTTTCATTATTTTAAGAAGACTTAAATATGTTAGGATGAGGATAATTCTCCTCTGAATTACATCATTACATGTCAGGTGAACATACTGGTAATTTAATTTATAGCTTCAGTGGTAGTAACAGATCGTTTAGGTAGGTATAAACCTGACTTCAAAAAATGTATTCAGTATGTGATACAGTATTCCTTAAATATTTCTTGTAAAATACTGTAAATTCCTTAGAAATAAATGTCTTATCTGGTCCACTTGTAATGAATTACTTTTGCTGTTGAAACCATCAATATATTCAATGGCTATGCTATTTAATACTTTCCAGTGAGAATATAATAGTATTTGTTTCTATTTTGTTTTCTTTAAATCCATCTTGCTTAGAGGTTATTTTTCTCTGGTTTTTAACCCAATTTATTTTTACTTTCAATGAGAGTGAAGATTGAATAAGTGGATCACAAAAGCAAAAACCTTAGAATTTAATCAGAAATATTTTGTGAATTTTGACCCAAGTGCTCTATTAATTACAACATGATCTTGTACCAGTGTAAGTATTATATTACAAGTTTCTCTTAAAGAGAAAAACATTCATTTTTCTTTTAAGTAAAGCAAATGAAAGTACTCAAAGAGTTTAAATGGGGAAAATACGTATATGGGTCGAAAGCTACCAAAAACTAACATTCTAAAGGCAACATTTTCAGAGATAATCTGTTTAATCTGCTTAGCAAAGACATAATTTAGCAAAATGAAAACCATAAATATACACAACAATTATCAGAGCAGAAAATATTTTTCTATAAGCACATGCTAAACACTAAAGTACTTCGATTTACTGCCGGCTTTCTATCCCTTTTCCATTTGTCCTCATTTTAGAATACATGACGAACACTTACTTGGACCAGCAGTGCTACATCCATCAGCATAACACAGAATGGGGCTTTTAGGTCTCCTTTTATGATGCATTAATGTGTACTATACACAGATTCACACACATTAGGAAAAAAAATTACTTTTGAAACTATTAAGAATTGTAAACTATATATTTTCTATTAAATCATACCTTAAATTATAGGCCTATTATAAGTTAGGAAGTTGGGAGGACCCTGAATTTCTTGAGAAAGTTGGGATTGTCCTGTGATTGTCCTGTGATTGTCCTGTGAAAGCTCATTTCTCAAATTGAGAATCATGATGTGTAGATGACAGTATTGAGGAGCATATGTAGGGTAAACTGAGGATACAAAAAGTAATTGTGGTGGCTGTAGAGAAAGACAGGTCCTATGTAGGGGAGAACTATCCTTTGCCTCCTCTCTGAATTATTTCTCTTCCTGAAAAGACGCATTGAAAATTTGGGATCATTGAAAACTAGGGATCAATGTAATGTTAAAAGACCACATAAAGCATCGTTATATTATTCTTTGGCAGTTACTTAAAAAAATATATATACAACTAATTTGCCACTGCTATTCTGGTTTATGCTAATTAAATGCCTAGACACTTATTCTTGTATGAAATTATACTATCAGCATTAGTTCAACTCCATTCCAGAAGACTGCAATACTGTGTTTATTACTTATGTAAATTTGGTTAATTACACCCCAACTCAATTATCTTATTTATTGCATTTCAATTAGTACCCTGTTAATAATCACTAACCCTTTAATTAACTCATGAGAATAAGAGGTGTCTTGTTAAATGTAAATTAAATAGATTTAAATAGACAATAGATTGCAAATGGTAGATTTACTGCTAAAGCTATAGAAAACTGTTGCTGGAAGAACTAAATGTACTGATACCATCTGCCTTCATCTGTAGGCAAGAAGAAAATTGTATTTTCCTTAGAATTTTTTTAGCCCAAAGATAAGACCAAAGCAAAACCAAAGTATGGCAGGTTTGTGTTTTGTTCTGCTTTTGCAAAAGTGAATTAAATGTAATTTTGCATTTTGTCTTGCTGTCAGTGAAAAATTCTAGCAATACAGTGAAATATAAAATAAAATTTTTGAATGTGGAATTACTTCTGAAATGAATGTTAAAAGGTTTAAAAATAATCTGTGATCACTGATTTATCTGTCCAGGGTAGAAAGGAGCAAACTATTACAGCTCTTCCCTAAGTGCTCCCTTGTGACCCAACAAGGAAATTAATTAGTAGTGACCACTATGTGGCAACAACCATGACTGCAGCTGAGGCTGAATGTCAATGGGCCGACACCGTAACCCAGTTTGGCTAGCATAAATGTTTCTGCTTTAGCCAGTTTATTTCTCAGAGGTGAAATAAAGACTTAGCCGAGATGTAGAGTGCATCTACTTTCATTTAATAGCAAGTTTTATTCCTTGCAAGGGAGTTCAAGAGCATTTCTGGACTCTTATTTATGTTTTGGGACTGTCAGTCTGTCACTGTAAACACTGGAAATAGCTGAAATGGGGCTTTATATATGTATATATTCTCAACTCTTTGGCTGTGGCAAGGTCTAGCATGGAAGAGTAAAATTTTTAAATGTTAGGCTAAGGCTTAGGGTACTTCTTATTTTAACTGAATAACACAATATAAAGCTATGTTTCCATAAATCTTTGAAATTTTAAAATCATGTATTTAGCTTTTTCTTTCAAGATTATAATAGTTCAGAATTAGTCATAAAAATAAAAAATTTTAAAGAAACAAAAATATCAAAATGTGAAATTACTAGAGAAAAACATTATAAGAACACATTGTAATAACTTTGGCAGTCCTCAAACTATTTGTTTAACTTATCACTGTCAACATGGCACTCTCAGATATTCCTCTATTTCTTCTTTCCCTTTCAACTTCCAAGATATTGTTTTTTCTCCAGAAATTAGTGAGCTGGAATGCTATCCATAGTAAAAAAAAAAAACCTGACTGAAGGCAATGTCTTACTGTGAATATCATGTGAGACTACTTAATGCATTACACATTTCTTTTTATAATGTTTACTTCATATCATATACATATCAAATCAGTATTTCCAGGCTAAAGTTTTATATTGTGTATTTATCCAAAGTTCTCCTTTTTAAAAAAAGTTCTCTATTCAAATTCTTTTGAAGAGCTCAGAGTGCCTATAGGAAATCTCTGAACAATTTCCTATGGTAATTAATCTTGGCAATATCATGGAAAGAATATCCTTATTGCCTTTCCCATGAAACTCTTTTTCTAGAGAAACAACCTGTGGCTCTATTCTTAGCAAAACTCTTCTACCCAGCATAACGAATGCTATAGAGCTCATTCTGAATTGATAGATCTGTGTCTTGGCTCCAACATTCAGCAGCTCTACTATCTGGGTAAATGTCTTAACCACTCCAAACTCCAATTCTTCATTTTTTCAAGGAGAATAGTAGTTATCAACCTATTAAGCTTTATATGAGGATTGATGCTTTATATATGAGGATTATTTGTAAGTTGTTTAATGCAGTGTCTAATACTTAGTGACTGCTAAATAAGTAATAGTTGTATATAGTAAAACATTAGAAGGTTATATTAGCTTCAGGGACAGAAACACTTTGCTTGATACAAATGAGAAAATATATACTATTAAGTTGTGTAAACTAAGAATTAGTTCTCAGGTTGAAAGTAAAATGATTATTATCTATTAAAGTTGCTTTTCCTTAGATCATGTAGCAAAACAAAACAAAAATCTTAAGTGCTTATAGGAACTCTACTTACAAGTTATGCAATCAAATATCTTTATAAACTGTTCTTATTAACATAGACGACTTCAACAACTACATTAGGCAGTTTAATTCCACTTAAAACAACTTAAAAGTTATTTTATTTTGTTGATATCATGACTGGATATATACACGCCATTTTAGCAAACCACTCCACAGTCATACTGTGGTCCACTCTCCTAGTATGGCTTTCCCTCTGGAATTCTAAAATCCATTCTGCACGGAGTACACCCCAGACCTTCACCACTATTCCTAAAACACCTGCCAAGCAACTGTCCCTTTTTCAACAGTGAAGTTTATCTCTGGCTTCGCAGAGACCATTCCACATATAAGGCATGGAATCATTCAACCTCTCACCTCCACAACTCTAAATGTTTCTTTATCTCCTCTCACCCTTACTTACTTTTTTCTTCTTCTCCCAGTTTCAAAAGATAAGAAGTACTTTAGCTTGTTCATGTACAGTTTCACCACTTGATGTCTGATTCCAGTTCCTCCTATCTCTTCTGGGACCTTGTCCCATTTCTTAGTCCAAAACAAACAAAGAAACCCATTATCTGCCTAGGCCCTTAGTTTCCCATCTAGCTTCTGTTATGTCTCTTTCTTTCATTTTCAATAAAGATCATGAATGAAAACGTCACCAAGGGTAATATCCACATTTTTATATCCCTTCCTTCAAATAAACAATCTTATCCTCACCTCTTCTCTGAATCATCTGGTAAAACTCACCAGTATAGTCTCTGTGGCTTATTCCAATGATCAATGCTTAGACACATTTGGTAACCCCACTGCAGTTAACACTGTGATTGCTTCCCTTTCGAAACATCCCCTTCTTATTGCCCATGATAGCATTTCTCTCCCGTTCCTACTTTCTACTCCTAACTCAAGACCATTTGCTAGCTCTACTTTTTTAGATATGCCCTTAAAGTGTGATGTTTCTAAAGGTGCAATTCTTAGTTTACTTTCTGACTTTTCTATATCCACATCATCTCACCCCTTCTCTTGATTCAGCTACTACCCATACTAAAATTTTTAAAAGGTATGTCTCAGAGTTTTCCTAAAATCATCATCCGTATGTACCACCACACAGAGGAACTGCACTTCAGATGTCCAATTGCAGGTATGACTTATAAACTACAAAATTAAAATTTCCACCTTTTCTAAAATACTACCAGCAAACAACAAGAAGCTGAAAAGTACAAAAATCAGTACATCATATGTACATTATTTAAAATATGTCCACAGAAATATCCAATACTTTTCACCAGCATTTGGCAAACCATGTTAAAGGTGACAATTTATATTTAATACAAATTTGAATTCAACTGCCTCAGGCAAAATATAGAAATGGAAGTTTTAGCCTCTACTTCTGATGGGGCCTTCTTTTGTGGATTTCCCAACACTTGAACTTCTTCAGTACACAATCACTGAGCAGATGGTTGAAATGAAATTTTATTGTTAATAATCTCTGTGCTAAAAATGCATTTTAAGATATCTTAATGTATGAATTACATCGAAGTTCGGTCATCAAATCACTTACAATAAAGAAAAAAATCCCAAGTGCTGTTTTTTTCCACTATTCAGAATGAACCACTTACTTTAAAGAGGATTGTCTAATGAGAGGTTGATGCATGACTAGAGACAAATTTTCCCTAATAATTCATTTTTCAATTGTTTTTTTTAACTTGTAAGTTTTTGGAACACAATTAGAATAATGGTTCTTAAAAGTAATCTGATTTACATCATGCTATACTAAGCAGATTTTTTAAAGAATATGTTTATTACAGGTTACTTTTCTAATGCTTTTTTTGACCTAAATTGAATCTCTGAATTTTGAATAGCATGACTTGCCAGTATAATGGAAGAGTGGCTTCTGTCATTTATGTAGCCACAAGCCCTCTACAGAAGGAGAAAGTAAGTTGTATCGCCTTGCTCAGCTCAGTGTGGGATGAAGAATTGGAGATGAGTGATCAGTAAAATAGTCAAAGTTTGATACTTTTTAAAATACTCCTTTTACAAAAGAAGGGAACATTATTGTGTACTTGTAATTATACAGGAATTGGGCATGTTATCTTTGCAGGGTCTGATAAAAAAAGGAACACAGTTACTAAAGTGTAGATACCTCTAATGTTGACGCATATGCATAAATGCTTGCTTTAGCTAAGCTGCCTCAATTCATAAAGTGACACACACTTTAAACGCTTGATAAGTATCTGTTTTCCAGCTTTGGAAAGTTGATTGATCAAATGAGAATGAGGTAGTGGATTTAATAAGAAATTTAATAAGCTAACTTTCCTTTCCATTCTTCCCTCTACTAGAAATACAGCTTTTGTTTTTGAGGGCAACTGCTCTTGCTTTATTAATTTAGTATTTAATTCTGAAAGTAGAAATAAGAGAGAAATCTGGCTGAATATTTGCCATCTTAATGATCGTCAGCTGTTGATTTACCTGCTTTGGTGAATGGGGGTGGGGTTCCTTCTCCTAAATGCATCCCTTCTAAAGCTGGGGACTCCACATGTAGATGTGGATAAGCTTTCAAGATGAAAGCAAAAGAAGATGGTGGACACTCACACATATATGATGGAGATGATCAGAGTCGTAAAGAAGACATCTTGTAAAAATGACTTTGTTACAACGTATTTTACATATGTAATTATTGATATATGCATCCCTAGTAATCATGGTAGTCAAATCCAATGGACAGATCAGTTCAGTAAATTCAAAATATCTGGTATTTTCTTAGTTTGCCATTGGATTCTACACATCAAGAGGACCTGACGTGGGCCTCAATTTTCCCAACTACAAAGTAGATAACTACTGACCAAAGAATTATAGCTAAGGCTTAGAAAATAATTTTGATATATTTTATCATGGCTGTCCTTTTCTGCCCATAATATTTATCAACATTTAATTAGCTAGTATACACAATTCATTTTTCTGTTAGTCTCTGTGGAGACAACAAGGAACAAAGGTCATGGCTCCACAAAGCATTTCCTCAGGTAATTGCTCAATTTTCATAGCTCTCAAGCTCTTACTGTGAAGTTAGGTTATGTCCCCTTAGGCTACTTATCACAGATATTTGCTAACTCATCCATTTCTAAATGACCTTAGAGAAGCTTTAGAAATTGGAAACTACCTAAATTTCTGTAGTTTCACCATTTTATATGTGAGTGGAATAGAACAAGGGAATTTCTTTAGCACATTGTTCGTATATAAATTAAAACAATAGTCTTAATGATGAGGCCCATTTACTGTTTATTCCACCAAATAGTCATCTGTATTCTACTAACACAGGGCAGCATAAATCACACATGGATTTCTTTTAGTGGGAGATGTGTGAAGAAGTTCGTTTTAACAAAGAAAGTGTGGTAGAGAGATCCCCCCCAAATTATTATCTCATCTCTGCAAGTGCTTATTTTTACACATTCACATGGCTCCTTTAAGTTCTCTATATGGACAATACAGGCCATAATTTCTAATATTCCTTCATAAATATAAATATTCTAGACTCTAAATGGGACATTTGTTTATTAAGAGTACACTGTGAAAGCTTTCTCTTCAGCCTAGCATATCCCTGGGCTTGCTTTACCTTAACATGTAACTAAGATATGAAATATTCAATGTCACTTCTCAGGATCAGAAAGGTCTTTCATTGGTAGTTAATTAATGATTTACTGACAACTTATCATGAAGAAGTAACTTAATTAGAAGATCAATAGAAAAATTATAGACCCACATTTTTTATTTGAAAATAAACTTGTGCTTGAAAAAACTTTATGCGGAGAGCACTAGAATATTTTCTTCATGTTATGAGACTCACAACAAAATGACTAGCTTCTGGCTATGAGCCCAGCTGATGATTTTTTATGTGTACCATTGTTTACACTTAAAAATTCCTCTAGAGTAAGGAAACAGTCATTTTTAATTGAGAAGGGTAAAGCCGTATTTTTAACGTCACATAAATTGATTTCTTAACACTTGACAAATCAAACTTCTTCTTTGACTATTCTCTATCCAACTTATATTAACATAATAAAATGTACTATAAGTGCAGTGTATGAATAAAATGTATTTTTAACATTTGGATGAAATGCTTTCCAATAATAAATTGTGATGCACTTTGATATAATTAGTGTAGCTAGTTGGACCAGTAAATCAGATATTGTTTCAGAGCTAATTATTCATTTGCATTCTTCTTCCTTCAAGTAATTCTTTTAACTAGAGGCCTATCTACAATTATGTGGCATTTTTCTTTGAATGTAGCAATGTAAACCATATATCTTAAAGTAAACGTTGTAAATTAAAACAAGGAAGTTATAAAATATCTTAAAGTGAAGATCAGAATTACATTTGTCTCAGAAAGGAAAATATTATATTTATTTATATTATTTATTCCTAAAATTTCAATTAAAATTTCAGGATGCATGCACTGTGATAGCACTTTGTTTTCTGTCAACTTAAAAATTCCAGTCTAATTTCATTCTAAATTCTCGACCTCAATTTTAAAATAAAAGAAAAAACAGCATTTTTTTTTTCTTCACAGTTGATAAATAATTAGACAGAAATTATATTGGTGAATCTGCACAACCCCAAAAAAGCTACCCATTAGCTTTCCCATAACGAGGAAGTCTGTCAGGAGACTATTCACCTTCAATGTCCATAACCCTGGCAAGAGAAAATCACCTACTTTCAAATTAAATTTAACCTTTCAGAGCATTAATTATTTATGCAACAATTTCCTTTCGTAGTGTTGAAGTACAGTATTACTCACATGCTTTGACTTTCATGACAATGAATAATTACAAAATGGGGTCTGAAGGAATCGAATCCTCTTGGTTGAATTAGTTTTAGGGAGTTTCTATTTCAGTTCTTTTAACTACATGGTACTAAAAAAAACCAAATGCTTTCAGCATTAGAAATTTCTAATCAAATAGTATTTTGCATGAAAATTATAATAATGTAAAATGATAATGATACCTGAAATGTTAATTTGTATTTAATAGATTTTTTTTTACACACAGGGTAATCAAATTAAAATTTAATAAGTCAAATATAAAGTTCAAATGTGAAAAAAAGTATAATAGTTTTTATGAAGTAAACCATTACTGTCATTTTTTGGCATACTCATAATTTGTTCAATTTACTGAGCCTAGTTTTCTTACTGTTCCAGACTGGAACCACTTCAGTGAAAATGAATAAGACATGATAATTTGGTGTCTAAATTACAAAGTCTTGGATCTCAACTAATCTCATTTCTGGGGCCTTATGCCCAGAGATTCTGAATTGATTAGCTTGGGGAGGGAATCAGGCATTGGTACACCAAAGCTCCCATGTTATTCTAATATGCAATCAGTACTTTAAGTTCTTTTAATACAGGGTTCTCAGCCTTGTTGCACTTTGGAAAGCTCTGGGAAACTTTAAAAAAATATGGATGTTTGGGTCCTGCATCCAGATATTCTAATTTAACTATTCTGAGCCGTGGGCTGAGCAACATGGTTTTTAAAGTTCTCCATGGGCTGAAATGGCCATCTGCCATCAGTCACTAGCAAATTCTAGCACACGTTTTATTCTTGTGGTCCAGATGTGAACCAGCTGTTTCAACCTACTGTTACTACTACATCTGGAGCTTGTCACTGAAACTCTTTTTGGCATCGTCTCTTGCACTCTGCCTTATCTTCATTTTTGGCACCTCTCAAGTGTGATTTATGTTCTCGCCTTGAAATCTGGGGAAATATCCTCTCCTTTTGACTTAACCTGGGGCTCCCTTTTATGTAATGTTTGCCTCCCACATGGATGCATAGGTAGTACTCCAATCAGATTTTGCAGGTTCCCACCAAACATGAATAGGACAAAGTAGACAGAGGCTGGTCCTCAATCATGAAAACTCAGTGTGGCAGGCTTGGGACAACTCTGGGGAACTCCTATTGTAATTCAACTCCTGAAGAATCCCTGAACCACTCTTTAATCAGTTCCTCAGCAAAACTTGACAAATACATCCATGCATCCCTGTAGACACAATCTTTCACTTCCCAGTTCTATAGCCTCCACTGCACTATAGAAAGAAAGATACTTCTTAATTTGGTAAATTGCTCTTATATTGTCTAATCTCCCCATGTGTTTCCTTCTACTTGTCATCAATTTTCTCTATCAATCCCAGCACCTATAATTGACATTCTGTTTTTTTAATTCAGATATATATTTTACCAACTAGTTGGAATAACCTGTTTAGTTTTACTTTCTTTAAATACATTACTAAGTTCCTTTTAGTTTTTGTCATTTTCAGCCTTTTCATACATTCTGCAGCTTCAGTAGATAATACTGAAATTTACATTCACTAAAGCTTCAAAACCTAATCTCTGTAGTACACTGTAGAATAGCATAGTCACAATGGAACTGCGAGGGAGTCATTCAGCAACTGAAATACTCATCATGTAAGCTTTGTAGGTTCATACTGAATATAAAATTCGTTGAAATACTGAATTATACAGCTCTAGATTATAGTCTGTCTCCTACAATTTCTTTCAGTGAATGTGAAATTATTGACTCCTGGAGTCATAACAAGTTGAGGAAGTAATTCAGTCTTTATAGTGAAAAACTATTAATGAGGGGATTTTTTTTGCTATTTTGTGAAAAATGAGAAAAATAAAGTGTTACTTCTTGATTGTGGAGAAAGACATTCTTCATTTTTTGTTTTTTATATAAGACAATATACTAAACAGTGATTGACCAGGATTTTTATATCTTTCATGTTACCTATTAATGATTAAATAAGGTGAAAAGTTGTTTTGTAATTCAAAAAAAGCAGTCTAATTAAAATGGTTGCCTTTCTATAAACCATTGTATCAATATATTGATAGCTGTATAAAATTAGTAATGTGAGTCTTTTTTCTATAAAGTTGCAATGGATGTGGTAGCTTCTTGATAGTATAATAATCAAGCTCTTTCTGTGTATGAATTTTGCCAATATTTCAATTCCAAATTCTTTAATTCTACAAACAACTTCAATTTGGAAGAGACTAAACTCATATAAATCCAATTTTGTAAATTATTTGTTGACTAACAGAGTGAAAACTAATATATAATAAAACTACATAGGGGCTTCCCTGGTGCACAGTGGTTGAGAATCTGCCTGCTAATGCAGAGGACACGGGTTTGAGCCCTGGTATGGGAGGATCCCACATGCCACGGAGCAACTAGACCCATGAGCCACAACTACTGAGCCTGCGCGTCTGGAACTTGTGCTCCTCAACAAGAGAGGCCACGGTAGTGAGAGGCCCGTGCACCACGATGAAGAGTGGCCCCTGCTTGCCACAACTAGGGAAAGCCCTCGCACAGAAACGAAGACGCAACAAAGCAAAAATAAATAAAATTAATTAATAAACTCCTATCCCCAACATCTCCTTAAAAACAAAAAAACTACATAATATATTAGGTATATGTACAGTACTTACTATTGTAGAGTTGTATAACATGTAATACAATTAGATATAATAGTTTTAAAGGAGGTAAAAGCACATAGATTTAGGTAGTAGTGTGCTGGTAAACGGATGAAGATGGCTGTCCATAAAAATATATACGTATGTGCATATACATATTATAAATTTTACACATGAAAACTTTGTGCAGCACACAATATACAAATAATAAAATATACAGTACTCTTTATTCTAAATTCCATACAGGAAATTGATTTTCCCAGTATGTTTCCATCAGCTTTTGCTAAACTCTTGTATCCATAGCCACTACGGTTGTCAAGTGATTAATGAATATAATTTTGACAAATGTTGGTGGATATTTTTATTTACCATAATGAGCAAGATGAAAGTGAAACATGACATGCATTAAAATGTCACTTTTATCAATGATGTAGGGACTTGGCTGAAATAGATGTTTTTTCAAATAATAAAAGAATAATTTTTATTCTTTTGTATTATTCTCAATATAAGAGCCAAAGTCACAACACACTTTTAAATTTCAACTGCATTTTTAACATTTTTTCTATTGCTTTCATGAGTCCAGAGCAGGGTTTTTTCAAACTTCTTAAAGGGCCAGATAGTATATAATTCAAGCTTGCTACCCATATGATTTTTGTTGTGACTACTCAACTTGTTATTGGAGCACAAAAGCAACCAGCATGCCTAGGTTTACAGTAACACTTTATGTATAAAAAACAGGCAGTTGACCCACAGGTGGTAGTTTACAGACCCCAGTTTAGACAATGAATAAAACAATAAATCAAGTCCTGGTTTGTGGAATTTACTTACTTCAGTGGTGTAAATACTCCCACCCTGGCCAATTTCAAGCTACCAAAGGGACTTCACTGAAAGAGGATTTGAAAAGAGAGGTTCAGTGGCAGAATATCATATAGTATTTCAAACATACAGATACAAAAGGTATAGAGCATAGAGAATAGTAAAGTGTAGTAACAAAATTAGGAAACAATAAGTTTTGAGTTATTACCTTTGTTTTTAATTTATTTTTGATATATATGTTTGTGTATATTTATATTTTTATATATATAAAACCAGCTTGTATTTATAAAATTCCTGAAAATTTAATAATCTGCTCTGTGAGACAATATAAGCCAGCTCCAGAAACCAGTGGTTTTTATATTTGGTAATATATAATTAAAAAATCACGTATTTAAGTAGTCCAATATCTATAAATAATTATAAATATTCCTTAGACATTGTTCTTAAAATTTTTGATAAGGCATATGTTCACTAGTTGACCATCAACAGCTTTCATGTAAAAAAATATTATTAGCATTAGTTGCACTAATAATATCAGTACATATGGAGATCTTTCTGAAGACAAACAAACACTGGATACATGCAAACAGGGTCAAACATTAGACATGTGTGGACTATAATCTTTATGTTCTTCAAAAGTAAAAGACAACTCTAGGGAAAGAGCATTGACCATGAATGAATATTCTCAGGAATTCTATTTTCAGTTTTGCAACTGATAAAATAGTTTCACCTTTTTCTTTTTTCCAACCATTTAATTTTTATTTATTTTTGGCTGTGCTGGGTCTTCGTGGCTGCGTGCGGGCTTTCTCTAGCTGTGGCAAGCAGGGGTTGCTCTTCGTTGTGGTACATGGGTTTCTCCTTGTGGTAGCTTCTCTTATTGCGGAGCACAGGCTCTAGGCGCACAGGCTTCAGTAGTCGTGGCTCACAGGCTTCAGTACTTGTGGCTCACGGGCTCCAGAGTGCAGGCTCAGTAGTTGTGGCGCACAGCCTTGTTTGCTCCGTGGCATGTGGTATCTTCCTGGGCCAGGGATCGAACCCGTGTTCCCTGCATTGGCAGGCGGAGTCTTATCCACTGTGCCATCAGGGAAGTCCCTAGTTTCACATTTTGACACCTCCCCCATGCACAAGGTAAAGACTATGAGCCTTGACATTTGTCTTCTTCACAAGGGTATCATAAGAATAAGTGAAACAGTATCCAAACAGTGTGCTTACCTATTTAGTAAAAAGGCATTTTCCTAAAAACAAAGAGACTTTTAAACTCCATGCACAATATGACCTAGTGTGGCAGTTTAATTGTGGCATTGAATAGGCCTGTTGGTTTACTGTAAATACACAGCAGGAACACAGATGCTGAGCTGTGCTGGCAATTCTGCCAACTCTATCCCAGTCTCTTAATGCCATCCTGTTGAGCACAACCTTATGGTGACATTAAGCGTGGTTTGACAGAGGGTCCTGCATGGAAGATGCATGACCTTTGACTCCTATATGCTAAACTTTGCTTTAGATAATCCTTCCTGGACTGACCTTTTAGATTACCTGTTGTAACTTTGACTTTGCAGTGCAAATATAAATGTGCCAACAATAGTATGAGGTAGATAATATTCAGTCTACATGTATGGGGAAATGAAAGGATAAACACAAAGCCTTTTGTTTGCTAGCTGAAGAAGAAAATCTACAATCCAGTATGAGTATTTGTAAAATGATCTCCAGCTTATTTGAAGATGAATATATGAAAATCTGAAAAGCAAGGGATATTCAATTTTCAGAAGTAAAGTGCTTGGTAGAGAAGACTTTACTAAGAAAAAAGGATGAAACATTTTGGTTTTAAATAATTTCTTTGTCAGCTTCTATGTTTAGGGATTTATGGAACAATTCCCTCAACTCCAAATTCTAATAAGTTTCTTTGGAGAAAATGAAAAAAGCAAAGCAGAGCCTCTGAAAGGAATTAAGAGAACTCAAGAAGGAAATGTGCATGGAATCAACTCTTCCTAACATTTTTGTTTCTTGTTTTAGCCTTTAGGCCCTGCTAGAAAAGCCTCACATGTAATCCATTTTATAATAAATTTCCATTACCAGCATTACCAGACAACCAAGGAAATCAATTATATTTTGAAATAGAGTTAATAGAGTAACAGTATCTATAAAGTAATCCCATTTATAAAAAATTTAAAATATTTATAAAATACTGGGGAATGGGGGGTGTACTTTCAAAAAGTTTGAGAAGCTCAAAAATATTCAATCTAATGTGATCAACCTGATATCCTGAAATAGATTTTTAACTTTTTCATATCTTTGAAAGAAAGCAAAGTAGATTCCGATGAAAAGTAAATTGGATAAATCTAATTTATTTAGGAAATCTGAGATTGTTTGATGATACATCTTGTCTTTGTGCTGTTAGGAGAGATTTTGTGTATGAATATGTATTGTGTATGTTTAAAATAGTAAGACCATAGGTTTATATATATTATTTCATCTAAAGAGGCAAGATAATGTATTTGTATTGCTATTCTGTCTATTGCCTTTATGATTTAAGTTGCAAATAATCATTATAACTTATCTGGTGGACAATTATTTGATGTCTCTCAAAATAGCTAAATAGAAATCACATTGATAATGAGGCCTAATTTGGTCAATATGTGTCTGGGCCAAGTGGCCTTGTTTTCCATTCATGTCCACAAGCTCTAGTCACTCCATCTAATCTACATAGTAATGATAAGAGTGATGATGAATAACAGAAATTTTCACAATATGTTCAAATTTTTAATTCAGTTACTCTGTAGCCTACTGTACATTGATATTTTCTTAGGATATTAAAAAAAATTCCAATGTTGAAGCCATACCCCAGGTCAACTGAAAGAAAATCTCTGATGGGGGGTTCAGTCATCTGCTTTCTTTAAATCTTCCAGAAATGACTATAATATGCAACCAGTGATAAAAACCACTGTGCTAGCCCTATCAATAGTTGGTTCATATACATGTAATAAATAGGATGGGAAATGAATGTCCAACCAGGGACCACAGTTCCTAACCCCCTCTTCCTTCCCTCTTAACCAGTTTCTACTAATAGAACGGAAGTGGAAGTAATATATGCCTCTGACCCAAAGTAGGTAACCTAGGGGTTTGCTCTGTATACTTCCTCCTTCCCTATGGCCAGATATAAATATCCTAGATAACTGAGGTCCCATAGAATGGAAAAAATGTGAGTCCCCAAATAACCACTGAGACAGTCATCCACAAAAGAGAAGAGTCATTTTGATTTTAACTGAGCAAGAAATAAACGTATCTGCTTACACTATTGAGACTGGGGTATTTTTGTTAAAGCAGTTGATATTCCTTCAATGCATAGAGTCCTTAATGGTGGCTAAAGAGCCATTATCTATCCAACCTTGGATCTCCTTTGTCAAAGAGCAATCTTATTAAATACTGCCAAGAAGTTTATAAAAATCTAAACCTTGACCTGATAAAAAAGGCAATTAAAATTATATACACAAAGTACATTAATTTTTCCTAATTTTATTTAGAGGAATGAAGTGATTTATATTAGATAATTTACAGTTAAAAACATATATGTAACAAAACTGGATAATTTTTATATTTATACACTAACTTTATACTTGTATACATGTTCTATATAATTATGTTGGATGTGCATATATAACACTGTGCATATTATGCTGATCATAGGTCTCTTAGAGTTTAATTTTTAAAAATTTGTTAATATGTAAAATATATTTATTTAAAGAAATAAAATACACAGATAAATTGACAAATAGTTTTAGATTTCGATAGGTAAAGAATGCCAAATTTTTAAAAGCACCAAGAGAAAAACAAGTTGTTATGTACAAGGGAACCCCCATAAGACTATCAGATATTTCAGCATAAACTTTGCAGACCAGGAGGGAATGGCATGATATATTCAAAGTTCTGAAAGAAAAAACTGGCCAACCAAGAATACTCTGCCCAGCAAAAGTGTCCATCAGTATTAAAAGAGAGATAAAGTTTTCTAGACAAGCAAAGGGACAACTAGATTGGCCTTAGAAGAAATGGTAAAGGGATATCTTTAAGCTGAAATGAAAAGGGCACTATTTCACAACAAGAAAACATATGAAAGTATAAATCTCACTGGTAAAGGAAAATATATAGTTAAAATCAGAATAATCTAATGTTGACTAGCGGTGGGGTAGTCACTTATAAATCTAGTATAAAGGTTGAAAGACAAAAATAGTAAAAATAACCCTAACTACAAAAAATTGTTAATGGAGACACAAGATAAAAATATGTAAATTGTGAGTGGTAGAAATGTTTTACAATGCATTCAAACTTAAGTTGTTATTAAGTTAAAATAGACTGTTATAAATATAAGATACATCATGTAAGCCCCATGGTAATCACAAAGCAAAAGTGAATACTAGATACACAAAAGAGAAAAAGAAAGGAATCCAAGAATACCAGTGCAGAAAATCATCAAACACAAAGAAGGCAAGAGAAGAAGAAAGTAACATAGGAATTACAAAACACTAAGAGAACAAGTAAAATGGCACTAAGGCCATACCGATCAATAACTACTTTAAATGTAAATAGATTAAGTTATCCAGTGAAAAGACACAGAAGAGACTCAATTCAGCTTTAAGGACACACACATTAAAAGTGAAGAAATGGAAAAAGATATCATATGCAAATGGAAACCAAAAGAAATTTGGGGTATTTACATTTATATCAGCAAAATAGACTTTAAGACAAATACTGAAATGAAAGACAAAAAAGATTATAAATAATAAAGTGGTCAATCTAACAAATGATATAACATTTGTAAATTTTTATGTGCCCAAAATAAAAGCATCTAAATATATTAGCCAAATAGTAACCATCTAAAGTAGGAAATAAACAACAATACAATAATAGTAGGAGACTTCAATACTCCACTTTCATCAATGTATAGATCATCCAGACAGAAAATCAACATGGAAACATTGGACTTGAACCATACTTTCAACCAATAAACCTAGCAGACATATACAGAACAGTCCACCCAATAGCAAAAGAATAAACATTCTTAAGTACACTTGGAACATTCTCCAGGATAGCTCATATGTCAGGCCACAAAACAAATCTTAATAAATTTAAGAACACTGAAATCATATCAAGCATCTTTTCTGACCATAATGGTATGAAACTAGAAATCAATAACAAGAAGAAAAACTGGGAAATTTGCAAATATGTGGAGACTAAACAACATGCTACTGGACAAAAAAAGGAATCAAAACAATAATTAAAATATATCTTGAAAACAATGAAAATTAAAATATAACATACCAAAACCTATGGGATGCAGCAAAGCAGTTCTAAGAGGGAAGTTTACAGTAATAAATGCCTACATTAAGAACAGGAAGAATCTCAAATAAAAAACCTAACTTTACATCCTAGGAAACTAGAAAAAGAACAATCTAGGCCCAAAATTAGTAGAAGGAAGGAAATAACAAAGACTAGAGTGGATAAAAAAAAATGAAAGAGAGGCTAAGAAGACAATAAAAAAGATTAATGAAATTAAAAGCTGCTTTTTTGACAGTAAAAAGAATAAACAGATCTTAAGCCAGATTCACCATGAAAAAAAAGAGAAAGGACTCAAACAAAATCAGAAATGACAAAGGAGACATTACAACTGATGCCACAGAAATACAATAGATCTTATGAGTCTACTATGAACAAATATATACCAACAAATTGCACAAACTAGAAGGTGCATATAAATTTCTACAAATATATCAACCTACAAATGTTGAATCAGGTAGAAATTGAAATAGATTAATTACTAGTAATTGAGTAGATTAATTACCAGTAAGGAGATTGAATCAGTAATCAAAAACCTCCCAACAAACATAATTCCAGGACCAAATGGCTTCACCAGTGAATTCTACCAGACACTTAAAGGGCAATAAATACCAATCTTTCTCAAACTCTTCAGAAGCATAAAAGAAGAAAACAGCCAAACTTATTTTACAAGGCCTGTGTTATGCTGATGCCAAAACCAGAGAGAAACACCACAGAAAAAGAAAATTGCAGGCCAATAGCCCTGATGAACATAGATGCAAAATTTTTTAGCAAAATACTAGCAAACTGAATTCAACAATACATTAAAAGCATTAAAAACCATGATCAAGTGGGATTTATTCCAGGGATAGAGAGTGTTTCAACATCTGCAAATCAATGTGATATACCACATTAACAAAATTAAGGATAAAAATTCTACCATCATTTCAACAGATATAGAAAAAGCTTTTGACAAAATTTAACATATTTTCATGATAAAAACACTCAACAAAATGGGTATAAAGGGAAATGCACCTCAACATAATAAAGGTCATATATGACAAGCCCACAATTAACATCTTATTCAACAGTGAAAAACTGAAAGCTTTTCCACTAAAATCAAAAATACGCAAGGATGCCCTCTCTTGTCACTTTTATTAGATATAGTATTGGAGGTCCCAGACAGAGCAATTAGGCAAGAGAAAAAGCCATCCAAATCTGAATGGAAGAAAAAATGTTGCTATTTGCAGATGACATGATATTATATAGAAAACAAACAAACCAACATTCCTCAAAAAAAACTGTTAGAACTAAAAAATGAATTCAGTAAAGTTGCAGGAAACAAAAATCAATATATAAAAATCAGTGGCATTTCTATACACTAATAATAAACTATAAGAAGACAATTTTTTGTAAAATCTCATTTATAATTGCATCAAAAACAATAAAACATTTAGGAATAAACTTAGGAGGTAAAAGACCTGTGCACTGAAAACCATAAGACATTGTTGAAAGAAACTGAAGAAATAGAAATATATCTATATACATGGACTAGATAAATTAATGTTGTTAAAATGTCCATACTTTCAAAGCAATCTACATATTCACTGCAATCCTATCAAAATTCCAATGGCATTTTTCGCAGAAACAGAATAATCCTAAAATTTGTATGGAACCACAAAAGACCTGAAATACTCAAAGCAATCTTGAGAAATAAGAACAAAGCTGAGGGTTTCACATGTCTCAATTTCTAACCATTTTACAAAGATATAGGAATTAAAACAGTATGGTATTAAAAACAGATCAATGGAACAGGATAGAGAAGCCAGAAATAATGTCACATATATATGGCCAATTAATTTACAACAAAGGAACCAAGAATATATAATAGGGAAAGGATATTATCTTCAATAAATGTTGTTGGGAAAACTGGATAGCCACAGGCAAGAGAATGGAACCAGACAAAAATCTTACACCATACACAAAAATCTAAGAGGATTAAAGACTTAAATATAAGACTGAAACCATAAAACTCCTAGAAGAAAATATAGTCAGTAAACTCTTTGACATGAGTTTTGAAACAGTTTTTCTGAATCTGATACCAAAAACAAAGGCAACAAAATAAAGAAGTGAGAGTACCTCAAACTAAAAAGCCTCTGCACAGCTAAGGAAACTATCAATAACATGAAAAGGCAACCATCTGAATAGAAGAAAATATTTGCAAATTATATGTCAGATATGGGGTTAGTATCCAAAATATATAAAGAACTCATATGACTCAATAGCAAAAAAAAAAAAACAAAATCCAATTAAAAAATGGGCAGAAGATCAGAATTTTTCAAAAAAAGACAGATGGCCAACAGATACATGAAAATGTGCTCAACATCACTAATCATCAAGGAAATGCAAATCAAAACCACCATGAGATATCACCCCATACATGTTAGAATTGCTATCAACAAAAGGACAAGACATAATTAGAGTTGGGGAACATCTGGAGAAAAGGGAACCATTGTGCACTATTGGTGGGAATGTAAATTTGTGCAGTCAAATGGAAAACAGTATGGAGATGCCTCAAAAATTAAAAATAGAAATATCATATGATCCAGCATACTCACTTCTGGGTATATATCCAAAGAAAATGAAATCATCATCTCAAAAAGATATATGCATCCCAATATTCGTTGTAACATTATTTACAATAGCCAAGACATGAAAACATCCTAAGTGTCGAGGGATGAATAAATAAATAACTTGTGGGATATGTGTGTGTGTGTGTGTGTGTGTGTGTGTACGTATACATATCTATCTATATAGACAGATATCCAGCTATAAAAATAACCCTTGAGGGCATTATGCTAAGTGATATAAGTCAGACAGAGAAAGACAAATACTTTATGATATCATTTATATGTGAAGTCTAAAAAGAAAAGAACTCATGGATACAGAGAACAAATTGGTGGTTGCCTGAGGTACAGAGGTGGAGAATGGGATTGGGTGAGATGGGTGAAGTTAGTCAAAAGGTAAAAACCTCCCTTAAAAAAATAATGCCAAATTTATTCATAACTATAATTAGAGAAAAGTAGAAAACAAGTACATAAGTTCTAAACTTATAGAAGCTTAAATGTAGAATAATGTAAATCATTGAATTAACATCAAAGAAGTTGGAACAGTAAGAAAAACTGAAGATATGGGACAAACATTTTTGTTCATATAATGCTTATTTTGGCCCAGGAACTTACCTAGCAAATTTATAAATATTTAAATACAAAGTAGGATAGTAGATATAGACCCAAATGGACAACAATTTCAGTAACTGTTCATGAACTAAATGCTTCCATTAAGAAACTATATATGCTTAGAAAGTAAGAATCACACTTCTAAATAAAACACAAAGAAAAAAATTTTTTAATGAATTCTTATAAAGGTATAACACACCACTGTGTGTGGAAGGTGACTATGTCACACTTTAAAGGAAAATTTATATCCTCAAATAATTTTTCTGAAAAAAAGTCCAGAAGTTTAAGCTTAATGAACAATATAACATAAAAAGTTAGAAAAAGTATAGCAAAACAATCTCAAAGAATATAAAATTGTAAGAAGTAATAAGGATAGAAGCAGAAATTAATGTTTTTAAATGCAAATTTACACTAGAAAGGACTAACAAATTCAAATTTGAAAAAGACAAATAAGAGGGATAAACCTTACTTAAATTTGATAATACAGAAAACAGAGGATGCATAATAACCAATACCGGGAAAGAAGAGGGAGATAGCATTGAAGATGCAACCAAAATTGGAAGCAATTAAATCATTATTTATAGTTTTATGACCAAATTTTGACAATTGAGGTAATTAAAAAATCTTAACAAATAAAACTGAGAAAATTTACACAAAAAGAAACAGGCTACCTGAACAGTCTCAAGTATTCAATGTTTTGACTCAGTATCTTTCCTGAAAATGACAGGACCCTTCCTCTCCCTTCTCTTCACATGTTGTTGAACCCCTGCTGCCCAAGTACTCAAATAGCATTCTAGAAGAGAAGGTGGCTACAGAGTAGTATCAGACTTTATGAGAATGACAAATAAATTTTTATTTTATTAAGTTGCTAAGATTTGGGGTTTATTTGAGAAATGCCTGTATCTTGCTTAACTTACTGATATCTTGGTTTTTGTTACAGGTAAAATTCAACCTCTAAGGGATATAACAGCAGTATAGGTGTGTTTACCATGCCATAGAAGCCCAACATTATATTCAGAGAACTATATTCCCTTATAGATTTCTGCTCTTCCATTTTTAAAAAGGGTCCCAATTCTTATGTTTGCAAAATGGTAGCCAGTATTCCAGTTGTCATAGCTGCATCTCATTACAAAGAAGACTATATAAAAAAGTGAAAAGGCCACAGGGAAAAGCCAATGAATCTTCAAAGAGATTTTAAGGAAATTGCACCCAATGACTTTCTTTTACATTTCAATGACCCAAACTTTGTTGTGTGGCCACATTTATCCACTTGGAAGACACAGAAATGCTGTATTTTAGCTAGGCACATTTTTCCATCCAAAGAAAATTGTGATTGTTAATATGAAGAAGAGGAGGAATTTTGGATAGGCCAATTAATATTCTGTGCCAAATGGCACTTTCTAACATGTATCAAAATGCATCTTTCAAGAAGGACTATATATTAATCATCTTTGCATTATCAGCAATTGGCAAATAGCATATATAAAAATTATACGGAATGTGGCCAAGATGGTAGGAGACCCTGAGCTCACCTCCTCTCATGGGGACAACAAAATTACAACTATTTACAGAGCAACTATCTACAAGATCTGAAAACTAGTAGAAAATATATTGCATAACTAAAGATAGGAAGAAGGAACCACAAAGTCAAGACCCACATCCTCAGGTAGGCGACCCACAAATGGTAAGATAGTCACAACTGCAGAGGTCTTCCACAAATGGTAAGATAATCACAACTGCAGAGGTCCTCCCCAAGGAGGGAGGGGGCTGAACTTCACATCGGGCTCCCTAGCTTGGGAGTCCTGCACAGGGAAGATGAGCCCCCAGAACAACTGATTTTGAAGGTTAGTGGAACATGCATATAGGAGGACTGGAAGGCTGTAGGAAATGGACTTCACTCTCAAGGGGTGCACACAAAATCTTACATGCTACAAGTTCAAACAGAGACAATAATTTGAAAGAAGTCTAACTCACTTGCTGATCTTGGAGAGCCTCTCAGAGAGGCAGAAGGCAACTGGGATTCTCCCTGGGGACAGAGACTCTAGAGGCTGCCATTTTTGGTCTGTCCATCAACAAGTGTTGTCCCCAGAGCTTCCCCAAGACCTGGTCCCAGCTACTAGTAGGATGGCACTAGCCATGGGACTCCTGTGTCACACAGCCAGCTGCCCTGGGACCAGGACGTGGCCCTGCCTACTAGCAAGCAGCCACCACACAAGGAAGAGTATAGCAACAATCTGGGCTGGGGTACCCTGGTTACCAGTGTGCCCACAATATTTGGCCCCATCACAATGGAAGAGTCCATGCAGCCCACAGAGAAGCACCCTTAGGGCATATAGCTCTAGTGACCAGAAAGGAGAGGGCTTCTGGGCCCCACAGGACATTTCCTACATAAAACCACTTCACCAAAATCAGGAAACATAACCAACCTACCTAATACATAGAAATAAAAACAGAGTTGGTCTTAATCAGGAGAAAGAAGAATATATTCCAAATGAAGAAACAAGAGAAAACCTCAGAAAAAGAACTAAATGAAGTAGATATTAGCAATCTATTTGAAAAAGAGTTCAAGATAAAGTTTATAAGGATGCTAAATAAACGTGGGAGAAGAATGGATAAACACAGTGAGAATTTTAAAAAAGAGTTAGAAAATATAAAGAATCAAGCAGAGCTGAGAATACAATAGAAATAAAAAATACACTAGAAAGAATCAACAGTATTAAAGATGATACAGAAGAGCAGATTAGCAAACTGGAAAACAGAAGGTGAAGATCAACCAAGTTGAACAGAAAAAAGAATTTTATAAAATGAATCTAATTTAAGGGACATCTGTGACAACCTCAAACATACTAACATTCATATTATTGAGGTCTAGAGGGAGAAGAGAAAGGGGCAGAAAACTTACTTGAAGAAATAATAGCTGAAAACTTCC
This sequence comes from Delphinus delphis, assembly GCF_949987515.2. Taxonomy (NCBI): domain Eukaryota; kingdom Metazoa; phylum Chordata; class Mammalia; order Artiodactyla; family Delphinidae; genus Delphinus; species Delphinus delphis. Next base: position 54,960,985 of record NC_082687.1, on the reverse strand, counting down.
CTAACCTGGGAAAGGAAACAAACATCCAGGTCTAGGAAGCACAGAGTTCTGAACAAGATAAACCCAAAGATGATCACAGCAAGACACATTATATTTAAAATGGCAAAAATTAAAGATAAAGAGAGATTTTAAAAGCAGCAAGAAAAGCAACTAGTTACAAAGAAGGCAACTTCCATAAGATCCCAACAGCTGACTTCTCAGCAGAAAATCTGCAGCCAGAAGGGAGTGCCACAATATAGTCAAAGTGATGAAAGGAAAAAACGTACAACCAAGACTACACTTCACGCAGCAAGCCTATTATTCACATTTGAAGGAGAGATGAAGAGTTTTACAGAAAATCAAAAGCTGAAAGAGTTCAGCACCACAAAATGAGCTTTATAATAAATGTTACAGGGAATTCTTTAAGCAAAAATAAAATATCACAACTAGAACTATTTAACTAATGAAAGGAAAAAAATCTCTTTGAAAAGACAAATATACAGTAAAGGTAATAGTGTTGAGAAAACTGAACAGCTACATACAAAAGAAACAAACTAAACTACTTTCTCACACCATATACAAAAATAAACTCAAAATAGATTAAAGACTTAAATATAAGAATGGAAACCATAAAACTCCTAGAAGAAAACATAGGCAGTAAGTATACTCATTGACGTCAGTCCTAGCAATAGGTTTTTGGATATGTCTCCTCAGGCCAAGAAAACAAAAGAAAGAATAAACATGGGACTGCATCAAACTAAAAACCCTTTTCACAGTGAAGGAAACTAGCAACAAAACAAGAAGACTGACTACTGTCTTTTTGGGATATGATATTGAATGGGAGAAGATATTTATAAATAATGTATCAGATAAGGCATTTATTTCAAAAATACAAAGAACTAATACAACTCTGTATGAAAAAAGCAAATAACTCAGCTTAAAAAATGGGCAGAGGACCTGAATAGACATTTTTCCATTGAAGACATACAAGTGGCCAACAGACACATGAAAATATGCTCAACATCACTAATCATCAGGGAAATGCAAAGTAAAACCACAATGAGGTACCATTTCATACCTGTCAAAATGGCTATCATCAAAATACAACAAATAAGTTTTGTCAAGGATATGATGAAACAGGAACACTCCTGCACTTCTGGTGAGATGGTAAATTGGTGCAGCCACTATGGAAAACAGTATGGAGGTTCCTCAAAATATTAAAAATTGGACTGCCATATAACCCAATAATTTCACTTCTGGGTATTTATCCAAATAAAAATGCCTAGTTCAAAAAGATATATATGTACCCAATGTTCATTGCAGCATACTTGCAATAGCCAAGATATGGAAGTAACCTAAGTGCCCATCAATAAATTAATGGATAAGGAAGATGTGGTATTATATTCAATAGAATATTAGCCAATAAAGAAATGAAATCTTGCCATTTTCAACAGCATGGATGCATCTAGAGGGTATTATCCTAAGTAAAATAGGTCAAAGACAAATATCACATGATCTCACATGATCTCATATATGGAATCTAAAAGACAAAACAGTCAAAACAAAATGAAAGCATACTTGTAGATACAAAGAACAAATGGGTTGTTGACAGAAGGAAGGGGAGGGAGGGAAGTGGATGGGTGAAAAAAGTGAGGAGGATTAAGGGGTACAAATCTCCAGTTATATAATAAATAAGTCACAGGGATAATATACAGCATGTGGAATATGGTCATTAAAAATTAAAATAGAAACCCTGGGAAATAAAGGAAAAATACATATGATGTATTACCTATTAAGTTAACAGCATCAGAAGCACCTACCTGAAGATACTATAACCATGTACTTAACTCATGATATTTCCTTATTTTCTATTACTATTTTGCTCTGGGTCAAAAATGATATCATAGAGATCCATGTTCAAATCTGGATTTTAATACTTTTTATATTTTTTCTTAATTGAGCAATGTAAGTCAAACTAAAAAACCTCTCTAAGGTTTATTTTTCTCACCTATAAACCAGTGTGATAAGATCTACCTGAAAGGGCTGTTGAAATAATTAAATATGACACTACATGCAAGGTGCTTAGAAAATGCCTGACACATGATAGTACTAAGTAATAGTATTTTTAAGCACTAATCTCATAGCTGAAAGATATTTAGCTTTCTCTTCACTCTTTTTTATTCAAAATTTTTGACTGGAAATAAAACATTTAACTATTATTGTAAAATAGTATCTAGTGAATAAACAAACTCATTTTTCATTCCTGATATTTTTTATAAAGACAAGTTTTTACACTAGAATGAATACTAGCATTGAGTCATTTTGTTGATATTTCTTCCTCCTGATGGAAGCCAATTTGAAAACAAGTGAGAGTGTAATATTTAACATATACAGTCCATCAGATAACAAAATATCTTCAAATAATGTTTACCGTATAATAGTATCTACTGTGAGGAAATTTTACATTTATTTCTAATTTAAATCCCACGTGCTCTAGTTTGTGGGACAAACTTATTTGTTCCTTGTGTGTTTGTTCTTTGTATATTCTTAGTGGAGTAACAGGTGCCCTTAATGTTGGAGAGAAAAATGAAAACCATCATTTGAACAAAACAAGAAATATTTATAAAATAGTGTATATAAAGAGTGAATAATATGTTAGTAGGAAAACAGTAGGTACCTTCCCATTATATTTGTTTTTTAAAAGGCTTTTAAAAATTCATAGAAGTCTAAAGTTGCTAAATAAACACCAATAAAAATAGTTTCATGTAGTGGAAAGAGTAGGCACAATCATTCCTAATAGGGTAAGAGATTCAGCAATCTCTAACACCTTATTCATCCTCTTGGACACAGGGGATGGTCAGGTAATTGAAAAAGAACACAATAATACTGGGTTTCTAATGGCTCATCAATGCTGCACACACAAAAACATTGAAACTCTAGTTTAATAATTATGGTACACTGCTTAGTGAGCATAAACATAATGGTAGGGCTTCACAGCTTCTAAAGAATTTTTGTCACGCTTTACACGAAATGAAGAATTTTATGTATAGTTTAGGAATTATAATTCACCAGTTAATTTATATATTTGCCTAGTGTCATAAAAATCAAACTAATCAATTTAGCTTCTGACAATGTAATCTATTTTCCATATTCTTGCATAATCCTTTTTATCCAGAATTCATTTTAATATATGAGTTACATTAATTGAAATCCATGTAATTAATCACAAGAGATCCCCGGACACTTGCTAGTTTTGGTGACATTCTCCAGGAAAACAGCAAGCTCACTCTTGGGTAGTTGTTTTTAACCATTCTGAGTATTTTAATTCCAAATGCTTTTTTAATGGAATTATTAAAAAAAAAACACTAGTGCCTACTTAAAGATGAGACAAAAATTGGAGATTTTTTCATGTAATATCTATACAAAAAATGAAGAACCAGGAAGAGTAAGAGATGAAACCATGAAAGGGGAAGAGGAAAAACATGGAAGCAGAAAAGAAATGGCAAAATATCTAGGAAAGGGCTATGCCTATAGGCTATGAAGCAGCAGCAGTGGCATTAAAGTAAATGAATGAAGAGAAAAACATACAGAGAAATCAAATTTAATATTACCCTATGGGTTAAGACTTCAGAGAATGAAGGTGGCCACAACATGTAGAGTTTAGAGAGGTTTAGAATAGAACAGAGTACACAGAACTGAACATGAGTAAACTATTGGTGAACTCTTGGAAGGTGCTTTGGGTATAAGAACACAGGTCAGTGAAGTTCAAAGAAAAAAATGGAGCTGTTAGGAGAGTCTTAGAGGTGATGACTGTAAGCAAGTGGAGGCTTGAAAGAAAAGTTGAAGACAGAGTAATGATGACAACTATAGGCATTGAAAAACAGAATTTACCCAGGTGAAAAAGAGTTGGGAAAGTTTATCTGCTCATCAGAAACCTTTTGTCCTTTTCTGACACTCAGTGGTAAAAATAAACTATATAATAATAAATATAAAAATATTGCAAAGCCATCTTAATTTATCAATGCTATATTCTGAAAAGTATAAAGATGAATCTTAGAGCTGTCAATAAGGCAAGAAGTGAAGTTTGAAATGTAATTGGGAATAATGGAATGCATGCAGCTAAATTAATGCTTCTTTATATAGGCATCTATATATGTATATGTACACAAACACACATAGACATACACACACATATGTACATGGATATTCTCATTTGAACTACTGCTGAAAGTGCTCAGTCATTTTACTTGTTGAAATGTTTAATTGTAGGTTTCAGAGGTGATACTTTGGCGAAAACATAGCTGCCTGAGACATTAGTTCTTGTTCTGAGGCCACTTAACCCTATAACCTTGATTAATTTATTTAACTAAAGAAGCTCTAGATTTCTACTTATGAAAGCTTAATTAATACGATAGTCTTTAAGATCCATTTTATATATTAAATTGTATTCCTCTTCTCAGAGTTTTATTTTAAATAGTCTCAAAAAAATAAGGTCTACATTCAAAGTTGCCTTCGTATTTAGAAGCAGAATCGGTATATAAATGTATAGTAACCTTTCTTAATCATCCATTTTAAGGAAGCCTTCAAAAGTGATGACAGCTCATACTGCCTTTTATATTTATTGGGTATAAAGTTGGAGCCTACATTAAATGCACTTAATGGCATTAATGCATGCATAGTATTCTTTCCATGTGTCACATATAATTTTTCTGCAGTGGATGATATGTAGCAACTAAAAATACAAACCACCTGTTGTTCAGATTTTCCCTACTGAGTGTACTGCATTGTTTAGCTTTTTCTACAGTGTGCTCTGTGTGTCAATATTGATTTTAGAAAAAGTAATAAAGGATCCTGTCAAAATAAAATTATAACCTAAGGCAATTTATGTTGCTGAAGGGGGTCAGCTTTAATAACCATCACCATCTTACTAGAACCACTGTGAAATTTCATTAACACTGTACTCCAGTCACATACCAGCTAGGTTTACAATTACTACTTGATTATATGTCTGTATAGATCTTTAGGCACAAGTCTCCTTTTTGTGCCCTGTATCGTTTGGTGCATGGGGTTTCTTTTCAATTCAGTGGAAACTCTATTCAAAGAAAGAAAAGATAATAAAGGTTGATATTGAAACTGTTCCTCAACTCAGCGCAAAAGTACTGAACACATTGCCATTTTAGGACATTTGGCATTTTAATCTATCCACCCTTCTTGAGTTAGATATCTATTTGAGATCAAGATAGAATGACTGTACATGTAAATGTAAACAAAAGAAAAAATAAGCAAGACTTTGGGAGACTCGGGGCTATGTACCAGAAGGAACATGGAACTGCCTTTTCTTCTAGCTCTGAAATGAAGAACATCCTCAGCTTCACCTGTTATTTATCAATACATGTCGACCCATCCAACAAATTGGAAAACAAATCTGAATGGGCACTGAGATGGTGAGAAATATAAATATGTCTACCCTCTTACTCAATAAGTTGATATTTCTATGTACAGTTGACCCCTGAAAAACTTGAAGATTAGGGGTGCTGACCCTTCACAAAGTCATAAATCTATATATAACTTATAGTCAGCCTTCTGCATCTGAGGTTCCTCCCCATCTGTGGATTCAACCAACCAAGGATCATGTAGTACTGTAGTATATACTATTGTAAAAAGAACCCACATATAAGTGGACCCATGCAGTTCAAACCCATGTTGTTCAAGGATCTACTCTAATTCTCTTCAATTATAGACTGGAGAATTTTAATGTTAAATTTTGAGTGAAACTGGCTTATAAGTTGTTTTATGCTTCAGTAAATAATATTGTCTTGCATGGTATCCAAAACAGGCCAACTCAACACCGAATGCTTCTCAGTAACAAATAATGTATTGAGGCAAGTTTCCAGTATACTTACACGTTTCTGTAGTTGAAAGGCAAACCATAAATTATCTTATAAAATATACAGTCTATAGTCCCCTGGACTACAGGAACATCGAGAGGTAAATTTAAAAGAAAGAGTTTATATTTGTCAACACTGAGCCCTGTCACCCACAGGCTTTGGATACTGAACAGTGTTGAGGCAATCCTGACCAAGTGGGCAGTATGTTAGAAGACCATATTTACCAGTGGGTGATTTCCAGGTAATCATGTAGCATTAAGCCCATTGTCTAGTGTCCATCAGACCTCACAAAATCTGAGGAACATTTCTCATTAATCCTGTCTTGAATCTCATTCAGTTGTACATTTATACTCCAGTTTTTCTTCATTTCTGGGATCCTGCATTGAACCCTTATGCTTAGGGTTAAGCCCTTCTCAGCCCTGGTCTGATAGGTTGAGCCTTGATCCTACTTAATCTCTTCTGCTTCAGTTGCAAGTTAATTAAAAGCAGTTAAATCATCCTGCTTTGGTCCTAGAACTATTCAATTCTATCTGCCTTGTAATTACTAATGTTGCTACCTAGAGATCATTACCTTAGTATATTGATTAAAAGCTCTAGATTCTAAGTAAACAGATCTTGTTTTAAATCTAGGCCTTGTCTTCTGTTAAATATAGGTAAGTATATTTCTCCCATCCTCTGTTTTCTTATCTATTAAGAAAAGGTATAATAAAAGTTTCTACATATAGAAGTTTTGCAACGGTTTGAACAATATTCCTAAATAGAATATCATACTATGTGGTAAATATTTAAGAAATGAGAGAAATATTAAATATGTTCTCTTATATAATCAGACATGTAGACTATTAGGACTATTCCAGACTAATATAGAAGTTTAATTCCTCCTTGGATATTGTAAAGTAAATGAGCAAATACTATTTACAGTGCCAGTCCTACAGCTGGACCCAACTGGCTTTGTCCATTAGAGCTGACAGTAACAAGAATTATGGTTCTTTCCTTCCCCTAAGAATTTTGCCTGACTCAAACATTTTTGTGGTAGCTCCACTGGGAAAATATCTATTCCATGGCTTAACATCTGCAATCAGCAAGAGTTCTCTCTGTCACTACTACCATTTTAATATGGAGACATAAGTGTGGATGGAGGCATAAATACTGACCTTTTACTTCACCCAGCCACCAATACTGTGTACAACAGAGCTCAAGATGAATGCAGATCTCCCAGTTATTAGAATTATTGGATTAAGTTTCCTGAAATTTATCTTTTCAGTTTTGAGATCAGTCTCTTCTCAACAAACAGCCTACTAGGCAGTGGGCTGGCTTATATTTGAATAGTACCATTTTGGTCTCATTTGTACAAAACTCTCACTCTGGCCTTCTCTAATAAGAGGGAACCAGTGCCCAAATCAGAGTCTGAGTACTTCTGCAGTCTTGTTTCAAGTGGATCCCCCATCTAGCAATAAGGTCCAGCAGATCCTTTTGAAAAATAGAGTTTTTGATGGTCCACCTAACAGAAATTCTGAGTTAGGCATAGATTTAGAAATACCCTGGACCTTCATAACATTTGTACTTTGGGAGTAAAACCTTTATATCCCCTATATTTGAATTACCTGGTCTTTTTCCATTCTGTCTCAGAATAAGAGATGTTACCTCTTTACAAGAAATTGAGAGTGTGAAAATAGACTGCATGTGATAAAATCCTGGATCCATTATTTATTAGTTGGCTCAATTTGGGTGAAATGCTTAGCCTCTCTGAGCCTCAATTACCTAATCATCAAAGCAGGTTAAAACGTACTGGTGATTACACAACACAGTGTCATAATTTACTTGGCCTAAAACCTGAAATATAGAAAGTAACCAATAAATACAAGGTAGCAGTATCATTATTATGACTGTTATTATTACTATTACCACCTATGGCTTTATTCAGGATATGTCCCAAGCAACTTGATTCATTGCTAAGCAAAATCACGCACTAAAACTTAATACCCTAGACTTTTTCCTTTTTATGAGAAAATAAGAAAAAAGTTGTTGATGTACTATCTCCAATTTTATTTCGCATCCACTTTTCAACACAAATATCCTGTCTTCTACTCCTAAACTGCTCCAAATTACCAAATAAAATAATTCATTTAGTCCTTATCCCATTAGAGATACCTTTACCCTGTTCAGACTCTGTTTTTAGTATGTGAGTGACTCTGAGTCCCATCCGTGGAATAGGTGGCTCACACTCACTCTGAAACATAGGACCAGCTGATCCTTCTGGTTTTAAGACTATGCAGCATTATAAATAAAATAGTTCCCTTTTTAACATCTCATCAACCAAGCCAGAGTTTTGTCACAAGTCCCTCTATACTATCACATAAACTGGTTGGGTCACATAAAAATTTATTGGCTCTTCTAAGAACAAGTGCAGAGATTGCTTTGGTAATCTTGGTCTTGTCTTAGACCCATGTCCCAGTCTGACTTCCAACAGACTTAAAAAGGTAACTTATGCACATTTTAATACACCACACTTTTAGGAAAGAAGAATATTCAAAACAGATTACTCACTTACAAGAAAGCACTGCCTGTTTATTCCAGCTATACTTTATGAAGCCATTCTGCTAACACAGTGAGAGCTTTCATTTATCTAAGTCTCTGTTTTCAGAGCTCTTTGGGAGTTGCTTCCCCTAATGTTTTGACTGTCTGGGGATACACTACTAATTCTTCAGGACTCATAAAAAATATGTATTCTATATTTCTTTTATCTTTTTTTAAAGAAAAAAAACTTTCTCCCTAAAATGTAACCCAACAGTATTTTATGCATTTTTATTTTATCATACTTATTTCACTCTCAAACTATAGTTAACATAATCTTTTCCTTATCAACAGATTCTTGAGGCTGCAGATTGTGTATAATACCTATTTGTTTTCCCATTTCCCATCACATTGCCTAGCATGTCACAAATATTTATTGTAAAATTTGCATATTTATGTCATTTCTTGAATATGTATGTAAAATATCGAGTGATTTTATTAGTGTTTCACTCTAAAATGTAATGATAAACATAGTGAGATGAGAACTCAAATAAATTGAAAGTGATTTGGTTTATTTTAAATAATAGTCTCTTTTAACTTTTACTAGTCTTTTTACTTCAACAGATGACTACATGCTGACCATTCACAGTGCTCTTTGAGTGAGTCATTAAAATTTAATAGAAAAAAATCCATTGCTTTTCATTATTTTTACACTAGAGAAGCTAGTTGTTTTCCTAAAGTAGATGGACAATGGCTAAGGCACAGTACCAATATTGGCAGTTGACTGTGCTGTGGAGACTTTGAGTCAGCAAATATTCCCAAATGCACTCGTTCCTATTGCAGAAGAAATAAGCTGTAGGGGACTCTTGACTGTAAATGGTTCTAGTGTACTAAAGAGACTGTGGTCATTAGTGAGCATGTTTTACTGAAAACACGCATTATGTTGAATGAGACATTCTTTTTAAGAAAGTTCAAATCTGATGTTACTGTTCAGAAGTCAAATTAAAAGAAATCTATAAAAATAACCCGTTTCTATTCAATATTTATGATTTATAAAATCATGTATTTCTGAAAGACTCCCCAAAATTACTTTACTCCTTTGCTTCAGATAGCATCTGAACCTCTTATAGCTCTCTAATTCTTTACCTTAGACTCAATCTCTTCAATAAAGTAATATTTATTACATTCCTACTCTATGAAAAAATTTGTAATGCATTAGAGGCAATAGGATGAAGTACAAAATAAAATCTTTGCTTTTCAGATTTTGCAATAGTGGAAAAATATATAAACGCACAAAATAATTAAATAAAATGAAATAGGTGATTAAGTGCTTAATAATTCAGAAAGTTATAGGTGTTAAGAGCGATTTGATGTGAAGTAAAGAAAGACTTGAATAATGGCATGAAAGTTGAGCTAGAAAGATAAGAATAACTTAAATAGAATAGGAAAGGATGAGGAATACCTTGAATATAAGCATAAAATAATTTAGTCATCTATGTCCATAGTGTATTCAAAGAAAAATTTATCTTGCCCCTAGAGAAGTAGGATACATAATATAGGTAACTAGTAGAATTTAAAATTTGGCAATGTAAAATTTGTTTAAATTCACTCTGTTGTTAAGAAAAATCTCCCATTATCTGCATATCACAGAGATCTTCCATGGCCTTTATTATAAGAATTCTAGCATCATCAACTTGCTTGTCATGCCAATAACTGCTCTCAAAGAAAACTGCTTCTGCCAGAGCCCTGCTGCAGGATGCAGCCTTAAGCAGCTAGATTCAACAATACCCACTGAGTCTTCACATCACTTACCCTTTCCCTAATTACAATTTATGTGAGCAAGGAAGAACATCTGACCCAAGGGCAGCTAATACAAATTTATGGCTTAGATTACTATAAAAAGGTGCAACTAGAGTTTTAATTATACTGAAACAATCATGTTTTTTCTCTTGATAGTCTTAGAAGAATTGGCCAGTATGTATAAATAAGAGAATTAAACAGATAAAGACAACTAGGGAATGTAGTTGGGTTGAATTACTGCACAGTATCTGATTAAACCATCACGTATTTCTGGTGCTGGGTGTCTGGAACTGACTTGGGCTGTGAATGATATTTCTTGTTCCACAACAAGGTCTTCCCATATGAGGGTTCCTGTACTTGGAGTTCTTTGAAGTTTCACTTAGTTTATTTCCCTGTATATATTTATGTATACCCCAACCCCTTAACCTAACCTGGCATTAGGATGTCTGTTTATTATATTCCAAGAGTTTACTAAAGTATGCCCTAGAGGTGCTTGAGGGCATTTGTATATGGTTTTCTCTCTGCCTGAAATACTTTCTACTCTCCTTACCTTCACTAAGCTAATAAGTATTTATCTTTATAGAATTAGTTCAGAGGCACATTTCATGCCTTCAAACATTTAAATATCTGAAAGCTGACAAGTTTTAAGACATGACAAATGATATTTATGACTCTACTGGAAAGAATTACTTTGATCTAGATTTAAAAGAATGAAAAGTAATTAATACCAACATAAGTAAAAATTATTTTATCATGGAGGTTGTTAAATAAGTATTAAGTGAAGTATTACATAAATTTTTGAAGAAAACTAGAATAAATTCAGTGATAGAGTTAGTGTAGAGATCATATATGATGAAAAATTATTTTGAGTTGTGCTTTGAAAATGTTATTTTGAGTTGTGTTCACTGACTGCTAGGTTATCACTACAAATTAACATTCTATTAGAATTTATAAAGGTGTAAACTAGATTTATGACAGGAAAAGAATAGATAACATATTCACTAGATTCTCTCAGATGATACAGATATCTTTCATCCATTTCTTGATGGTTCTGAAAAGAGCATGTTTCTGAATTACAGTCTTAAACTATTCTGCCTGTAAGAATTTTATGAAAATGTCAATGGGATTTAAGCTGTTTTGTGGCTAAAGTATCTATTTTATATAGTGAAAGAAATTATTTTACATTATAATAAAAGTCTTTATTGCCAAATGTATTTTAATGCTCTATATGGAGAAGTTTTTGGTGTCCAGGGTTTTGCTAAAGTTAAAGAAACCCAAGTGCTGAGCAGTGAAGTTTACATGTGCCTAAAATTCCTTAACTGTTCAGCCTCTACAAATACTCTCCAAAGCCTTCTTCATCTAACCCTGTCTCATATTTCATTGCAATGCTTGCCAATCAGTTACAGTCTTTGGCCCCATGTCACTTTCATCCCACTGGATGACTGTCATGGGAGCTGCCCAATGGTGCGCTGCTAATGAGGCAGCTTAAAGAGCAGCTGGGGATGTGAAATTGCTGGATTAGGGTCAAGGCCAAGAGAGAAAATGGATTAGAGAGATAGAGTCTGAATGACTGCCAATAAGCAGGGGTTCTATTATCCTGCTAAAGCGGGACATTCATTACCATCTATTGTAACATAATTTGGGTTTAGTCAAGCTGTCTCTCCCTCTCTTTGGATTCACAATTCATAAGCCACAAATGATCCAAAGGGTGCACTGTCCCTTGTGGCCTTGTAACCCTGGGTGAGGGAGAAGCATGGCAGAAATGAATGAGCTATGAAGTCCCTAATGTAAGCACCATCAGGGCCAACACCTTGTTCCTTGGAGCTGTGACATAAGTTGTAGGACCATTGCCAAAATAGTTTTGCATCTCTCCGGAGCCAGTTTGCTCATTAAGCAAAGATAAAATAAAAAGTGCTTTTTTTATCCTTTACAAAAATCAAATCCTAATGCTAATGGCTGGTATCTCCATACTAATTTCTTCTAGTTACTGGTAATATTACTGCACAGGAACAGAAGTTTGTTTTTCCATAAGGATACAAACTTTTAGTTTTTTAGACCTACTTCTTCCAAGTGTCAGAATAATCTGTTCCTCTATTTTTCAGTTGGTTTGTGTTGTTTCTACACATGAAAAATGACATGTATAAAATTCTCATTTTTTTCCTTTAATCACAAAGCTTGCTTCCCTTTAAATAGGATAAATGTACCTCCCCTCTTCTTTTCTTCTTGTACCTCTACTGATCTGTTTCAATTATACTACTTATTACCATTTGGATTCCGTGCTAAAGCCCACCTGCCATCTGAACTAATGGGTCCATAGTGTTATTTTCTATGTGCTGTACTCAGGAAGGCAAATGAGCTGATGAAAAGAGAGCAAGTGCAGTAATTCAGAGCAAATTAACCAAGTCATAGTGAATATAATTAATCACTGTAGTAAAGTAAGGAAAAGAAAATTCTTAGCCTGATTGATAGACACTGCTTACGTCAGTCTGTGGCAGGTGGACCTCCCAGAGCATCCTCTACACCTACCAGAAGGTCACTTCTATATCACAGATAAAAGTACAAGAAGTACAACTGTAGTCCTTATGGATCTGTTAAATGTGGCTTTACCATAGGTGATTTTTAAATTGTTCTTGCTTTTTTTGGAGTGTGTACGATTCAATCCACGTTGGCTTTCTTTCCTTAGGAGCTAAAGTTTCATCTTATATGTATGACTGTTTCACCTGCCATTACCTAGTGTAAATTTGCTATATTTCATCTCATTATTTCCATGTATGCTTTATATAGAGACTGTCTTAATATTTTTTTTAAGTTTTGGTGTTTTGACTTTAAATGCTTACCAGCATAGATATTTCAAACTGCCTACACAAACTGGAACAAATGACCCATTAGCAAAGCCTGCTGCTGATTCTTCCAAAGAATTGCTTTATAAATATGTATTTTGAAATTTATAAACACATTTCCTTACTTAATTCTTAGAAAAAGAATTGCCTCTTAATGGATTCAGGTCATTTAATGTTATGGTTCAGCGTGTTGTCATAATAACAGCTCTGATACCTAACAATAAAATACCACATTCTGATCAACAGTATCTGTGAACTCTTAACAAAGCCATCTTTCCTGAAGGCATGAAGTGCTAAAAACTGATTTTCTTCTGTGTGGAAACATATTAATGTTCCTGGTAATTTAAGACAATTGATTAATTGTAGCTATTTCCTTTTACTGAAGATAATGTGGTTTATGTGTGGAGATTGATCTAATAGGTATTTTTAATGCTAATACAACATATAAGAATGAATGTGTTAAGTAGATCTTTGAGCATGTGAATGCTAGGTACTCAAAATCTATGAAATCTAGTCTTCTTATAACCTATTGAATGATACACATGGCCTTAAGTAATAATGGACCTCTATTTTAGAAAAAGTATGTGTCACATTCATAAAGATTGCTCTACTGAGATGAAGTTTCCATTCCCAGTTTCTTCAAGAAACAAATCCCTGTCCTGATTCATGTTTGTTTCTTTAACAGTGTGGAGTCTATGAGTTAGAGGTTGGAGAAAGATATTTTCAGGAAATACTTGCCTAAAGTAATTGAATGGAAATCAAAATAATTGATTGGAGAAAGGAAGGGGGAGGGGAAGGGGGAAGGAGAAAAGGTTTTTTATATAGCTGTCAGTAAATTATAAAGGATTCTACCACTAGAATTTTATTTTGTTGGGGGATGGCAGGTGATTAGTAAAGAGTATAGAAATTTAAAAGGTAGACAATCGAGTCTTAATTACTCAGTGTAATGAAGATAGTGAGGGGATTCTGGTTCTCTGTGGGTAAGTTCATGGGAAAGGACAAAATTGCCAGTGATGCTGGGTTGTATAAACCTTTCCTGGAGCAGAGGTTGAGAGATGGGCTTGGATAAGAGGCAAGCAGAAGTTTTAAACATGATTCTTTCATAGGACCTTTAAAGTTTTCACTACAATTACAAAAACCATGATATGCTTAGTAAATTTGCAGACAGTGAGGGGGCTGAATTTAGCAAAGGGCAAAAACAGAATCAGCTTCTAGATGAGAAGATATATGTTACAACGATAGCTCTCAGGCATAGTAACAGACCAAAAGACATGACGTGCCTTTTAAATGGTACCAAGACACAATACTTGGTCAGATGCTGCTCACAGGTTGGCTGTATACCATTATATTTTGGTAATAATAATTGTGCTTATTTAGTTAGTTTTTACTGTGAGACAGGTAGTGAACTATGTTCCTTAAGCTTCATCACCTACCTCTTCTATAAGGAAATGTATTTTCTTATTTTTCCCCCAAAGAGAAAATGAATGCTTAGAGTTTAAGTAATTTGCCTTAAATCACCCAGCTATTACATTGCAAAGTTGAAATTCAAATCCAGGCAGTCTGGCTCCACAGCCCATGCTCTTAACCACTGAACTAGACTAGTAAGAAAGGAAATGTTAATGTGCTCCACTAAGCATTGCATTTCTGCCAGGGAATGACTTTAATACGAAGAGAGAATTGGCCTTTTGGAATGAAGCCCTAAGGGGTAAAGAACAAATAGAAACTCTGAAATAAATAGAATGATGATCATGTTTATAGAAGTATGTTTTAACATTCTAATTCTTTCATCAAATATGTTTACCCATTTAGCTTGTAGGAGAGTTACAGTACTACTCAATGGGCTTCTGGAAAATATATTAATTTAGCATATGTTTAAACTGATTTAATATCCCATTTTCCAACCTTTCCCTTTACTTATTTCTAGTCGACAGTCAAGGAATAAACAGACAAAATATTTTCCTCAACAGTCTATAATCTTCTAGAAATTAATGGTAGGATTTTTCCAACCTCTGTGGTTATTTCTCAAGCACCTCATTTGAAACTTACTAGCATGTAGATATGGGTATGAATCAAATATTTTCCTTAAAAATTTTAATTTAATACTATGGTTTAGGTGACACTTAATGGTTTAGGAAAGTATAAATGTCAACACACATACCCTTATCTCTACCACCATTCCTCCCCCACACTTACATAAAATAACCATTATTTTTTGTAGGCGAATGCAAAAGTTTATATTCTTAAAATAGTTACATATGAGTAGAAACAGCTAATAACCCCCAACAGCTTATAAAACATACGCTTTTTAATTCTGTTTGTGAAAAAGAAAATACTTTGTTATTTTAATAACTATTTTCTCCCTTAGCTCATTAAGATATTTTCCTGGAAGCTTCAAGAACCCATTTCATATCTGCAAGCCTCCCCCAAATCCTCACAAACAGTGACATTACTGGCACCAATAATTAGAGCTGGAGCAGAGAATACAGAAGAGAAGTACTGTGTAAATCACCTTGTTATCATTCTGCTACTTTTATCTGTCCACTGTGGCTTGTGGTTCTTGCTGCAGGAGCTCATCCTGGCTGGGTAAAAACCACAATCCAGTTGCAGACCAAAACCAATCGCTCTCATAGGAATGCTGACAAAAATGGGAATTATGGGAACTTCTGCAGATTACCTAGTCCATATTTTGCAGTCACATTCTTGACGGCATGTACATTTTCCTTTTGGTAAATGCTAGGTCTGTACTGCAGTTCAGTGTTATTCTGAAATAACTGGCACTCAACAAGTTGATACTAACGCCCTCTTGGGTTGGCTGGATTCCTACAATCCACTTACTAGTTCTCACTTTTTGGCTACAATGGCTTATCTTTTTTCTCTTGTTCTTGGCAACTGTCTCAGGGGTAAGAATGTGGAAAGATTATCATAATTGTTAATGAAAGAGCATTGTGAAATATGGGTGAAATAATCTGTATTTTGTAAAAGAAAAGATCTGTATATAGAAAAGATCATTCTATGTTAAAAAAGCCCATTTTGCCTTTGAGCTTCCAAAGTTTGTGTTTTGTTTATTTTTTTAAAGCAATGCAGCGAACATGTTTCTTTGGGATTATGTTTTTTTCTTTGCAGGATATAAAAGTAAGATATAACATATATATGTTTATTTATGTCATATATATATGTTATGTCAATTTTGCTAAGTCAACAAGTTTTTACTTTGGGAAAAGAGAATTTAAAAATTTGTTCTTAATTTGTGTATAATAAAATGTTTTGTATTTATATCTATTTTCCTTATATAATAGCTCACTGACATGTACAATGCTTTGGATGTAGAAAAAGATTAAAATAGTCCTGAAGAAGAAGTTACTATTATCCCTATTTTTATGTGAATTAAAAATGTTTCTTTAGGGTTCCACACACAATAATTTCAGATCTATTTGTCTGAATCCAGACAGAGCTTGTGCTCTGCCCCACCACACTAAAGTGACACAGACTTTACAAAAGTCTGCTTGACTGAGGCATTTTCATTTTAGAACAGTCAGGAAAAGATTGACTTAAAAAGCAATTATATTGGTTGTTTTACCTAATGGATTACTTACATAGAATTAGCCAATAAATTGAGATCTAACAGTCAGCCTTATAGCCCCAAGTACTAACAAAGAAATTATTGCTTCTTTTGAAATTGAATTAAACCAAGAATGAAATGCCAAGCGAAACAAAAACTGAGAATATACCAGTATTTATAATAAATTCATAATTTCCATGGCTGTTTTAGATCTTAGTCATCACCTGAGATTTTATTAATGCAAGCTGGAGGAATTTTTCTGAACCAATTCAATAAAAAGTACTTATTGAGCACCTATTATGTGCTCAGCAGATTCAAATACAGGAATATTAAAATGTGAATATAGGACAACCACATCAACCTCTAACTGCTGAGTATAAAGCGGGGATTTTATAAAACAGATTAAAGAATTTAGAAATTATAAATTGTACAAGACAGACTAGCCAGGTTAGAATTATATTGAATAAGCTGAATCTTGTCAAAGTATAACAGGCAGATTGTAGGAGTGAAGGTGCAGAGGAAGTACCATGATGCTATTGGGGTAATTTGGATGAGAGATAGTAACGACATGGCTTAGAATAGTGACCCTGTGCTGTTCTTTTTACTTGACTCTTTATTAGTTTGACTTTATTGTGCTTTTTAAAAATTTTAGGCTTTTTGCCACTTTCACTCTCACTGTGTTATTTAAACAGTTGTAGTGGAAAGCAAAACAAGGACACACGATTATAAATTCCCCAATCTAATTCTGTTCAAAGCTTTGCTACTGATTTATGTGACTTTAGGACACACACTCTGCTCCATGAGTCAGGTTTCTTAGCTTTCCAATGGAGATGAGGAATTTCCTTACATGCTGTAAAGATTCTTCAGGCAATAAATTGAATGAAGTTATGCAATTAAATCCCACTTTTACCATTCTGCTCTTCCAACATAGCCAAGAAAACATCTCTACTTTTCATCATTTGCCTCTTAATAATTGTTTACCTTATTCAGATTTGCATGATAAAACACAAAGTGTTTTTCCATACAGTTCTTAATAAAATCCTCACAAGCATGCATGGTGACAATATCAGTTTTCCCCCTTTTCTAGATGAATCTTAATTCCCTCTCTTGATAGCAGTCGCTGCTCTCGCTAGTTTCTGAGAATGTAGACTCAGTGTGTCATGTAACTGATATACCTTCACTAGAATCGCCAAGTACCATGCAGACTTGCAAAGCAGTTATTGAGAAAAAATATGATACAGTTTTTGGGAACAGATTGAACCAGAGAAAAAAGGGAATTCTGGATATATAGGCAGTTTAACACAAGAATGCTTAAATAATAGCATAAGAATATTCATCTTTTTTTTGGATTCTGTGTTGTTTATTCCATCCAAATACATGAAGTTCTGATGAAATAAAATCATATGGTACAGATAAAAACAGGCCATGAAAGCCCAGAGTTGTTTTAGGGCCAAATTGCAGACAACCCAATAGTTCACATTTTAGGAATTTGAAATTCCTAAGAATAGATAAGGTGGTTTCTGAAAAAGAGAGAGAAGGAAAGAAGAAAGAAAAGAAAAAAAAAGGAGAGGAAAAGGAGGGAGGGAGGAGACAAGAAACCAGAATATTCATCTTTGATGTTTTTCCTTTTCTCACCATACATACCTAATCAGCTACTTTTTCCTGTGTAACATCCTTTTAAATTCCTTTTATACCTGCGTATTTTTTCAGGGCACTCTGATAATCACAACTCAAATTAAAACCTGACCACTATTAAAATAGTCATATTATTTACCTGCTCTTAAATTTCAGTGCATTTCTATTAAGTAAAGAACAGAGTCCAGTCTACTGAGTAGTGAAATTTAGGCCTGTCCACAGTCTCATCCCAGGTTTTGGTTCAGTGGAATCCTGGAGACCACAGTACTAACAGGAGAGCTATTACCTACCTTTCTTTCTTCCTCCATGTTCAATGCTATCTGCACTGATAGCTTGACAACTGCCAAGGTAGGAACAGTTAAACAAAGAAATTGGCAAATACTACGAAACGGGTTTTCTTTCACCAGAAACGGATGTTAAACCCTTATCTGCACACCACTGATTCTGTTCCAGATTCCATTATCACTGTTTCTTAGGTACATTTGATACTTCTTAAATCCATCCTAAGCGTGGCCTCTTCCATCATTCTGTGATGTACTTCTCCTCATTTTGACTAGGTGAAAAATCATAATTTTGATAGATGACAACAGTTTTCTAGGCTAGTGTTTTTTCTGTTCTAGAGTGTTCTTTTGAGGAGCCTGTTTTACCTCTAAGAAAAAATATAAGTAATAATTTTCCTTCCAGGCCAGGCTGTAATTCCATCTGCTCCCAAGCATGCCTTATTATTTTAAAGATATTATTTAGAGCAGTTTTAAGTTCACAGAAAAATTGTAAGTATAGAGATTCCCCATATACCTCCTGCCTCCACACACACATAGCCTCTCCATAGTCAGTACCTCCCACCGGTGTGGTACATTTGTTGCAAATGATGAACCTACATTGACACATTATAGTCAGCCAAACTATAGCCTGCCTTAAAGCTCACTTTTGGTGTTATATTTTTCTTGGGTTTGGACAAACTTATGACATGTATCCATCATCATACTTTCATACAGAGTATTTTCACTGACCTGAAAACCGTCTGTGCACCTCTTCATCCCACTGCCCCCCCCACCACCCTTGGCAACTACTGAGCATTTCTATAGTTTTGCCTTTTTCAGAATGTCATCTAGTTGGAATCATACAGGATGCAGCCTTTTCAGATTGGCTTCTTTCACTCAGTAATATGCCTTTAAGTTTACTTCATGCTTTTTCATGGTGTGATGGCTCATTTCTTTTTAGTGGTGAATAATGTTTCACTGCTTGGATGTACCACAGTTTATTTATCCACTCACCTACTGAGGGACAGGTGCCTTATTTTTCACAGCTAAAAAATAATCCCACCATTCTCTGTGCTCTCATAAGATTTTATTTATATCTTCTTTATAATACTTAACATCTTACTTAGTGTCACCATTATTTACTTTTTATCCTTCCTACTATACTACACATTTTGAAGGCAAAGTTTGCATCTTGTTTATGTTTATTCCCATCTTGCCAACTTTAATGTATTTCAGTAAATAAATGTTACGTGAATGGAAAAGTAACAATGAACATTTTAACGGCCTCATATTTCCATAGTTCTTCCATTTTTTCTCACTAAATCTGGTAACTTTTTTTTTCAAATATCTATTGAAAAGATCTTTGAAAGAAGAAAGAATTGCCCCATTCATTGTCACTTCATGATCAAACATGAGTATATTAAATGCCAAATGAGTCACAGGCACTGCTTTTGAATGACACTTAGGAAGGAAATAAGTAGAGAACACAATGCTAAAATAGCTATTGAATTTCAGATATTTTTCTAAAGAAAATAATGCAAACCAACATGGTGCTTCACAAGTACCCTTAAAGGTCAGTGGGAGAACAAACGACACTTGGAAAAATGTTCTGTAAAAATGTTTACTTAAATGTTTGGTGGGGGGAAAGTATTTGCATAATAGAATGGCTTTATTAACAGCATAGTGGGTCTCACTTTCTTAGTTTGAAAAGAAGCTAAGTGGTCTCAACACTATTTTTGTTTTCTACTAGGATAAATGTAGACAATTTCAGAATTTAATGAAAAATTCTATTAATCTCCCAATGCTTACACACATTTGCTCAGGTTTGGGAAGTTACCTGAGTCCACTCAAATTCAGGAGTTTTAAGGTTACAAAATATATACCCTTATTCACTGTTTTATGCATGAAGACTTTTGTCACTTCCAACATCTTAATTTCCTAAAAAAAGTCTCATAATGTGTTCAATCAGCAGCCAATTGAAAGAACTGATTCACTGGGCAGGAGAGCAGGTGCTGCTGACTTTCCATTTGGAAGCAGCTGGCTGCTTTTATTAGAATGATCTCGGTTAGCTCCAGTGTTAAGAAGTGTACCAGGGGTATAGTAGTCAAGGCTTGTTCTCTCCCTGCTTTGTCCTATTCTCCGACCACGCATTACACTTAACCGTCATAAGCTACGTGCATTACACAGCCCTTGCCGACAAAGGAAATGTACGAAGGGAGGTTGCAGCTGGATCAGTACAAAACCGCTGATGAAACTAGCAAAAATGTAATCCAAAATGTACACATACCACTGAGGTTGTTCTGTTACACCATTCTTGCATCAATAAGTCAGTAGTTTTAACACTTAGGATTTTCCATAATGAACATTAATAGACAAACTCCTGTGGGTGGCTTTTACGGGAGGGAAGAATAGAATTTTAACTTTAGGTTAAGAGTGTTGATGATATTGATATGACAATTATAGAAGTAAAAACAATTTCTGCTCTTTTATTGGAACTTCTCTTTAGTACCATCCCAGATTATAAGAGTCAGCAGATGTTAGCTCCATGTCAGGGAAAACCATCCTGGGAAAAGGTCACTTCCCTCTAATAATGCAAAGCTGGGAATAATCTGTATAACTGCACACGGAGAAAAAGGCTAGGGAATTGATATTGTGTGTTCTGTTCCATAGAATACAGCTGATAATTCCAAATAGGACATTTAGCTTACCTATAAATATATTAGATTTATTATATATTTAACATATATATAATATATATTATATATTTAATATATTTAACATATATATATTAGATTTATATAATATATATATTACACATATAAAAGGAAGTGACGATACTATAAATTGTGAAAGTATCAATATTTTGAAGAGGTTATGTCAATACGCTAAAAGTAGTTATTAAAACAGTAACGAAATCTCTAGTAATGGCAACAGCTAAATTTTCTGAGGAACTTTTATGTCAGGCATTATATGATACATATTTCTTCCATTATCTCATTTGCCTCTAGAACTACTACACATCTATAGGTATTTTATCTCCTCAGTTATACAACTGAGGAAACCAGGGCTCAGAGAGACTTAGCCCTTTTCTCAAAATCCCACAGTTAGTAACTAGTGTCACAAGCACTTAAACTCAAGGTTTTCTGTCATCAAATGTTTTTTTCTTGACTATGACACTAAGTTAAATATGATAAAATAAAGATATTTTTAAAGTATCATAAATTATGAATATCATTATAAATGTATCCACATATTATGCAATACGGACATTCAGTTTTTTCATTTTACATTCAGACATTTGAATATCATTACATGAGCATTTTCCAAAATGTGCTCTTTTAAATAATAATTATGCACGTTATTATAAATATTACACAAAAAATGTGTACTGTAGTTAAATGAGTCTGGGTTAGACAAGTTTAAATAGAGCTATGTTACTGCAGGATTCACTTTTTGGATCACAAAGTGCATTCTGATTCTCCAAAAAGAAGAGTGAAATAACAAATGTTTGCCAATGTTTATTGCCTGTTTATCATGTTTCAGGCACAAGCATTACTTCATTTAATTCCAATAAGCTTATAAATTCAGTTCATTATCATCATTTAACAGATGGGGAAGCTGAGGTTTATAAATGTGAAATAAATTGTCTAAGGTCCCAAAACTAAATTGAAACTACAGAAACTATCTATCTGAACTACTAAGATAAACTATATTGCTGTCTTTTCTATTAAGAGACCGTAAAATTTGTTTTTTAATCTAGAACACACTTGGAATCATGTAGTTAATACACAGTGACATACTGTATGAACTTGTTATTTTATCAGTATCTGCTTCCTCTCCCTGAGGCTCGTGAGCTCCTTGGTATGGGAATACAAATATGATGGCTCCTAAGAAGAGTGCCTGATACATAAGCACTCATTAGATGTTCAATAAATAGTTATTGAAAAAATTAACACTGTCTGTAAATTGACCTTACTCTTCTTGGTTGCCAGATCTACATAGACAATATTATTGCTAATCCCTGGAGTCAACCAAACCTTAGTGTTGAAAGTGAAAGCAGGCAAAGGTAAAAGGAAATCACAGTTCTATCATACCTAGAATCTTGAGAATAAAATATATTTAATAGAATACAAATTATTAGATTACATGTAATCAGGGACTGGATTATAGAATCAAAAATATGTATTGTAATTCCCACCAAAAACTAATATTTCAAAATTATATTTATGGTCAAAGTAAACAAATTGTTGTTTATTTTAAAATATTGTGAGATAGTGAAGAGGCCATGTTAAGCACAGAATTAATTATGACACAGGCTGGAATTCTACCTTTTCACTTTTACCTCTTTGGGCAAGTAAGCACACAGCACTGAACCTTATTTACCTGATTTCCAAATGGTTCTGCTATCTTTCTTTCAGGTTACTGAAAAAATTAAGTGAGATAAACTACCCAGGGCAGTATCTAGAACATAACAATCAACAGATAAATGGTAACAATTACTTTTACTCCAGCTGACTTTAAATCAATGCAGATTGTTGATTTTTGAAGAACCCATTTACTTATAAGGAAATTGGATCTATGTAAGTAGCCTGGTCATAATCTGCTACTTCTGAAACTGTCCATTTCTAAGAGGTTTATTTCTCATGTTTAAAATATGCTCGTACCCTGACCATTCATCAGGTTAACTCACCAACTTCTCTAACAATCTGAAAGTTGACTTCAGAAGTTCCCTTCATCTAGATATAAACATGTTGAGAAGCATTAATCTGTCATATATAGGACAAAAGAGACTAGCAATTCTACATAAACCAGATAAATGCCGAAATAAATCTCCTGCTATTTCTAATAGAGCAGAGGTCTTTCTGACATGTCACTGCTAAATGTTCTACCTTACAAGATTGAAACTGTCCAAAGTCACTCACTATTCTAAACAGGATCAATACTAAAAGGGATTTACTAGTCACCTCAGTGCATAAATCTACTATGATTAAAGATGGTTCTAAAGGATATAATGCTAACACTGGAAATTTTCCTTTTCTTGTTCAGAGGAAGTAATGAAATAATACATTCATTTACACAGTGATATAGAGTATTTGTTTTTTCATCCTAACTATAAATGTTATTCAGTCATTCACTTACGCATTCACAATATCTCAAATATGTATGGAGTGTTACTGGCACTTCGGGAACTACAAGGTTTCATTACACATAGATTGTAAGCTCCTTAAGGGAAGGATCAGAGAAAGATAAGTATGAACCTAAGTAAATCAATTTCAGTGTTGAAATGGGTAGGTATCACATGTACATTAAGATAGGATTTTAGAGAGGGAGAATTTTCACTTGGTTTAGAAATCATAAAAGGCTTTATAGAAGTTTTGTGCATTAGTGCTGGGACTTGAGGATGGATGAATTTGGATATGCAGAAAGAGGAAACCGCATATTTCAAAATTTTTACAATAGATTTAAAGCTTCTACAATAGAGTAAGTAGTAGGAGACAGTCATCAAATGTGGGCATTTAATCATTCAATTAGACTTTTCTAACAAAGAATCATTTGAATGCCATAAACAAGATTGGCGTATATTTCCCAAACACCTCAATTACTTCCAAGTTGAAGTATTTTGAGAGATGAGTTGATCCTTCTGGTCTTTAGGGCAACATTTCATTCATCTCCTGTCAAAGAGAGGCCTGCATAATCAGGAGATTACAGCACTGTAGCTGTTTTACTCTTAAATTTATCTCTACTGCTTATTTAGTATGGATGAACAATAAAATTCTGACAACTTCTATGTGACATCTGGTTAGAGTATGAAAACACAATTATTTGAAAGAATAAATCAATATTTATCTATTTAAAAGCAAATATATAAATAACCAATAGAGTCATGAAATGGGGAATGTTTTAATTGCATTAAATACCCATTTGTAAATGGTGTCTGTGATGAAAACTCTGAGAATAATTTCCACTTTAGTAATTTTAACATTTGCTTGTGTAAAACTTTACTTCTGTAGGATATTAAGAGGTTTTGCTTCCCTTCTCCAAGGATTATATGGTCAAATAAGTTTGAGTTAAAAGAAAGTTAAGTTTATTGCAGGGATTAGCTCTCAAAGTCTTTTAAATAAATTAGAGAGCAGTGTGAATTTCCTGCATGGTACCTGGAATGCAATATGTCACGAAGTATACGATAATGAAACATTCTTTTATATAAAAAGCTAATAAACCACAAAATAAATGAACAAATCAAAGCAAACAAAAAACAAACACATAGATACATAGAGCAGACTAGTGGTTACTAGAGGGGGAGTGGCAGGATGGAGAGTGAAATGGGTAAAGGGGATCCACTGTATGGTGATGGATGGAAACTAAAATTTTGGTGGTGAGCATGCTGTAGGGTATACAAAAGTAGAAACATAGTGTTGTACATGTGAAACTGTTATAAGTCAGTGTTACCAGAATAAAACTATTTTTAAAGATTACAAAACCTTAAAAAAAGTAATAATGAATCATTTCCTCACCCTTAATTCCAAGACCTCGAATAGATTACTCAACTAAAGACGAAAGCTTCACGAATATTAGAAAGATTGATTTCTGTATTTATTCAGTCCAATTTTTTAAAACATGTGCCTAGGAAGAAGGCATTATCCTTGGTGCTAGAGGGGCAGCAGAGCATAGTGATGAAGAACAAAAGGTCTGGAGTCAGACAGTTTGGGTGTATATTCCATGGCAGTTACTTATGATCAAGTTACTTAACCTCTCTGTGCTGTAGTTTCCTCATCAGTAATGTAGATGATGATATAGTAGAATCTATACCCCGTAGTGTTATGAGGACTAAATAATTGAAACAATGTGACATTCTTAAAAGAGTCTTAGCCACATAGTATTATATATGTATTAGCTAATACAATAGCCACCTTCATAATTTTAAAACATTAGCTTTTTGTAATCTAAGTATTTATTGAGAATTCCTATCCAAGACTGTAATCTTGGTTTAATTATTTGCCAGCTATGCTTCTTTGAGCAAGTTATCTAATTTCTGAGTTTTACTTTTCTCATCTGTTATATGGGGGGGAGGGTGATAATGACTTCACGCTGGTAATTATACCTCTGCTTTTTCCACTGACCTCCCTTTAAAACAGAATCTATTGTCTCCATAAAACTAGAATTTTGTCCTTCCTAACAGACTCAGCATTCAGTGGAATTTGTGCCTGCCTTATCAAATCTAACAAATACATGAGATTTCTTCATGCCCAAGCTCAGAATCAAGATGAGATGGCTCCACAATAGAATGACAAATATTTTGGGAACCTTTTCATGTATTTTTAACGGAACAAATTAAGTCAAATAAATATTGACTGGCAGCCAGACTATTCTTATGTTTTAAGTAACAGCTTTGCACTATAATTATCACACAATTCACCCTTGTAATGTATAATTCGGTGGTTTTTGGTATGCTGAGTTGTGCAACCACCAACACTGTCTAATTTAAGGACAGTTTCATCACTTCAAAAAGAAATCCTATGCTTATTATCAGTCTCTAGTCATTTCATTCCGCTCCACTCCAGTCCCTGGCAACCACTAACCTACTTTCTGTCTCTATGGATTTGCCTGTTCTGGATATTTCATATAAATGAAATCAGAATATGACATCTTTTGTGACTGGCCCCTTTCACTTGGAATAATTTTTCAAGTTTCGAACATGTTGAAGCACGTATCAACACTTTATTCCTTTCTATTGCCAAATAATATTCCATTGTATGGATATAACACATTTTACTTGTCCACTCATTTAACTGACAGGCATTTGGGTTGTTTGCAGTTCATGACTATTATAAATAATGCTGCTATAAACATCTGTATGCAGATTTTTCTGTGCGGCTGTATGTTTTCAGTTCTCTTGGGTATATACTTAGAAGTGAAACTGCTGTGTCATAAGGTAACTATGTTTAATATTTTGACTGCTAAAGTATTTTCATTAAACTATGTTTAATATGTTTAATATTTTAACTGCTAAAGTATTTTCCAATATGACTGCAGTATTTTACAATTCCACCAGCAATGTGTGAAGATTCCAAGTTTTCTCCAACACCTGTCAGTCTTTTAGTAATCCCAGTACGTGTAAAGTAGTATCAATGTGGTTTCAGACCATTTATATAGGACTGAAATTATAAATAAAATTTGTGGTGGGGGATATCATCTAATAATGTAGTTATAATGCAGAGTGAGAAAAAAAAGAAGTAAACCACTCACCATGAATACATTGCCCTTTTGATGAATGATCAATAATATATTCAGTTCCATGAAAATATACTTCTAAACTGCAGGAATTGGAGAAATTTCTGAAACGGTACTATTTTCCTCATTTTAAAAACTCTAGAAAAACTATGGTCTATTTGAGTAAAAGCAAGATCTTCAATACATTTAAAAATATGGACTTTCCAGTAGAGTTTACAATTTTGCGTTGCAGGCAGCTTCTGAAACAGTTATTTCAATTACCCTCAGGAGATTTACTTTTTTTTTTAAAGTATATCTGAGCAAGCTTTAAGTTACCACCTCTTAAGTGCTTTTTAGGGTATACAGAAGTTTATTTATTCTTATTTGTACTGGTTTCCTATGATTGCTATAACATTATCAAACTTGATGACTTGAAACACATTCTTCTAGAGTTCTATAGCCCAGAGTCTGAAATCAGTTTTGCTGGGTGCAAATCAAGGTGTCAGCAGGGCTACACTCCCTCCAGAGACTCTAGAGGAGAATCTGTTCCTTGCCTCACCTAGTAGCTGGTGGCTGCCAACATTCCTTGCCTGTGGCCTCCTTACTCTAATCCCTGCATCTGTAATTACATCTAACTTTCTACATGGCCGCAGATCCAGATATACTATTTTGTACCTAGAGATGTAAATGTTATGCTTTAAACTTCATTTAAATTGTAATGATAAATTATTTCAGATTTCCGTGGCCAGGTTTTCTTAGTCTCAACAAACCTACTAGACCTAATGTAAATTACTGTCTATGGAAGTTTGTGGAAACGTGGGACAAAACTATAATAATTAGAATACTATTTTAAGAAAAATTTATTGAAGATTTATTACTCAGTGCCAAATATTATAGGCAGTACTGACGATGTCAAGATCACTGCTGAATTAGTGTCCCATGGAGAGAGACATGAAAAAAGGTATGAAGACTATAATGGAACAAGGAACATCTAGGTAAAGCTGAAAGAGGGTCAAAGTTAACAGTGTTAGCAGCTGGTCCCCGGACTGACACATTGGAGATAAGCAATAACTATCTATTGGGTGAATGAATGGACAATTCATAAAATGATTTTTGAAATTTTTAAAAAATGAGTATAATTTTACATCACTGATCAATGAAAGATAGAATTTCTAGGGAAAGGAAAAACTCTGTAAGAGTTACTAGTAGTTTGTAGATTGAAATAGAAGGAGATATATTTCTACCAATTAGATTGTTTGATATAATTAAGACAATTTAAGATGCTTAAAATTATTCAGAGCCAAAAAGAGCTTTTGTTTTTGTGGGCTAAAGTTCTTAATATTTACCCTATCATAAATTCAAACTAAGAACACTAAGAGATATTTACTCATTCATTTTAAACAATAATAAACCCAGGCATATTTGCATAAAAAACATTTTTATATAAAAGGATATTTCCCAAAACAAGTTAATGTGAAGAGTAAATCACTTTAATGTATGATTTAAGATAGTTGAATTCTCATGTCTGCTTCTGTATCTAATCTGCTTAAGGTTTTGTTGTTCAAGAATATAAAGAAAATCCATGTAGATATTAAGTTGGAAAACAATATTATTTCAAATAATTCTGCAAATCTTTGATAGTACACTAAAATGTGCAAGTGTTAGTTTCTTCAAGATTAGTTGCCAAGCTAATGAATAGTTCAGCCTACAAATTAAACAACTGCACATGTGCTTTTCCTCCAGACAACCCTTGTCCTTGCTATTCAGAAACGCTTTGTTGTGTCCTTCCCGTTTCATTACATAAAATAGTAGAAGTATTTTTATAGTTTGAGATTTAATAAAATAAAATTTTAGTGCTTCAAAGACTTTAAGTGAACTGGCTTTTTTTTTTCCCTGTGGCAATGAAGAATACAATGATTCTAAGTATGGTTTGATGCCATTGAAATGGTCTTAGAGGTCCCCTAGAACTACTTGGAGAACTGCTGGATCAGCACATGAGTTATTAATTGAATTATCAAATTATAGAAATATCATTTAAGAGAATATTGAAATGATTTTTATGTAAAAAGTACCAGTGTGGCTACTTCTGTCAAGAGAATAACAAATGGCTATGTTTTTTCATCCCCCCAAAATTGATGTTCCCAAAGAAAGCTTTTTAATTACAGAAGAGCCCTCAGACACCTGCAACCCATTGCAGTGAACAATATCTTCCACATACTAATGAATCAATAAATACTTTTTAAATTTTTAATGCATTCAGCAAGTCAAATTACAATTGAAAAATGAGCTTCTAGGGAAGGAAACTGACAATTATGAAATGATGCTGGGATCTAAAAACAGGAGAGAGATTTTCAGAAATATTTAGAAGACTTTAAAAGTACAGCTAGTAGTTTATTTAGTGCTAACTAATAACTTCAAGGATTTTTTTTTTAAACTACAACAGGAGGATCCTTATTCTTACTTTGGATAACTTGTTGAAAAATACTAAAACATTACTAACTATACTGAATTTTTTTTAACTCAAAATATTTGAAATTGAAGGAAATATAAAAAATTAGTACTCAAAGAAATGTGTTCAATGAATAGAAAAACTCATTTTGAGGTTTCCCAGTAACTGAAGTATAATTTGAAATCTCATCTCTCAATCTATTCATTCCCTACATAGTCTGTAACTGTGTAAGGAATCTCTTTGAAATCTGAACATTTAGCTGTCATTGTTATTTCACTTCTTCAGGGAAGTTTTAAGAAAAGATGTTCAAAAGTTAGTTTTTTGCTTGGTATGGATTTAAATATACAGAGCACAGAACTGAACATTTTTGGAGGAGGAAATTCAACTATTTCTCAGCTCTTTATTATAGAGTTGTTTCAGTACTTAGAAATGAATACGTACATATTAAAATGTAAATTATAAAAATATGTTTAAAACCTGTTATAAACGTCTTATGATCACTTACTGTTTAAAATGCCTATGTCCTTTCTCAAATCAATTTAATAAAAATAGTTCAAAGCTGACATTAGATTAAGAATCTGCAAGTTGATAATAAAGAGCAATAAAAGTACCTATCATTAAAAGTCAAAATTAGAGACCATACTGAACTTTACAACTCCTGAGATTCAGATCTATGTTCAAATTATTAAACAAGAAGTGTTTCCATTTGGTTTAGAGCTCAACAGTCTTAAGTGAATCTACCTTCTCTATTATTAGATTTTTATATATCTTCCTTCAGTTTCTATAAGGAAAACATATTTACGATGGGCATTTTAATAATTTAAATTCAAATATAAGACAAATATTAAGTATTACTAAGATTTAGAATGGTAATACAAACCATATTGAATTTCCAATGTAATGTCCTTATGACAGCTCAAGTACCAAAAATATTATTAAATTATTATCTTCTAGGGCATTCCTGGTGGCGCAGTGGTTGAGAATCTGCCCGCCAACGCAGGGAACGCAGGTTCGTGCCCCGGTCCGGGAAGATTCCACATGCCACCGAGCGGCTGGGCCCGTGAGCCATGGCCGCTGAGCCTGCGCGTCCGGAAAAAAATTACTATCTTCTAGTAAAGAAGAATGCATTTTATCATTATGTGTATGAAACTAGCCCCATAAACGATCAATTGGCATGACTGCAAATATAGGAAGTATGAACTTGTAAAGGTTATTTTTAAATTTTTCCGTGGCAGGAGAGTGCTCTAGTATTGTACACCAGAAAACAGGGTTGATTCTTAAATGTACCACTTGAATATTTTCTATAGCATTTCACATTTCTTTGTATCCTTTCCCAGTTAACTGGCTGTTTGCCACAAACATTTCTTTAAAACTGAACTTTTACCATTATAAATCTTCATCTCTTACAGTGTGAAGACATCAATAACAGCGTGACATTTCTTTCTCATGTGATGTAAATTGAATCTTTTGTATGTTGAGGATTAGTCAGCATTGAAAATTGCTATTTCCCAAGTCAACATTAAAATTTAGCCTCACAAGTATTCCTGTGGAAAACATGCCCCAACATTCTTCTCAGACAGCACTGAAGCTAAGGCTTAGCTTTACTTTAACCACGTCAGTAACAACATGTAAAGTATGTGGTCACAAACAGCATCTCATCAGCAAAAACTGGTTCAGAAACCTTCTGCACAATTATCCACACACAGCAATCTGTAGGTTATTGGTAAGAACACTCAAGGTGACTTTCCCTGAAGAGCTTTCTTGGAACATGAGAAGTGGCATGAGAGTCTCAGCGAGAGTGTTCCAGCCTGAGGTATTTAATCCCTTAAAGCACTTTAGAAAAAGAAGATACAAATATCTTTTTGTATCTGTGGCAGATGTGGCAGATGCTTTTTCACTCTTCTCTTTCTGTGATTAAAATGCCATGTTATGCCCTATTCCCTGACTCGCAGAATTCTTAGATGATCTATAGTCATATAAAAGTGTGCTCTGTAGCCAGCAGGAACCCAATAATAACACATTTTTGAGACTGGTTTAAAGTACTATAATCTTCAATATTAAGAATCCTAAAATTAAGGCGCAGATTCCTTTGTATTCTAAAATACCATTGTTGATGATACCTGGCATCCATGGAGAGCTTAAAAGGTAGCAGACACTTTGATAAGTTTTTAAAATAGAAATTCCCTTATGTATTCCTAGCATAGAGAATGATAGAAGTAAAATTATGATCACCTTCTTAAAAAATAAAACACCTGAGGCTTAGAGCATAAACTACATGTACAAGTTCTATAGCTAACAAAATACTCTAATGCCTAAGAATTTACACTAAACCAGTATATTCTATAATGGACAAATATGGATTCAATTCTTAAGTTCCATCATGAAGGAAGGATGCATTTAAAGAGTGATAAATTCATCTGTCTATGCTATAGTGTTAAGTTATAATAATCAGTTAGAGAATTAATAAAGCTACAGTTATGGATTGGGGTTTATTAAATAGGAAATATTGTTTTGTGCCAGGCATATTACTTGCTCAGAACACACCATTAAACAAAAGAGAGAGGATCTTGGCATTCATGAAATTTGCTACCCAGACAAGTCCTCAATGTGACATAAGCTGTAGTAAAAAGAATTTAAAAACAGGGTATCTGTGGATTAGTGGGAAAGGCAAGTTTCTACATTCTCTCGTTTTGTTTCCTGGAACCATGTACATTTGTATATGCGGCTGTTATTGATCACTAACTGCTCAAGTTTCAGTGAATTCCCTGGGACTGCAAGGGACAATTTTTCAATTTATAAATCATGAGGACCAATTTATTCTTCACTCTGCAACCATCTATCTTCAGGCCATTTTCCTGAAAATGTTTATCTACAACAGTAATGAAATTGAAGGTCAGTCAACAAAGTTGTCTTCTTTTTTGACAGTTCTGGTGAAACACCGATGGGAAAGAGAATTAAAAATATTGCTTGAAAAAGAGTTTTTGGAAATTAACATTTTTGTAGATTGTACTTATCCATGTTATCCTCATTTCTCTTGCCACTATTAAACTATTGGATAAAGAGAGGGGGCATTCCCTATCCAAGAAAAAGGATAGTGTAGTTCAATTCTGTGATATTCAAAAGATCAAATGAAGATTAGGATCTAATTTTTAGCGGTATAAGCTATTATTTTTTAAAAAGGATAACCAGACCAGTCTTGAATCACCAGGCAACACTGTGTATTGTGCTCATTCAACAAAATACTGGTCTATTTGTAGTTTTTTAAGGAACCTCCATACTGTTCTCCATAGTGGCTGTACCAATTCACATTCCCACCAGCAGTGCAAGAGGGTTCCCTTTTCTCCACACCCTCTCCAGCATTTATTGTTTCTAGATTTTTTGATGATGGCCATTCTGACTGGTGTGAGATATCATCTCATTGTAGTTTTGATTTGCATTTCTCTAATGATTAATGATGTTGAGCATTCTTTCATGTGTTTGGTGGCAGTCTGTATATCTTCTTTGGAGAAATGTCTATTTAGGTCTTCTGCCCATTTTTGGATTGGGTTGTTTGTTTTTTTGTTATTGAGCTGCATGAGCTGCTTTTAAATTTTGGAGATTAATCCTTTGTCAGTTGCTTCATTTGCAAATATTTTCTCCCATTCTAAGGACTGTCTTTTGGTCTTGTTTATGGTTTCCTTTGCTGTGCAAAAGCTTTGAAGTTTCATTAGGTCCCATTTGTTTATTTTTGTTTTTATTTCCATTTCTCTGGGAGGTGGGTCAAAAAGAATCTTGCTGTGATGTATGTCAAAGAGTGTTCTGCCTATGTTTTCCTCTAAGAGTTTGATAGTTTCTGGCCTTACATTTAGGTCTTTAATCCATTTTGAGCTTATTTTTGTGTATGGTGTTAGGGAGTGATCTAATCTCACACTTTTACATGTATCTGTCCAGTTTTCCCAGCATCATCACTTATTGAAGAGTCTGTCTTTTCTCCACTGTACATTCCTGCCTCCTTTATCAAAGATAAGGTGACCATATGTGCGTGAGTTTATCTCTGGGCTTTCTATCCTGTTCCATTGATCTAACTTTCTGTTTTTGTGCCAGTACCATATTGTCTTGATTACTGTAGCTTTGTAGTATAGTCTGAAGTCAGGGAGCCTGATTCCTCCAGCTCCATTTTTCGTTCTCAAGATTGCTTTGGCTACTTGGGGTCTTTTGTGTTTCCATACAAATTGTGAAATTTTTTGTTCTAGTTCTGTGAAAAATGTCAGTGGTAGTTTGATAGGGATTGCATTGAATCTGTAGATTGCTTTGGGTAGTAATCCCACTACTGGGCATATACCCTGAGAAAACCATAATTCAAAAAGAGTCATGTACCAAAATGTTCATTGCAGCTCTATTTACAATAGCCAGGAGATGGAAACAACCTAAGCGTCCATCATCGGATGAATGGATAAAGAAGATGTGGCACATATATACAATGGAATATTACTCAGCCATAAAAAGAAGTGAAATTGAGCTATTTGTAATGAGCTGGATGGACCTAGAGTCTGTCATACAGAGTGAAGTAAGTCAGAAAGAGAAAGACAAATACTGTATCCTAACACATATATATGGAATTTAAGAAAAAAAATGTCATGAAGGACCTACGGGTAAGACAGGAATAAAGACACAGACCTACTAGAGAATGGACTTGAGGATATGGGGAGGGAGAAGGGTAAGCTGTGACAAAGCGAGAGAGTGGCATGGACATATATACACTACCAAATGTAAAATAGATAGCTAGTGGGAAGCAGCCGCATAGCACAGGGAGATCAGCTTGGTGCTTTGTGACCACCTAGAGGGATGGGATAGGGAGGGTTGGAGGGAGGGAGACGCAAGAGGGAAGAGATATGGGAACATATGTATATGTATAGCTGATTCACTGTTATAAAGCAGAAACTAGCACACCATTGTAAAGCAATTATACTCCAATAAAGATGTAAAAAAAAAAAAAATACTGGTCACAGAGATGAATAGGTGTTTAGTAGGTACCCAGCATACTAAGGGGAAAAAAAAATCCACATTTGCCTAAAAGATTAAATTTACAGTCATGACATAAAAAGTGAAAGAAATACAAAATGACACACAGGTGTTAACAGTTTCTATGACTTTCACTGATGGTATCATACTGGGATGTGTTGGTGATAAATGCAGTTTATACACCTCCCTGTATTTAACTTGCAATTTCTTCTGTAATAGCTATAATTTTGAGTACACTGAGTGCTATTCAAGTGACAACAGGATTGTGAGTGGAAGCATGCACTTTTCTAAAACGATCCAAGATTTTTTTTTAACCTTTACATGTTTTCAAGTACGTGGGAGCATATAATGTTTATTAAACTACTGAAATGATTTAATACCTTAATTGCTCCTGAAAACACTCCTAATATGAAGCATCAACCTTGTCTGTTACGTGTTCTTCCCACCACAGTCTCCTTAGCAATAATATAAAGTTCTACAAGATCTCAAGAGTCAGAATGTGATATCACTTTGGAAAAAGAGTCTGAAGCCAGTAATGTCTAAAATTTTTTAACCAAACATTACAGAAACATTCAGGGGGAATAAAAAGGAACACTCAATATCAAGAATCTTTTAAATGGAAGAATATTATTATCTTTAGATTTCTAAGAAAATATACATCTCAGTGGATATTCTTTTACAATCAGCAATAATTAGGCATTTATGTAGTTATGCCATTTTTAACATATACAAACTGCTGTGTGTACATTTAATTCTACTAAAAGTTAACATTATTCAAATTATAGTTGAGGGACACTCAGCTACTAGAAGGCATTCTTGATTACTTCCTCTCTCATACACTACAGTCAGTCCATCATGTCCTGTCTATTCTACCTCCAAATGATGTCCCTAACCCACCTACTTCTCTTCACTCAATACCACCTCCCTTGTCTAAGCCATCATGATACCTTTCTGTCTGGGTAACTAAGTCATTGCCATCTTTTCATTCTTGCCCTGTTCCTACCCAGTTATCAGCAAGAGGGATGACAAGGAAAATCACATTATGCGCACCTGCTTTAAAGCCTTTAACTTTCTACCCTTCTATCTAGAATAAATACAAATTCTTTCCATAACATACAAATCCCTAAATGGTGTAGTTCTAGCCCTTCTTACAAAACTCCTATCATATCATGTTCCAGTCCTCCAACTCATTATATTCTAGAATAACAGTTATCTGAAATACCTTAAAACAAATGATCTATCCTAAATTAAGGTATTTGCCCTTGTTGCTCAAGAACTTTCTTCCTTTACCTACTAGCATAACATTTCTTCTCAGCTTTTATGCATAAGTTTAACTGGCAATTTCTCGGAAATGTTGTTTCAGAATAAAATAATGCCTTATATTCTGGTCTAAAATAATATGATCTTAAATAATTTCTTTTTAGTATTTAAAATAATATTTTCTTATTTGTTTGTCTCCCTTGCTAGGATAAACAGCTCCATGAAAGCATATTTGTGTTTTTCTTCTATTGCAAAACTGTCTGGGAAACTGCTCATAACCATAGGCACTCAGTATGTTAATTTAATAAATGACTGAGTGAACCAGCTACTCATAGCCTTTAACTACTGTGTTTTTTTTCTTTTAAACAAACAGGGAAATGATAATCAACATGCTAAAGAACACTCAAAGAAAACACAAAAATTTCAAAAATATTATCTGATTATTTTGTTAAACACCCTAAGAAAAGCTGGAATAATAATAATAATGACTAACATAGTTCAGATAATCTACATGTTACTATTTTGATTCTAAAAAATCAAAAGAGCAAAATTTTAAATTAATGTTAGAAAGATATTATCATCATTCACATCTTACTTTTTTCACCTGTAAGGTCCTCAAAACGTTTCATAAATTGCCCGAAGTCCTGGAGCCAGTGAGTGGTAGAATCAGTCCTCAAACCTAGGTAGTCTAATATTAGAGATTCCAACCTTGCTATTTTTAACAAAGGTGAATGCCTTCATTTTGATTACAATGGTGCTTCTTTCATTAGTCTTTATAATTTCTTTTAGAGAAGGTCTTTTGATCATTTAAAAGGCAATAATGCCTGCTGACATACATGGATATTTACTTTACAAAACATTAATTTCTTCTACACTTATTGTTTATATTTCTGTTTAGTCAACTTCTTCACTTATGAATAGTCTAAATGAAAGTACAGAGCCTATTTTCTAACAAACTATTAAATATCTTGCCTGATATATATGTGTGTGTATATATGTATATGACCTCAAATTACAAATTTTAAAATAATTATATTCTGAATATTCATTTTACACTAAAAATTCCAAAATTATAGAATAGAATAAAAAGATTTCTGTATTTTATTGTAAAATTTTGTATTGTAGCAGTTTCACATGTTACATGATACATTTTCATGCATATTGAAAATATACCCACAGGATTAATTTTAACAAACCTTATAAAATGTATAAGCACTGATTTTAAATTTACCTTTATAAAACAATTCAATATACATTTATGTGCATGATACATCTTAATAAAATTGTTTTTCCGGAAAAGACTTCTAAAATAATGTTTCATAATTTGAATCTATTGTTCACAACTAATGTCACCATAAAATTACATGAGGACTATTAAAAAACGCACACCCTGAACAACATGAGAGTATTTCCCTATGCTATGTATATTTACTTCACAGGTAAGAAAGGTCTTTGGGGAACCTTCATTGGCAGCTTTCCTAGAAAAGTCTCCTCTGGGCTGTTTTATTCTGAGTAATAAAGTAAATTAAGATATTAATTAGCTGTGTAAAGCTCAGGTGGCCATGTGACCATACAGAGAACAGACTACATACAGCCTTTAGAAATGTGTTTATAGTTTTTGAATGCAATAAAATCAATAATCATTTCCCTTCATTTAATTATAATTTCAAGATTAGGTACATTGGCATTTAAAGTAAAAATGTTAATGAAGTTGAATTAATGTTTTTATCTTTAAGACTAAACACATGACTTCTACCAGGTATATTTTATCCTTGACCATTGAGCCTGAAAGCCAGTGGTGAGGAGGTTAAAAGCAAAGGATATTTCTTGGAAATATCTGTCTACCATTAATGCAAGAGAGACTGTTTTTGCCAATAAACAAAATCAGTTCTGTACCTTGTCTGCTACTGGTATGGATGGACTCACTGCATCCATTTAGCCCATCAGCTGCTTACCTCACAGGAATGCTGGACTAAATGCTTTTGTTCAAGAAAAAACAAGAAATGAAACCAAGTTTGAAGTTTTAAAATCCTGAATCTGACCTTAAACAGAGCTGATAAAGAGACTACTCATTTTGACATATTTTTCGATAGTTTAATTATTAAGCCTTTTTAGATGTTTTGAAGGTCTAGCTACTCCTCCACATAGGTTGAATCAAACCTCACTGAGGTACTTCCCTGACAACCAAATCCATAGGTTTATGTTACTTAATATTAGGTTATATCAATAATCACTTTGTTATATCAACTGAAAATGTATTCAAGTGGAAAAAATGAAATTTCACTCTTCCTTGCTTTTGTATTTTTATTTAATGCTAAACAAATTAACATTAATATGACTTGTCCCATCTACTGACTTGTTTTTCAATAAAACACAAGGTCAGAGTTTACCTCTTTCACTCAATTCTTTGCACAAAGGTTTTTGTTTTTAATCTTTTGTGAGTGAGAATTTAAGTAGCTCTGAAAAGACCTGGCCCAGAAAACTCTCACTAGTATTTCCTGAATTGCTTCACTTTATTTATGTCTTAGTAATCTTACATTAAACAAAAATCAAGTCTTTATAGATTGAGCAGATATCAGGAAGGATAGGAATCAGGAAGGGAGTATCATTGGAAATCTGGGTAACTTTGCTTTACATAATTACTATTCGTGCGCCACATGGTATACTTTTTTTTTTTTTTAAGTTTTACTGTTTCTCTCTATTGTTCTGGTTTTTTATTCCCCCCCACAAATGAAGCTTCAATTTACCCTAATTTCCCCAGAAATATTCTTAGCATCTAGGTCTTTATTATGTTAAAAGTTCAGTTACCATATGTAATCAAATTCATATGCTACTTAAAAATTTCCCCAAAAGACAATCTGATTGTCTCAGTCAAAAAGCTGGATCCTCCAAGGGTTACTTAAACACACACACACACACACACACACACACACACACACACACACACACACTCCTCAGTCAATTGTCATCTCTCATGCAATTAGCTTGGCCTTTTTTTGGACTTGGGATATCAATAGTGTTCAATAGAAATTTCAACCCAAATATTTATTATATACTCTATGTGGCATTGTGCAATGTGTTGTAGAAGATGTGAAATATAATATGGACTCATCCTATAAAATTCTTACAGTTACAAGATGGACATAAGAAACAGGTATTGCATATAACAATTGGAATATACAACATTTGTGACAAAATTTTGTCAGTATTAAGAAACGATTGGCTATAAATTCTAAACATCTCTTTCGGGGGGAAGCAAAGAAAATAATGAAAGAATATTTATTAGATGTGAAAGATTCTATCCCATAATACCAATTTATTTTGGCTAAGTGGCTTTTTGACATGGTATAGTCACTAGCTTTCTCTAAAATTCCAAGTCTGTTACTTTACCAAGAGGCATGATGACTACCAAAATTTAATGAATGCTGATATGTATACTTACACAGAAATATTTTTGTAAATATGACCTCCAAAAGGATTTAAGTTACCTCCAAATACCCATAAAATATGTTAAAGTATAATTATAGCAAATGCATTAAAGTGGGGTTTACAAAAAAGTATTCTTTAAAACACTACACAAATATCAAAAATTTAGCTCCAAGCTTGCTGTAACCAGCAGTTTCTGGATTTATATTGTACAAAGATGATAGATACTCAAGGGAAGCATTACTATTCTCAGGTCCAGGGTCCTAAGAAATTACTCACTTGCCTTCTTAGAGAACAGGCTATAGTTCAGTATGATAAATACCCTCACGAAGATCTACTTAGTGACTATGGTAAGGGGCTCTATAGGAAATTATAGCAATGAGGCTCCCTCTTCTACCAAACCTCAGTGCAGGCTGATGTGTTATGCCAGAGTGCAATTCATTAAAAGCAATTGCATTCTGGAGAAAGGCAGAGGAGTAGAGAGTCCCAGGAACAAAAGATAATGATTCAGTTCTACAGCTATGTGACAGTCAAAATAAACCCAAGAATGGGTATATTGTAGAATATTAAAGGACTGGGTTACTCCTAGACAGTCTGCCGTAACTCATTTTTTGCTACCTTTTACAAGTATGTGTGTGTAAATAAACTTGAGATTTTCAGAAAAAAATACCTACTGAGTATCTTTTTAATAATATTATTTATCAAATACAGGGCCATATACTTCTACTGTCAGGTCAGGAAGGATATGGTTTACATCCCTTATTAATGACCAGGAAGCCGATGAAGATACCTGCCTTGAAAGAATATTACCATATAGAGACTGGCTCAGGTTAAATAACTAGGTTCTACTCTCAAGTAGCTAATCACAACAAACTAATCAATTACCTATTCTTCCCAAGGAAGGATACATTTCTGTGATTTGACCTCTAAATATCTTAAAATATTAATATATAGAATTTTATTTTGTACTATTAATATATGTCACCTCTTTATTGTCAACATGAAAATTAAAGTTGCCTATTTGTTCAATCATATTTATTTAGAACATATTGTATACAAGGCTTTGTATTAGTCACAAAGTATGTTTAGGTTACAATAGAAGATATAGAAAGTAATGAAATAAATATGACATGAGATAATAATTGCCCCTATGAAAGGATCTATGTGTTATAGGAGCACAAAGAAGGATAGTAGATAACAGCTAACGTTCATCAAGTGCTTACCATGTGTCAGGAACTACTGTAAGTATTTCTTGGATATTATCTCACATAATCCTTTCATTTTACATATGAGGAATCCAAGGCATTGATATGCTATCTAATTTGCCTAGGGATTCTATTAATCCTTGGGGGTCTTGGATAAAAGATCAAAGAGGTAATGACACTAGAAATGAACCTGAATGCTGATGAAGCATTTTGAAGGTAAGGCGGCTGGTAAGGTAAATCCAGGCAAAAGTAACAACATGAGCAGAGTCATGGAAGATGGATTTTCATGGTGTGTTTATCCAACAAAATTGTCCCATGTTAAAAGAACATGAAATAATTGTCAGTAACACAGGTAGAAATCTAGCCTTTGCCCAAAGCAAGGTCTTACAAATTAAAGCAAGAGACTCGGAATCTCTTACAGGAAAGGCGGAAAAAACAAAATCAAAGAATTTTACTCTGGGAAGTGGCATGATATGACCCAGGAGAATGGGTGTATTTTATATATATTTTATTACCTATTTTCATTTTTCAGTTATAAAATCAATATTTGCTTCCCAAAACATAAAAGTAGTATACAAAGTATAAACATTCAGTTATCTATTTTTATATAGAAAAGGCATTTATGACTATATATTCCACAAAAGTAGGGTAATTCTTTACACGTATTCCATAACTTTTTACGCTTCCCCTCACTCACTTAATATACTGTCAAATCTTCCAAATGTCAGTGCTCGTGGATTTACTTAGGCTTCAAAATTGCATCCTGGTATCCCTTACCATGAACCTTCCCATTCTTCATGGCCATGTAGGGTGCTTTAGGATAATACACCGATAAGAAAGATTCTTACAAGTAAGATTGCTAGGTTAACAGTTGGAAATGTTAAGTGTTGGTAGAGACCTCTCAATTTACACTCCAAAAATAATTTGCATTCTTACTATAAGTATTTTTCCTATCTCCATGGATTCTCATCAACATGATTATCAATCTTTTAGGCTTCTGTCAAATTGATGGGTGAAAACTATGATATCACCTAATTTCATTTTTTCCAATATTTTTCCTCTTATAATAGTATCCTTTGGGGCTTCCCTTGTGGCGCAGTGGTTGAGAGTCCACCTGTCGATGCAGGGGACACGGGTTCATGCCCCAGTCTGGGAAGATCCCACATGCTGCGGAGCGGCTGGGCCCCTGAGCCATGGCCACTGAGCCTGAGTATCCGGAGCCTGTGCTCCACAACGGTAGAGGCCACAACAGTGAGAGGACCGCGTACCGCAAAAAATAAAAATAAAATAAAAAAAAAATAGTATCCTTTGCCATACAGAAGTTTTTCAGCTTTAACACCCTACCTTAAGATTATAAAATATCTGCTGCTATGGTTTATACTGGATCACTCATAATTTTAGATCTTATATTTAGATTGAACATATATCTGAAATTATGATCAAAGTAATATATAAATATTTTATTGTATTTTCCATATAATACCAATTTTAAAGCTATTGAATAATTGTATATTTCTACATCTTTGTAGTATAAGCTTTGTAATATCAGACATTCATATATACACAATCTATATCCAGATCTAATTTAGTCTATTTCCATGCTAGATACTATCACATTTTAGTAATTATAGTTTGAGAGTACAATTTCATATTCAACATAGTAAATGCTCCCTAAAATTTAATTAGCTAATTTACAACAAGTATTCTACCATGTGAGATATAGAATTAAATTGTCAAGGGTTTCCATAACACTATTGGAATATTAGTCAAAAATTTTAGCTAGAACATGTCTCTCCCTTCATTTGAGCCTTGTTTTGTAGCTTTCAGTGACAGTTTATAACTACTTTTATGAAGTTCTTTTTCCTCTTCCCAGCACATTTGGTTTTATTTATTGGAGTACAGTTGCTTTACAATATTGTGTTAATTTCTGCTGTACAGTACAACAAAGTGAATCAGCTATATATATATATATATATATATATATATATCTCCCCTCCCTCTCGGACATCCCTCCCAATGCCCCCATCTCACCCATCTAGTTCACAGAGCACCGAGCTGAGCTCCCTGTGCTATACAGCAGGTTCCCACTAGCTATCAGTTTTACATATGGTAGTGTGTATATGTCAATACTAATCTCCCAGTTCGTCCCACCCTCCTTTCCCCCCGTGTCCACACGTTTCTACATCTGCGTCTCTATTACTGCCCTGCAAATAGGTTCATTTGTATCATTTATCTAGATTCCGCATATGTGCGTTAATAT
Organism: Delphinus delphis; assembly: GCF_949987515.2. Taxonomy (NCBI): domain Eukaryota; kingdom Metazoa; phylum Chordata; class Mammalia; order Artiodactyla; family Delphinidae; genus Delphinus; species Delphinus delphis. Next base: position 54,918,698 of record NC_082687.1, on the reverse strand, counting down.
ACAATATTTTTTTTCTGACTTACTTCACTCTGTATGACAGACTCTAGGTCCATCCACATCTCTACAAACTACTTTATATGAAGTTTGTCATTTCCTTTGAGGTGTTTAATGGCTTTAAAGCTATTGTGGATAACTATTTTTAATTTGTTGTTACTAAGATTGAGGAAAGATTAACCACTGTTTATATGTGGACAAATCTCTGAGCTCTTAGTTCTATTCCAGTTGATAGAAATAATCTTAGATTTTCTGAATTAAAACTTTAATTCCCTTGATGTTATTTTCGTGAGTACATTTCCAGTATTAGTTTCTTTCTTTCTTTCTTTTTTTTTTTTAAACTCATCCCATGAGTTTGGACCATCAGGACAATACTGGATAACACGTAAAAGCTTTGTTTGTAGCTTGGTAATGCTTGTACTATTTCATTTATATTTGATGTTATTTTCTAGCACATTTTATTAGTTAAGGATGTTATTGTTTTAGTTTCTGAAACACAACAGTATTATTTCAGTATTCTTAGGATTCAGTAATAAACTCTGTCCCACATGTCTTTTTGCAGGAAATCACCATGCTTCAATTTATTCTACAATTAGCTTATGGTATATATTGTTACATAATACTTAATATTATCACTTGTAGATTTATAACTTCTTATAAATTTTTGAAATATTACTAGATAATTTTATATATTAATATTATAAAATATCAGTGCAGTTTTAAAGAAACTAAAACTCCAAAGACTCTTACTCTTAATAAACTTATTTATCATTTTATCCAGCCTAAGTCTTACGCTGTAAACACCACAACCATTAGGTTTTACTTGCCTAGAGTAAAGAGACAGCTTTTGATGGAAACAATGCTTTTTATTAAAGTACCAACTAATATCCTTTCACAGTAGCAAATAAAAGATCTCTTCTTGACCAGTCACTAGAATTAGAGCTCCAGCATCAATTTTGAGAATGTTATTACTTGCTTTTCCTAATGGTCCATTTATGTCAAAAATATTTTTAAAGCAAACTGAAGTAGAGCTATCTGGAAGACTCATCAGTCAGTGGAGGATGGGTGCAGCCTCCAAGGAGGATGAGAAGATTACAATCCATGGAGTATAATGAGAATGCAGTCAGTTATGTTCATACCAATTCTCATTACAATCTTTGCTTGCTGCAATAGATTCATGGCATATCATTTTCCATCCTTGTCATATTCTTTGTCAGAAAAATGAGACATCATTCATGCCATCTGCCTCCCCAACACTATTGTATTTTTCACAGATTGCATTAAGGGAATAAATTGTATAGCTCATACAAAGTCCATGGAAGTATCCTAATATGGGAACACAGTCCAAATCATGAACCCACAGGTCATATAATAAAACTGTAAAACAAAATATAATTAAAGAAAATGTAGAGAAATGCACTGCTCTGACATAAGAGTATATGCAGTTGTATCTCTTGCATATATTGCATAAGTAAGCAAAGTTTCTATAAGATACTGTAGTAGCTTGGAATGAGAATATTGTGAATATAATTAACGAACACTCATCTCCTATGCTTCCACACCTCCCCTTCCTCCAACGGTTCATATATACAAGTGAACTAATAAACTTGTGTGTGTGTTTGTTTTCAACCAAAGTAAAGATAAAGACCTAAAGCTGAAGATTGAGGAACCTAACAGTTACCTTTAAAATCTTGAGGTACTTAAAAATCTTACTGAAGCACTATTTTTCCTGAATTTTAAGAAATAAAGACAAAATTTACAGTGTTAATATATTTCAAGTTCGTTCTAAAGTTTCCTTTTGAAAACCTTGTTTCCCAAAGAAATTTCCAAGTTTGTAAGGATAGATTCATTTTTGCTTATTATCTTGACATAATTATTAATAGGCCTCCTTTCTACACATAACTTTCCCTGTTAGACAATCAATTATAGTGACTTAACTTACAGGTCTTCATGAGTTACACCGCCCCCACCCCCCACAAATAAAATCTATTCTCTCCTCAATCCAAACACCTTTCATATTCATACTCATAATGTCTTTTTTTCCTTTGGCTAAACACATGGTTTCTAAATGCTTACAATGTAGTAGGCCCAGGTATATCAGCCTCGTATTTACAGCTGGAGAGGGGAAATCTGGCACTTCAGGGTTTTCTTTGGACAATTTAAGTATTGTAACCTTAATACTAGTTTACTAGGAAAGGACTAGCTAAACAAATTATTTTAATTATAATTATTTGTATTCATTTTAACTGAGTTTGACTGAACATCTTAAGTGGGTATTCATACCCATTACATTTACTAGTTATTTTGTAGTTATTTTACTTTACCTGCCCACTCAGCCTTCAAGTTGGAAAGCTAACTAATGAACTAGAATCTAAATACTGTCATATTTGTTATCTTACAGAATTAAGTATGCTACTCTGAAGTAAAAATGTTCCTTGATCAAATAAAATCAATGTTCCTTCCTAAAGTTTTAGAATGAGTATTAATATATTAAAGTCTAAATTAAGTCCTATAGTAAAGAAATTTTCTTTAATCAACTATTTCCCAAACGTATTTTTACCATGAAATACCATTATATGACACCTGTTATCAGCCCACACAGGCAGGTTTTTGAAGCATACTTTGAAAAACGCTGAACTTCTTAAACTAAAAAATAAAAGCAAAACAAAAAAACCTAAAAAAGAAAAAAACGCAGTTCACAAACTTCTCTCATCCCCATGCCTCTGGTAACAACAAATCTGTTCTTTGTATCTATAAGATTGCTTTGAATCCACATATAAGAGACAATACAGTATTTGCCTTTCTCTGTTTGACTTATTTCACTTTGAATAATGCCCTAAAAGGGCATTATTGTTACAAACAGCAAGATTTCATTCTTTTCTATGGATAGATAATATTCCATGGTATATTTATACCACAATTTCTTTAAATCCATTCATCCATCAATAGACACTTAGGTTGTTTCCATGTCAGCTATTGTAAATAATGATGCAATGAACATGGGGGTGCATATATCTTTGACTTAGCATTTTTGTTTTCTCCTGCTAAATACTTACAATGGAATTAACTGCTAAATCATATGGTAGTTCTAAATTTTTGAAGAACCTCCATAGTGTTTTCCACAGTGACTGCACCAATTTACATTCTTACTGACAGTGCACAGGGTTCCCTTTTCTCCACATCATTGCCAATACTTGTTATTTCTAGTATTTTTGATAATAGCCATTCTGACAGGTGTGAGGTAATATCTCATTGTGCGTTTAAGTTGCATTTCACCAAATAATGATGTAGAGCATCTTTTCATGTACCTGTTAGCCATCTGTATGTCTTCTTTAGAAAAATGTCTATTCAGGCCCTCTGTCCAATTTTTAATGGAATTTTTTGCTATTGAGTTATATGAGTTCTTAATATACTTTGGATATTAGTCCCTTATCAGCTACATGATTTTCAAATACTTTCTCTTATTCAGTAGGTTGCCCTTTCACTTTGATAGTTTCCTTTGCTGTGCAGAATTTTCCTAGTTTGATATAGTCCCACTTATTTAATTTTGCTTTGTTACTTTTGCTTTAGGTGTCAGATTTAAAATATCATCCAAGACCTATACCAAGGAGCTTACCATCTATTTTTTCTTCTAGGAGTTTTACTGTTCCAAGTCTTACAATTTAAGCCTTTAATCCAATTTGAGTTAATTTTTGTGTATGATGGAAGATAGTGGTTCAGTTTCATTCTTTTGCATATGGGTGTCCAATTTCCCCAGCACAATTTATTGGAGAGACTGTTCTTTACTCAGTGTATATTCTTGGCTCCTTTATTGTATATTAATTGAACATACAATGTGGATTTCTGGGTTTTCTACTCCGTTGAGCTATGTTGTCTGTTTTTCTGCCAATACCATACTGTTTTAATCACTATAGCTTTGTAATATAGTTTAAAATCAGGGAATGTGGTGCCTCCAATCTTTTTCCTCAAGATTTGGTTATTTGGATTATTTTAAGGTTCCATACAAAGGTCTTTCACCTCATTGGTGCAGTTTTTCCCTAAATGTTTCATTCTTTTTGATGCAGTTTAAATAAAATGGCTTCCTTAATTTCTCTGATAGCTTGTTACCAATGTATAGAAATGCAACACTGTTGTGTATTGATTTTATATCCTGCAACTTTATTGAATTCTAACAGTATTTTTGTGAAGTATTTAGGGTTTTATATATATAATGTCATCTTCAAATACATATAGTTTTACTTCTATTCAGTTTTGGATGCCTTTTATTTTTCTGACCTGATTGCTCTGCTTGGGACTTCCAATATTATGTTAAAGAACAGTGGTAAGAGTAGGCATTCATGCTTTTTTCCTGATCTTAGAGGGAAAGATTTCAGGTTTCCACTGTTGAGTATGATGTTAGCTTTGGGCTCATTATATATGGCCTTTATTATTTTGATGTACATTCCCACCATACCCACTTTGTTGAGATTTGTTATCATGAAAGCATATTAAATTTTGTCAAGTGCTTTTACTGCATCTACTGAGATGGTCATAGAAGCCACCATTAAAGGAAATAAAACTCATATATGAAATCATCCCTGCAGTTTCCCTTAGTTACATACTCTTTGTTAAGAGGCACTAGGTGCCCTCAGCTCTGATGTCAAAGAGATAATTTGCAATGTAGACCTGAGTCAGTTCCATTTTTGAGTATTCTTTAGAACTAGATCCATTGCAGGTGTTCCAAACAGGTGAGTCTACCACACACACACACAAAATCCCTGAATAGAAATGATCTTCTCTGAGTTAGCATGATGGTTGAAGAGGAACCGCCAACCTTCCTCATATGGATACCATGGGTAACCAGCTACACATGTGTTAATTCCCATCTGAGAGACATCCAGAAACTAGTTGTACTCCTATACAGTGAACAACTGAGAAAATACCCAGATTTAAACAAGTAGGAAAAGCTGAGACACCCTCACCATAAACTCCACCCCCAGCACAATGACATATAATCAGGAGGTAACCCTCAACTTCCAGCTTCTCCTCTTTTTTGAGGAGCAAAGGGTTTAGACCACACACCTACTACCTCAACTTTTATTGCTGCTAACCAAGAGACTGGCTCCTAACTCACCCATCTCTGGGAATTTATGGGGCCTGGCATTCACCAGTCCCTTGGAAGGAAGAGGTGGCTTTCAGCAGGCACACAAACCCTTTCCACGGCTCTTCCCCCTGGCTCAGTGCAAAGAATCAGCAAAGCCCAGCTCTCAGATTCTCCACGGAAAAGTTTAGATTGAACAACTAACGTCCTGGCTTTTGCCACTGCTGACTGAAGTTCTGGCTTCTCATCAGCCTGCACCTAGAGCTGATGGGGCAGGAAATTACAGTCCTCTGGGAGCTAAAAAGAACAAGTGAACACTTCCTGTAGCTGCTCCCCCACCACATCTCATTCCAGCTAAAGTGATCAACCCTCCAGCTTGCCCCTGGAAGGAGTTGGACTACACAGCAAGCTTTTTGACTTTTCTGGCTGTTGCCTGAGCGTTTGGCTTCTCACTGGCCTGTCTCAGAGATGACAGGGTGTGGCACTTGCTAGTTGCCCAGGGTCTGCAGAGAACCAAGTGGTAGTTTTGAAAGTCCTGCAGGCTCTTCCTGAAATGAGGAGTGGCTATACTTATACAAAATAGACCAAGTCAGAAACTATCTCTAGAGACAAAATCATGTAATGATAAAGAGTTTACTTCAACAGGAAGATAAAACAATTGTAAATATATATGCACCTAACATCAGAGCACTTAAGTATATAAGACAAATATTGACAGATCTGAAAGGAGAAATTGACAGTAATACAAAAATAGTAAGAGATTTAATATCCCACTTTCAATAATGAATAGAACATCCAGATATAGAAAATATTAAAATTAAAAAGCAGCTGACTTAAATACTATAGATCAAATTGATCTAGCAGAATTTCATACCCCACAGCTGACAAATACACATTCTTCTCAAGTGCACACAGAACATTATCCAAAATAAGTCACATATTAGGTCACAAAGTCATTCTTAAATTTAATAAGATTAAAATGATACTAAGTATCTTTTATGACCATAATGGAATAAAACTGGAAATTAGTAACAGCAAGAAAACAGGAAAAATCACAAATATAGGAAAGCTAAACATTTTTGAACAATTATTCGTTCAAAAAGGTAATCAAAATAGAATTTAGAAAATAGAAGCAAACAAATGAAGACCCAATATACCAAAACTTATGGTATACAGCAAAAGCAGTGTTAAGAGGGAAGTTTATAGCAATAAATGTCTACATTTAAAAGATGGCATTGAAGAAACAATCTAACTTTATACCTCAAGGAATTAAGAAAAAGAAAACTAAGGTCAAAGATAATGGAAGGAAAGATCAAAGAAGAAATAAAGACTTATGAACAATTATATGCCTACATACCTATGGATAACCTAGAATAAATGGATAAATTTCTAGAAACATACAACCTACCAAGACTGAATTGTAAAGATATAGAAAGCCTGAAAAGACCAAGAAGAAGATTGAAACAGTAAATAAAAAACTTTCCAACAAAAAGTCCAGGGCAAGATGGCACTGTGGATGAATTCTGCCAAACATTCAAAGAATTAATACCAATTCTCCTCAAACTCTTCAAAAAAAAAAAAAAAAAAAAAAGAAGAGGGAACTCTTCTAAACTCATCTTATGAGGCCAGCAACACCTTGATACCAAAGCCAGACAATGCCATTACAAGACAACTATAGGCCACTAACTCTAAGAAACATATGTGCAAAAATCTTCCACAAAATACTATCAAACCCAATTCAACAGCACATTAAAAGATTTATATGCCATGACCAAGTGGGATTTATCCTTGTGTTGCAAGGATGATTCAACATATACAAAGATGTGATATACCACATTAACAGATAAAACAAAAACAAGTAAACCACATTAAAGATAAAAATCATATGATCATTTCAATGAGAAACAGCACTTTACAATATTCAGCATCCTTTCATGGAAAAAAACAAAAACAAAACTCAACAATTAGGATAGAAGGACTGTACCTCAACACAATAAAGGCTATATAGGAAAAGCTCACAGCTAACTTCAAAATCAATGGGGGAAAAACTAAAAGCTTTTCCTCAAAGATCTGGTACAAGGCAAGGATGCCATCTCTTACCACTTCTATTAAATATTAATACTGGAGGCCTAGCCAGAGTAATTAGAAAAGAAATGAAAGGCATCCAAATAGGAAAGGAAGTAAAATGATCTGTTTGCAGATGACATAATCATGTATAGAGAAAACCCTACTCAACAAAAACTGTTAAATCCAGTAAATTTGCAGGACATGAAAATCAGCACACAAAAATTAGTAGCGTTCTATATACTAACAGACTACTCATAAAGGAAATTAACAATCCCATTTACAATAGTAAGAAAATAAAATACTTAGTAATAAATTTAACCAAAAGTTTAAAGACTTGTACATGTAAAACACTGATGAAGAAAGACAACATAGACATTCTGTGCTGTTTTAGAAAAATATTGTTTAAAAATCCATGCTACTGAGAGTGATCTACACATGCAATGCTATTACTATCAAAATTCCAACTGCATTTTTTTTCAGGAACAAAAAAATTTATAAAATTCATAAGGAACAGAAGACCTCAAAGAGTCGAAGCAATCTTGATCAAACAAAGTTGAAGGTATCACACTTCTTGATTTCAAACTTATTACAAAGCTATAGTAATCAAAACAGTGCAGTACTGGCATAAAAAATATAGAGAACAATGAAACAGCATACAGAGGCCAGAAATAAATTTACATTTAATGTCAACTGATCTTAGGGTGCCAAGGACATGCTATAGGGAAAAGATTGTTTCTTCAATACATGGTAACGGTAAAACTGGATATCCATATACAGAAAAGTGAAAGTAGATCCTTATCTCACACCATATACAAATTCAACTCAAAATGGATTAAAGAAAAATATAAGACCTGACTGGAAAAAACTGCCAGAATAAAACATCAGGGGGAAAGCTTCAACACTGGCCTTGGCAATGACTTTTTGAATATGACACAAAAGGCACAGGCAACAAAAATAAAAAAGACTGCACCAAACAAAAAAATTCCTAAAAGCAAAAGGTATAATCAACACTGAAAAGGCAACATACAGAATGAGAGAATACATTTGTAAACCATATATCTGATAAAGAGTTAATATTCAAAATATACAAGGAACTCCTACAACTCAATTTATAGAAAATTACCAGATTAAAAATTGGACAAAGGACTTGACTAGACATGTTTCAAAAGAAGATATACAAATAGCCAATAGGTAGGTATATGAAGAAGTGCAAAGATAGATGCCACCAGTAAGATATTTAAAGTATCATAGCTTACTTTAGCCAACCTAACTTTTGATATTACACAAAAAAAATCACAATTTGGAGCCATGGCAATACACCACCCAAATCTCCTGTGACAGGAAGAAGTATCGACTGACTGCTCCACTGCACCCACTGCCATGTTTCTGTTGATGCTTCACTTCCCCATTGTTCTTCTCAGTCAATAATTCAGCATGGCTGAGGGTATTAATGTAGGCTCATTTCTGCAGTATAAGGGAATTCTCTAATGGGCATCCTTGGTTCAAGGACTCCCCAGTGGCCTTACCAAAACTTTCTTTGGAAATGTGTCACTGTCTAAGACTTCCTATTCAATTATTCTCTCTTTCCACACCCTCCTCTCACATGCATCAGCCCTGAAATGTGGTCTGAAGTCTCTCCTAATGCATTTAACTTTCACAGTTCTCCCCACATACACCAATCTTTCACACATCTAATTCCATCTTCATTCTGCTTCCTGGAGTACAGAGACTGGCACAGATAGTGACCACTGCCTTAAATGTTAAATTTAGACCATCACCAGAAATAAATATTTTATGAAAACTATTATGAAAGGATGATAACATTAGTAATACGGTTCCCACTTATTTCAGTTACTATGAAAGAGGTACTGTCCTAAACACTCTACATATATTACTCAATTTTCACAATAATCCTAAGATTATTACCAACACCCTTTTAGAGATGTGAAAACAACTGTAAGACAAGTTATACTCCATAGGACAGGAGCTCCGTCCTTAGGTAGTGGAATACAGGTTATCAGGAAGAGAAATGGGGAATAATGAAGACCTCTCTCTCTCTGCCCTCTAGTCTACCACTTCCTCCATTAGTTGACGCTAATCAGAAGCTGGAGGGTTAAAGAGCCCATTTGATGCAGCCTGTACAGGCCAGCCTCCTGAGACATAGAGCATGTGAAGAAGAGTAGAAAACACATTCTGGAGAGGGATTCACAAAATATATTAAGGACAGGAAGGTAATGATTTAAAGTCACATTGCCAGTATCTCTCATAAAAGTCAGTACTGGAAACTGAGTTCAAATATGTCTGACTCCAAAGGCTTGTTTCTACCATGCATTATTGGGGACCAAGATTTATATATATACTTAAATATAAATAATTATATATATATATATATATTATATGTATATAAAGAGAGAGAGATTGATTGATCATAAAGTATTTGCTCATTGAAGGCTGAGAAGTTCTATGATCTGCTCTCGATAAGCTGGAGATCCAGGAGAGTTGGTGGTATAGTTTGAAGGCCTGAGAACTGAAGAGCTAATGGTGTAGATTCCAATCTGGGTCTGAAGGCCCAAGATCCAGAAGCTTGGAGGACAGGAGAAGATTGATGATCCAACTCACAGAAAGGCAAAGTTAATTCAAACTTCCTTTGCATTTTTGTTCTATCCAGGCTCTCAACAGATTGTATGATGCCCACCCACATCGGGGAGAGCCATCTGCTTTATTCAGTCCACCAATTCAAATATCAATCTCTTCCAGAAACACCCAGAAATAAAGTTTAGCCAGCTATCTGGGCATCCCATGGCCCATTGTCCACTTGGTACATAAAATTAACGATCGTATACCACTAGGTAACCATGCCTTCCTGCAAGGAATGTAGCATTATGATAGGGCTCCAGCAATTAATTTGAAGAAAGGAATCAGATATTAAAGAGAAAAATAAAACTTCACATTGTCTTAATCTCATCAATGTCAATGAATTTGTGATTTCAGGAACAGTTTCTAAGCCAGACATGTTATGATCATTGGGTCAAGGTCACCTCAGAGACCCTTTCCTGAGATGGCTGCTAAAGATCTAGTACCATGTTATTCACCCACAAAATTGATCACCTTAACGTATTTAATTGGGGTTCTGAAAACTTAGCTGCCATCTTACCCCCTTTCATATATTCCAAGTTCAAGAGCCATTCAGTAGATTGAGCAGAATAAGATGAAAGCAGGGACTAACACCTTGCTTTCAACTGATTGCAGAAATAAAGGCCGGGATTGGCAAAGCACTGCAGAGAGACCAAGTCAAAACTCTCATCCAAAAAGATATATACATCCCTTTGTTCATACCAGCACTATTAACAATAGCCAAGACATGGAAACAAATGTTCACTGATAGATGAATGGATAAAGAAGATGTGACAATGGAATACTAATCATCCATAAAAAAGAATGAAATAATGCCATTTGCAGCAACATGGATGCAACTAGAGATTATCATACTAAGTAAGTCAGAAAGAGAAAGACAAATACCATATGATATCATTTAAATGTGGAATCTAAAATTTGACACAAATGAACCTATCTACGAAATAGAAACAGACTTATGGACATAGGGAACAGACTTGTGGTTGCCAAGGGGGAGGGGGTTGGGGGAAGATGGAGTGGGAGGTTGAGGATAGCAGATGTAAGCTATTATATATGGAATGGATAAACAACAATGTCCTACTGTATAGCACAGAGAACTACATTCAGTATATGATAAACCATAATGGAAAAGAATATTAAAAAAGAATGTGTGTGTGTGTATATATATAAACTGAATCACTTTGCTGTACAGCAGAAATTAACACATTGTAAATCAACTATAGTTTAATAAAAATAAATAAAAAGAGACCAAGTCAAGTCAGAGAAAGTGAAAAACAGTGTAGAAAACTTCAGCATCTCCGGCACCAATCACTGAACATATTTCAGCAGCACAAGGTCATCTTTAAGTAGCAATGATATAACTGAAATAGATCATTTAGGTAAGGGAAGCAGTGTTGCAGCTAATATGACCCTCACCACTCATTTTCAGGTCTCAAGGGAAAAAGTACTAGAAGGCCAGAGTTCAAATTTATTTTATGACAAAATTAAGTTTTCTTCCTGAATATGTCTTTTTATTCTCCTAATTTAACCAGATGAAATTCCCCTTTGAAATACTCTATTAGTAAAATGTAAGGAATTTAAGTTGGGAATCTATGTTCCATCCAAAATATGGAACAGAGACCTTTCTCCAAATAGGGTTTTCCCCCTAAAGTCAGTACTATTTTTTTTTTTCATCTACAAGATGAGTGAAGTCAGCACACTGGAAACAGCAAAGACATAACGACTTCTGGAACATTCATATAACTGCAGTGAGGCACACTGCAGAGACTGAATTGTAACATTTTTGAAAAGGAAATAAAGCCAGAGGCTGGGGTATACTTTTAAGCTGGCAGCCCCATATGTCCTCTTTAGTCATCTGTCAAGCACCCAGGCATAGTTCTGGGGAAACACACACAAGAGTGGTGTGGGTTTAGTGAGCATTTTAGGCTTAGTTGTTGTTAGTGAGTGGAGATAAGAATTACCTTCCTAGACACATCTGTTTATATTCAAGTACTTATGTAGGGGCTTATCAATCACCTGGTTAAAGAAATTGGGACATGGATCCTGTTTTTGAAATTCCAGACATGTCAAATGAACTGGTGAGGCCTAGGGCCCTGATTGTTGAGAAGAAGAATCAGACTCTGAGAAGGAAAAGAATAAAGGTCTCAGAACCACTGAGTATGTGTGTGAATGTAAGGAGTCAGAATGCTTTAGGGAAACTGAGTTAGACAATTTTTCTTTAAATACTAATCTTGACACAGAATGAAGTTGTGTCAGAAGGAACCAGGGCATTAGGGCCAACAGAGTAAGGTAGCCCATTAAGGACCCAAGGGCTTCAGCATGGCCCCGAGTATCATCACAGCTTCCACAGTATCATGGAGAAGCTGTAATACAGACACTGAAACACTGGGACAGTCTGAAGACTCATGCCCCCAAGGACTTACCTTCCTGTGCTGTGTCTTGTCCAGTAGAGAGCAGCAAATGAACAATAAATACAACTGAGTCATGCAAAAGCATAAGAGCCCTAAGATCATTCAGAAGTAAAATTGCACACAACCAGAAAGTGGTATATTATAGAAGGAATTTTAAAATGCAAATGTGGGCAGCATTTCTGTAAGACATTCTCGTCCAAAGTCAATTTTTTCTTGTCCCCTTCCTGTCATACTTTTTTCTTCAGAATTAATCTTATCTTGATGAAAACCGTGAACATTTAAGTTTCATCCATTCACCTACTTTATTTAAACTTGCTGCTACCTCATTTTATTCATTTACTATTTCTCTCACTTGTCCACCATTACTACTATGGCAAGGAATCTTTGCCAAAACAAGTTGAACAAAGGTTTATGAAGTCAGATTTTTCATAGCCCTACACGTGCCTCGCCAATGTGGACATGCAGATATCTTCTGAGTTGTAAATTCTTTGTTAGGTAGTTCAAACATTAGCTTTAACATTGGGAGCTCTGGAATTTGAAATATGGATAATGCTGATGTTCTATGTTCCTTGTCTCAATTGTTCAACCTCTAAAATGAAAGAAATACTTCCCATTTCCTTTTTTCCATCTTCATAGGTGTGTTTTCAGAACTAATGAGCTAATATTTATAATCCTAGGGAGTAGATAGCTTTCTTTCTCAAGACATTAGTGTACAATTTAGTGCTTATGAAGAAGCAATTTACTGAATGGCACCCTAGTGATATAAGAAATATTTCAAGGACTATTTCATTTTGAGGAAGTGAAAAATTGGTGGATTCTGCATAGCAGAACTTGACAATACTTATACTTTAGAAGTTTTAAGTGATAAAGAAAAACTAATTAGTGTATGTTCTCTGAAACGTATTTCTTGAATTTATATTTTCCTAATTAGCTTATTTTCTCTTCTTCTAAAGACAAATATTTTCTTGTATTTAATTCACGATTTCTCCTTGTTCCCTTTACCTTCTCATGTATTTCCTTTCATTATTAATATTATCTTGTGAAAAATGTTAACTTTTAAAATATTTAACCCATTCTTACTGTTTTAATATACTATTGCTTACTCTCATCCATTTACCATTTCACTCAAATGCCCACCATTACAGTAAAATGCAAACGTATGCTTAATCATTAAAAAAAAAAACATCAATGAAGGAAAAAAGTCAAGATTTTAAATACAAGAACAGGACTCAAACCCATATTATACACTGATAATGTTTGAAAACCAGGCACAGTACACTTTCTCAGAGTGAGCATGATGAGAATTTTCATTTGCTTGAGTCACAGATACTCTGGGACACTTAAGGGTTTATATCGTGACTGTGTTATTTACTCCAGTCTCCATAAAATTCATTTTTATTTTAAATTTATTTGTGTATAAATCCCATTTATTTTCAAACTTGATTTTAAATAGAAGGAATAGCAAAGGAAAAAACTCCAGGTATTTTTAAATCACATAATAGTAATAAGAAAAATAACTGTACTTGTCCAGCTGAATGGTGTCAAATAAATAGGCATTTACGGGTTTGAGTAGAATTTCTATTGTTTATAAGATTCTGAAACATTTTTAATGACAAAGGTACCATGAAAGTCATGAGATCATTTATAAGAAACAAATATTTCTCCTAAAGTAACCATATGTATACAATTAAATTAGAAACTTATCTAAATAGAGCAGTTGAGAGGCCACAAAGATATTTTGAACTATTACAAAAAGGCATTATAGATCTGTCCTGAAGCTTAGGTTTTTGAACCTGCAAACTTAATTTGCACTTAATTTAAAAACAAAACCAGACACAGTCATCTCAGTCAGTCTGTGAAACTGGGGTAAGAACCTGTACTGTCAAAGTCAATCTAGACAGAGGAAAAGCAGAATTTTTATTATCCTTTTTCTTCCGAACCCAATCAAACGAGAAGCCTCTAGGATGTTAATGGCTTAAATTTTACCCTTACAACATGTTTTCATATTGTCAAAAGTTTCATTTTAACTCGATTTTTGTAAATCATGTGTAAAATTTATGTATCCTACTTGGGTAAAAAGGAAAGGTTTTTCTGTTAGAGAATTGTGATAGCCATTATTGCCATTCACCCAACCTCTGGTTTTCCTCCATTTTGGAACTGTAGTGGATTGTCTTTTTTGTTGTTGTTTTTGTTTTGTTTTGTTTTTAAAGTAAGCTCCCATGTGGTTGAGCTGGGCTATGTGAGTAATTCTGGGCCGTGAGTTATAAACTGCTTCCAGCCCAAATGTATAATGCTGAGATAAGATGCTTAAGAGTTCTCTTTTCCCTTTGCCATGTTCAGAACCAGTGTTCGAGATAGTGGGTCCTCAGGAAGGCTGGTTCAAGAGTCAGGATGATGGCTGCATGGGAGCCGAATTCTTAACCTATCAAGGAATGGTAGCATGTGCAAGAAATAAAAGTTTAGGTTTTAAGCTACCCACATTTGGGGATTGTTTATTACTGCAGCATAACCTACACTCTGGTGACTGCCTAAACTCTCTGGATTGATACAGGAGATTAATGTTTTACAAACTACTTTGAAAAGTATAACTAACATCTTATAACTCTGTAACTTTTAAATCTCCAGGTGGTTTTATTTTTAAGATTGCTTTCTTTAAAAAGTTATCTAGAGTGGTTTGGACCTATTTTTTGCGTTCTGTGTTGAAATTTTGAGTTTAATAAACTCTGAATTTCTAGAAAGTCAATATTAAGGAATGAAGCATAAAATTAGACACCTCCAAAGGTCCACCAGCATCTCAGAGCCTTTTGGTGTTTGTGACTTTTTCCTCCCCAATGTAGTTTCGCTGATCAGTGGTTTAACTCTCAACTGGAGAAGTGAAATTTAGGATACCAAGCCAGAGATAAAATAGAGACCATTCAATTTCTTTAAGGCTGGAATAATGCCTCATTCTTCCTCCAACATCCACAAATGTCTTCAAAAACAGGTGTTTAAAAATATTGAATGAATTCATGAATGCCTAATTTTTCCTAGGGACCCCCATGATTTCCCTAAACTCATGAAATAGATTCACTTTAACATATATTCTCCAACTCCAAACTGTGCCAATATGCTTTCTTAGATTGAAGTTGAACCCAACTGTTTTTAAATAAGCCAAATTAATTTTATATATAAATGTTTCAACTCTTTCATACATTTTAAAAGAATGTGGACCTGGATAATGTTTCCATGTTGATCTTTTGACTAGTAAAATAAAAGGTGACTTAGTAGCTTTGAATGAATATGAAATTTATATGCCCACTTTCTGGCACAGATGCCTAAGACCTTATTATTCCTTCCTACTGAGATAGCATCTATCCATGGAAGGTAGAATAAGTACAGTAGTTAAGACCATAGGATCTGAACTCATTGCCTGGATTTCTGTCTCAGCTCCACCAGTAAATTAATCTCTAAGCATCAGTTTATCCATGTAAAAAATGTATATGGTGATATTTCCAATTCTATAAATTCAATGAGAGGATTAAATGAAATAAAATAAAGCATTTTGCCCAGCACATATGAAATGTTTAAAAAATTAATTGGTAACTATCAATCTGCTGTATTTGAAACAGAAGAATTAGATTACTTATTTAGTAAAAGATAAACTTTGTTTCTTTAATATAATGTTTAAACCATGCAGTTCTGTTTTCAGAACTATGTTCAGTTTCTCTACCTCTGTAATCTGTATTTTTCCCCATGTCAGGTTTTTTGGGTTTTTTTTTTTTTAAGTCTTTGGAAGTCAGAAATTCATTAAATTCATTTTTTTTTTTTTACAATCACTCATTCTTGTAACCAACTTGCCTCGAAAATGGATTTACAATATTTTATCATTAAAACACAAAACATTGTTTTCTAGATATAAAAATATGAAAATTTAAAGTGTGCAACCAGAACTATGATTCTTAGGATGTTATTATCTTTTTC
Organism: Delphinus delphis; assembly: GCF_949987515.2. Taxonomy (NCBI): domain Eukaryota; kingdom Metazoa; phylum Chordata; class Mammalia; order Artiodactyla; family Delphinidae; genus Delphinus; species Delphinus delphis. The sequence goes on along the minus strand of NC_082687.1, from coordinate 54,902,552 downwards.
ATTGATGCTGCTTGAAAAGATAGTCAATTGCTGGCTCTTTCTCCACTGGTAGTTTCTTTCAGTTTTTAAACCAAAGCAATGATGAAATGAGCCTGTGTAGTATAATATAAAGAATAAAACCAGTCCACACTCTGTACAGTTTGGTACTCTGTACAGAGTAAAGTGATTGTGCTGTCCTTCTGAAATTGATGCATGTTTAAGAGACAGGAAAGGAGTCCATTTTTCATGACATATATTCTGCATGAGAGTGTGCATGTTAGAAGACAGTATCTGCTTGATTTTTTCAAAAAATTAGAAAAATCTTAATAATTCAGTCAGTAGGTTTTCCTGTTAAGTAACTGCTTCTGATGACTCCATGCAGTTACCTAAATTACCTGATCATTTTAGCAGTAGTTCTGGTTGCAGTTTTATCTTTGACCTCTGCCAGTTTTGGCTCTGCCTTCATTCCCTGTAACTACAAACAATTCTGTCTGCGATGTGATCTTAAAGGTATAGTATATGTTGCCCTCTAGTGATTCATATGAACATTGGAAAAGTCACGTAGACTTTCTTAGCTATTCAGAACTGTACAGAGACTTCTTATGTCATCATGCATAATCCATATACTGTTTTCCATTATTTTCCTTTAGTAACTTCAGTTTTTACATTTCATTCCATTACGCAAGTCCAAACTAAACTGTTCTCCATTCTTCATAAAAGAACAGAATAATGAAAATAAAATACTCTCTAACAAGAAATATTTCTCTTTGTTGCTTCTAACTGTATTTTTATGGCATGCTTTTAACTAGAGAAGTCATTAACCTAAATTTATTATCTATTAATGTTTACTCACTTTTCTTACTTTAGTATTTCTTGAAAATAAAGAAAGACAAGTAGAATTGAACACCTCATGGAAAGGTCTACAGTATTGTTTATTGACGGTATAGATAGATGTACTATCTTGAGAAGAATTACCTGAGATGTTTGTTTAAAATGCAGATTCCTTGTCCCCAGATCTGAATCACAGTCTGATAATAGGGCCACGGAAACTGTGTTTTTATTTGGTTTCCAAGTGATTCTTTTTTTTTTTTTTTTTTGTGGTACGCGGGCCTCTCACTGCTGCGGCCTCTCCCGTTGCGGAGCACAGGCTCCGGACTCGCAGGCTCAGCGGCCATGGCTCACGGGCCCAGCCGCTCCGCGACATGTGGGATCCTCCCGGACCGGGGCACGAACCCGCGTCCCCTGCATCGGCAGGCGGACTCCCAGCCACTACGCCACCAGGGAAGCCCTCCAAGTGATTTTTGACTATTTAAAACTGATCTGAGCCCTTTCAATTCTTTCCCATGTAATTTCAAGTTTCTCTTTGCTAGATTAATCTTTCATATCTATTAGTCTCTCATTTATGGCCTTTAAGCAAACTTCTAACATATGTTATCTCCTTTCATGATTTTTCTTGGGCAATATTGTCTCTTATGATTTTATCTTAACTTGATTATATGTAACAATTTAGGCCCAACGTTAAGAAAATTCCCTTCAGCGTAACTTCATTTCTAAAAGGAATACAAAGACTTCCTAACTTACAGTATAACAAAATAATTGTTTTCTTTTACAAATGTTTAATAGTAAGCATGTTTCAACGTACTAATATTTAAAGTATCTAGTACCTCACATGCATTTGCACACTGGTTGTTTCATTAAAATGTTACAACAGTGTTTTTGGATATTATTATTACTCTTCCTATTTGTAGCAGAAGAGTCAGGACAATAAAGTTAATTTGACTCAGTGACTGATTGAGTACAAGAATATTTAAAATATTCTACCATAACAAATTAAGACAATATTTGAAAAGAAATTTTAAGATTGTGACTATTTCTTGTGTTACCAATGGAAAACTATTTCAAGGTAGGATTTTTTTAATGTGTTTTATTATCTAATTTTTATTAAAAATGCTTTCAAAACTAGAAAAATTAGAGACCAAAGATATGCTTGTCATTTAAATTAGTAATAAAACCTCTGAAGTAGCTAAGACCTTGACTAAAACCAGAGCCAGAATCAAATACTGTATTTGCAAGTTGTTAAAATACAAGAAAAAAGAATCATATTTCCCAGGGCATTTTTGCCAGTTCTTTTCTAAGGTCTTAAAAAGTCTCTTCTATTTTAGCATATTTTAAATCATATATATCTTCAAATAGTAAAAAGGAACATATTTTTTAAGTAAATCTAAAATTTAACTTGAAATTCCCATTCAATCCACAGGGACTTATAAACTATTTAAGAAACTCCGTGATTGAAAAACCTTGGCCATTTTATCTCAAAAGGGGGCTCCATCTACTGATGCCAAGACAAGCCATTTAGCCCATTCAAAAGCAATAAATTCAATGAAAACCAAGTTACTTAAATAGGAAACTTGTAAACCAATAAACCATGGCTGATTTTACTTAACTTTTCTTACCCTTTTCTCATACAAAAAGATCAACACAACTAGCAAAACGTCCTCATTATAGACACCAACAAGACCATCTGGTTACCACCAACCTTTATCTGTTCCCGACCTCCACACTTCCTGCAAGGCTAGGTCCCTCTCTAATGTTCTTTTTCACTCATGTTGAAACTAGTAAGTACATGCTAGGTATAGGGGACTGTATAACTCTGCAGCAAATATCGGGGTATTAAGTCATACTGGCCTTATGTCCTCAAAAAGCCTCAACCTAGGATGAGAAGTGACAAAATAAAGAGTTAACTATAAAGCAAAGCAAAAAATAAAAATAATAAAAGCTATAAGGAAGAAAATTTTGTTTAAGAGGTGTATCAGTTTTTTTAAACATTTAGAGATGATTCCATAAGAAAAAAAAGATAAGATTTGAAAATGTACTGAGAAGGGAGAGGTAGATATTGACAACTAGAAATAGAGAGAGCTTATAGGATGTTCAAAAAGTTATAGAATCCAACAAATAGACTCACAGACACAGAAAACAAACTTATGGTTACCAAAGGGAAGGGGGGAGGGATAACTTGGGAATTTGGGATTAACAGATACCCACTACTATATATAAAACAACAAGGACCTACAGTATAGCACAGGGAACTGTATTCAATATCTTATAATAATCTATAATGGAAAAGAATCTGAAATACCTTTTGCAACAACACAGATGAATCACTTTGCTGTACACCTGAAACACTGTAAATCAACTAATTTTTTTTTTAATTGATCAGTAAAGTTAGAGAGTCAGGAATGTGTGGGCAGGACCCAGGAAACAGTGTTTCAGTTATTGTTTCCTCTTTACCAGGTATCTGGAACCTACACACAGTCTCCTAGTTTGCCTATTTCTCTAGTCCTTTCTCATTCTTCATTAGTTACTTTTCCTTTGCTCATTAGAGCTCTCTTCTTTGTATGTGTTCAAACTATATAATTTCCAACCATAATTTCAATCTGTGGTCTCAGCTGTAGGCAGTGTGATCGTGTCTATCAAATATAAATATTTGAACCCCAACAATGTACTCAGAGTGAATATTCTGGTGAGTATTCAGAACCCCCTTTGAAGATTGAGGCATTTTTCACCTACCTGCTTGGAGTGTTGGTAGTTTTCAGCTGAATTCCCTTCCAGAAATTACATTTATTAGATAATAGCTTTTTCTCTGTAATGAAGATTCCACACATAAGTGAGATCATACAGTATTTGTCTTTCTCTGACTTACTTTACTTAGCATAATGCCCTCAAATTCCATCCAAGTTGTTGAAAAAAGTACAAACTTTCAGTTATAAGGTACATAGGTACTGGGGATGTAAAATACAACATAACTACAGTTAACCCTGCTATATGGTATATTTGAAGTTGCTAAGAGTAGATCCTAAAAGTTCTCATCACAAGGGAAAAGATTTTTTGTATGTATACGAGATGATATCAACTAAACTTATCATGGTATTCATTTCACAGTATATTTAAGTCATTATGCTGTACAATTTATATAATGCTGTCAATTATCTCTCAATAAAACTGAAGGAAAAAAAAAGAAAACAGCTGTCTTGCACAAGGTTATGCTCCCTCCTCGAGCAGGCCCACATCTTGTAACTGTTAAATACAGGAATATAAAGATATGTCCCAATTTTTGTGTCAATTTAAGACAATTCTGAAGAGCCATTCCAGAGCCCAAACTTTCCTGAGATGGGTTAAGGTCTATTTTGGAAATACATCTCAGTTCAGCTCTTCTAGCTGCACAATTCTACTTCCTGCAAACCCCTTCTACCCCTAGATAGATGTCGATCCTGAGGGCATTCTTCAGTAATCCTTCTGCATGCAAACCTTAATCTCAGACACCATCTTGGAAGTAATCTACCTTAGAAAGTATATTCAACTGTCCTAGACCCTTTCTACTTGCATGACAGAGGCTTTTCAAAGTCAAGATACTCAAAATTAAGTTCATTATCTTTCCCCTCCAAACATGCATGGCTACTCATTTATGAGTTTTTTGGGGGGGCGAATATCTACAGTATACATTCCAGTGGTGTCTCCTCATCCATACCCTTCTTCTTAAAAACAGTCTACTGCATCCACAGTCTGAAAGGAGCAAGCCCATGTACTTAGGGACCACCACTGACTCAACCAGGATTCTGTTGTTACCAGAGTTGCCACCAGACCCTTGCTCAATACCCACCAACCCCTCTCTTGAACTGGAACTAAAATATCTTTAAGTCACAGAATCTAGACAAAGAAAGGAAGCTGTAGGAAGAGATAAATAAAAACTAGATAGAACCAGCTGAAACCAAGATAGTGATGAATCTGACCACCACCAAACCCTGAGTCTCATTCTACACTGATTTGACTACATTAGCGTACTAAATGACACACCTTCTGGCTGTGTAACCAGAAGTCACAGACAGAAAAGGGATGGCACCCCATTTCCAGGAAAACCTTATTCTTTCCCAGAAAATGAATGCATATTAGTCTCACTCCTCCCCACATTGTCCTTCCTCCTTAAAAGCAAATCCTTCTTGCCATTAAGACGAGAAATTGATTTGTGAACTAAATTCCTGCTTCTCCATTCTCTGGCCATTGCGTAAAGCTTGTGCTGCTTCAATTTCAGCTTTAGTTTCCTTTTTGACTGTGCAAAACAAGAAAAAGAACCTTCCTCAACGAGGCAGGGGACTTCGGCAGGGCTAGGGCCCAAGTGGGTGTCCATACGACCTAATTCAGTAACACTATCAATCAGGAATTGGGATAGGACATATGACAGACACTGAGTTAGTCCTTTGGCTCCAGAGTGTAAAATTGGGGCCAGATATTACTTCATGCCAAACCAAAATTTCATGCCAAGCCGAATCTGATGTTATAGAAAAGGGAAGGAAAGGAGGGAAGGAGAGGAAGGGAGGGAAGGAGAGGAAGGAAGCCACATTACAGAGAGAACAATAACAAATCTGTAGAAGGAAACTTAAATGAGAACTCATTTAGTTGAAGAAAGGGATAGAGTTGGAAAGTTGACACGCCTGATTACTTCCCAGTTCTCTTGCATTCAGACTATTTTTCGAAACTTGGTTTTATAAAAGATTTGCCTGAAACCTTATAATAAGTATTATATTTATCACCAAATAAAACATAAGACACACCTCCTGCTTTTATAAACAACAGCAAGATTTATCCTTTTGTTTTAATCAGAAACCTGAGAGGGACTGAAGTCCTTCCCTTATCTCCCACAGCTAAATAGCTAAAAAATTCTTCCATTTTTTGTTGCAATTCTTCTCTCATTCCAACCTTACTGCAACTACTCAAGCTCTTCCTTGTCTGTCCATGTGGATATACTGCCCATGGTCCAGACTTGATCAGTCCTTCATATTTCTTTATGTGTTGTCACTAACATACCAATCTGATAAGGGCATTCCTTATTAAATTTTTTCAATGATCACACCTCTAGATCTATAAGACAAAACATGAACTGCTGTGATAGTACACAATGTACTTTCTTCTTTGGTCCCATATTATCTGGCTTGTTCCATCTTCTGTCACAAGCACTGCTTGATATTTATAATCTAGTATTAGCTGTCCCATAATTTCATAAACTTGTTATACTTTCTAAAGTTTCTCTTCTTTTGCACATGCTTCCTACTGCTTAGAATATTCTCTTTCATTCCTGTGGAAACCTGTTCATTCTTAATCCATCAGCTTAAAAAGTCACTGTTTTTAACCAATTAGTTTATAAACTTCATCAGGACAAGAATCATGCTTACTTTAGTCACTGCTGCCTCTCCACAGAGCATAGACCTGCTAGATGTAGTATACTATCTCCTGTTTTGTGACTTAATCAATGCCTTTCTTCAGTTAGGCAGCTTTAGGCATCCTCATCTTGCAACTTTGTGCTCATAATTTCATCATTGCAATTAATATCTTTCATTAATTATATATTAATATATTAATTTATATCATATTGTCATATTTTTGAGAGCATAACTCTCTTTATAAGAATGAAAGTGTTTTGAGGAATATTTCATGAATTTTCATGTCATCAAATGTTGCCCAGAAATGAACAAAATACTTGGTATACTGTACTCAGAAATATTTGCTGTATGAATGAGTGAATACTTATAGGGTGGAAATAAAAGATAAGCCTGCAGATCTAGACAAAGCTTGCAGCTCTCAGTAGGAAGGCAAAACCTCTGAGGGATAAAACCTAGAAATTTCCTCTTTAGAACAACAGAAACAATGTGCATGCATGGACGGTGAGAATTTCCCCTGAAACCAGATTGTGTGAAGAAGTGAGGAATGCCACAAACAAGCTGTATTTACAGAAAGCAGTCTGTTGACTCAGGAGGCAGGAGGGAGAGACTCTGCATTATCAGCAGCTGTGCAATGCTGAACTTGGGGGCTGGGAGGAGGAAAATGCTACAAGAACGTGCACTCATGTACAACCCTGTGCCATAGGAATAATTCCTGCAAGCCAGTAGTTGAGTCCTGGTTCTTCTCCTACCCGTCAACACCACCTACGTTCCCACCCACAAACACCTCCTACGTACAGTAGGCCCCAGAGGAAATGAAAGATGAACAGTGATTGAAAAAGAAGTGGCAAGGAGCTATCCAGAAACAATGCAAAAAGAATGACTACAAGGAACAGGAAAAACAAGAGGCATATGAATTGGACTTATGGAAAAAAAGTATGTTTAAAGACACTGTGATGATTTCAGTAAACTAAAGGAAACAACAAATCCTACAGAGTAAGAACTCAAAAGGGAAAGAAAGATTCAGAGGAGGTGTGGTGAGAAAATGGAATGAGAGAGAATGTGGGCTGGAGGAAAGCAAGGAAAAAAAAAAAAAAAGATGAATGTCCCCATAGAAATGAAAACCAGATTAGGTGCAGCAGAAAGGAGAGAAGATATAGCTAAAACAATAGGTCAGATAAGATGAAACACAGAAATAAATAGCTAAGAAAATATCATTTAAAAATGTATGTTCTAATAGCAACAAAAATTTGAGCTGTGTAAGAATACAGCTAGCAAAAGATGTTATGACCTTTCTATAGAAAATAAAATTGAAAGACCAATGGAGAGAGGTTACTGAGATCATGAATAGAAGGCTAAGTAACAAAGTAGTAAACTCTCCTAACATATCTTATGCACTTGAATTAAAAATGTTTTTATTCAAAGAATCCATCAATATTATTCTCAAATATATATGGAAGATCAAAAGGCTAGGAGTAGCCAAACCAGTAACGAAGACTAAAAATGATGCAAAGTGACTTCACAAAATGCCTAGACTTATTATGAAGCTATTTTAGTAAGGACAGAGTCATAGTACCATGGGAATATTAATAATGAAAATGATATAACAAACATATGGCTCTTTGTGCAAGATACATAATAACTTTATGACAAAGATACTATTATAGTTATTTTACAGATGAGGCGTTTGAGACACAAGGAAGTTAAGCAACCCTCACAAGGTAGCAGATTCAGTTTTCTAACCTAGGCTCCATAATTTGGATTTTAAATCACCATTCTTTTAACAAAGGCAAAACAAACAGAAGTTTAAAAAAAAAATGAAGCAGACGTATGCATATGTGGAAATCATATATGATAGAGTGGGCACTGCAGAAACTGGGAAAACGATGGCTATTTAGTAAATAATGCTTAGCATAATCAAATATTCCTATGGTAAATAAAGTAAATTCGATCCATACTTCACACCATATATAATAAATTCCAAATGGAATATAAACAAATATGAAAGGCTAACATTGTGTAAGAAAATATATCTTATAACCTTGAGATGGGGATGGTTTTCTTCTACAGGACACAAGAAAAGCACAAGCCATAAAAGGTTAGACAACTTATACTAAAAATAATTTCTTCTCATCAAAAGTACTATAAAAAGGAATTATAAATCACAGATTGAAGTAATTTAAACATATAACTAGAAAAAGAACCTCTACAAATCAATTAAAAAAAAAACTAAAGAAAAATTGGGGGCGAGGAAGAACCATGAACAAACTTCACAGAAAAGGAAACCAGGGCTTCCCTGGTGGCACAGTGGTTGGGAGTCCGCCTGCCGATGCAGGGGACGCGGGTTCGTGCCCCGGTCCGGGAAGATCCCACATCCCGCGAAGCGGCTGGGCCCGCGAGCCATGGCCGCTGTGCCTGCGCGTCCGGAGCCTGTGCTCTGCAACGGGAGAGGCCACAACAGTGAGAGGCCCGCGTACCGCAAAAAAAAAAAAAAGGAAACCAAAATTGCCAATAAATGTATGAAAAACTATTCAAACTTTAGAAGTTAAACAAATGCCCATTAAATGATAAACTATACCACTTGTACCAAAGCAGTACATTTTAAATGTCCAACAATATCAGACTTCGGTGAGCATGTGCAGCAATAACACTTTTGGGGGGAGCCTCGGTAATTTTAAACACTTATGGAAATAATATGCTATCATGTGCTGAAGCAGAAAACACTTAGACTATAACCTGCTAGTTTCACTTTAGAAATACTGATTACTTGGGCGCTGTCTTCCAGAATGTTTGTAGCAGTGTCCTCACATCCTCTTGTAAATAAGTTTCTTACAAGTCCACCCCATGAGTTTACCACATTGGTCTTGAACCTCAAAGGTGATCATAGTTTATGTTGTTTCTGGGATCCCTGCTGCACTATAATGACCCCCACTTGTTTTAGTAGCACATGAAAATTCTTAATATGGAATAGTTGTCCCTTCACTAAAGCCAACTTACATTCAACTCTCAACTTGAACTGAGGAGACCTCTCTCCGTTTTATATTCCTCCTAAATGGAGTAGACCTCTGGCCCCACAACTTTTCATTGGTCAGCTGATGTCTCCCACAAGGCTCACAATCATCCAAAGTTCTAGAATAAATTTGGCCTCCAGCATGAGGACTGCATAGTTGTCAGCACTCAGGTGATTCAGTTTGAGATCATTCTTTCTATCAGTTTGGCTTCAGTCTGTAATTTGTTCAAAAATCACATGTACCATTGGCCTGCCAATGCAGGGGACACAGGTTCGAGCCCTGGTCCGGGAAGATCCCACATGTCGCAGAGCAACGAAGCCCCGTGCACCACAACTACTGAGCCCGTGTGCCTAGAGCCCGTGCTCATCAACAGGAGAAGCCACCACAATGAGAAGCCCGTACACTGCAACAAAGAGTAGCCCCTGCTCACCGCAACTAGAGAAAGCCCATGCACAGCAACAAAGACCGAATACAGCCAAAGATAAATACATTTATAAAAAAAAATCACATGCAACAGTTACTCAGAAAACAATGCATTAGATAAAGTGCTAATGACATAACAGTTAACAAGGTAGATACATTCTGGCCCACACAGAGGTCAGAGCTTGAGAACCAGAGCTTTTAAACACTACTACATATTCCACTGCAACTTGTTAACTAGGTAACCTTTATTTGGGGCAGTGTCATCACGTCAATAAATATTAAATATAATAGAAACATTTTTCCTTTGGATCCTCACATCTTCTTCATGGAATAATCAAAGAAATGTGAAGTGTAAGAATATGAATGAGCTTACAAAAATAAGGGAATCTAAAGAGACTACATGGGTTGAAAGCAATAAGGAGGAAGCAAATGCACAAGCACAAAAGCAGCAGCAAAACAGACAACACTATTGAGTTCCCTATTAAGTCCCCTATTAAAGATTTCTCAGAAAGTCACATTTAGACAGTAAAATGAGCAAAGTGTATTTTGCAGTTCAAATTACAAAGTAAACAAAAACAAATGGTGTGTTTCCAAGCAATCTCATCTCTGAACAGAAGTGATAATTCTTCTATCTCAGTTGCATACTGGGATGCCCCAAAACGCTATTTTCTTCATTCTGAGAGGCATGTAGCGCGGTTCCTTCCTTAGGATTCTCAAGAGTGACGAAGATTATAATATTCAGTCACTCGTAATCCTGACGGGGTTGGAAACAAAAAGACAGCCAACTGTCTTATCCTACATGGCTATGAGAATGTGTTGTTACAATGCCCACCCAATGGGCCTAGTAGACTGCCAAGCACCACACAGGTCAACAGTAAGTGTTACCCTTCTACTATACTAAGTGTAATTAGTTTCACCAATATGAATATATATATACATACATATATATGTATATATATAATATACATATAAATTTATGAATGTCTGTGTGTTCATACATGTGTGTCTACATATATATATATATATATATATATATACACACACACACACACACACACACACACACAGGGAATATTGGTTAGTGGCCATGATAGCAAATAATCACTATGGCTAATTTAAGCAGGAAAAAAATTAAGTGATTTACCTGACTCACAGAATCACTGAAGCCTAGAGAAATATCTTGGGGCAGGCCTTCTTGAAATATAACCACATCCCAGAATCTTTGTGGTAAAAACTATCACCACTTCAGCTAAGATCACCAAGCACCAAATGCCAGACAATCAGCCCTTTTGTTATAGCTACTATTGCCAGCAAAGGGGCCACGTCTGCAAAAGAACTGAGCCCCATGCACTCACTGTCAGCCCAAAGAAGGAAGCCTCAGCTAAATTACACTTACATCTTCACTCAAAAACATGTGTACATTTGAGTTTTTAATTCCATATTAAAGAGGTTAAGTTTATAGTGCCATGACTTCCCCAATTATAGAAAGGCAATGTTTAAAAAAAAAAAAGTAGCCAATTTGACCAGTTTGACAGATGCCCGCTGAATGCATACATATATATAAACTCATTCATGAGGGTTACAATAATTCCTACATAAAGTGTTCTTAAAGTGTTTAGAAGCAATAATTCTTAAAGTGGTTAGAAGCATTCCTGGCAGGTAAGTACTATGTAAATGTCTGCTATTCTTTTCTTCCTTCTTTTTTCTTTCCTTCCCTCTTTTTCCTTTTTTGCTTATACCAGTAATATATATGGGGAAATGTTAATGTGGTTATTAAGAAAAGTATTAAATGAGGATAATTAAGATGTTCTAACCTGTAGCATCTCATACATATATCATCTTCAGTCTTATGTTCATTTTGATACTGGAATCTCTTTAAAAATCATTGACCTCAAAATCCAACAATAAACTAACTAGTGTTTCAAAGGAGGTAAATTCAACTTTTTTTCTTGCCCAATGTTCAGTGAAACTGTAAATGAAAGTTTAATTATAACATCTCAGAAAGTAAAACTTCCTGAGTATGAAAATTCTCACCCCTAACAAAAATAAAGAAACAGAAAAAGCCATACACACAAACATAAAAAAAAAAAAAAAAAGAAAGAAACCAATCCAATTAGGATCCACACAGTTTTACTACAGGTACAATGTAATAAGCATGTGCTTTGGAGCTAGAGAGGCTAGAGGTGTTACCCTGATGTCATAGTTACTTGCTGTGTAACTCCGAGCAGTTACCTACTCTCTTAATCTCAGTCTCCTTGAAGATAAAGTGGGAATAATAAAATCTTGCAAAAAAAAAAAATTAGACAATATATGATATGGGCAGAATGGCTGTTTTATGACCTAAGATAAAAGACACATAAAATGGCATTGGTTTCATGTCCTATCATTATTATGATTACTATCTTACACTTTACAATTATCTTACCAAAAATTTGCTTCATAGTTTGTTGGAATTGTCTCAGATGTTACTACAGAGAAATATTATACCATAGAAAAGTTAGATCTTTAGAGAAATGCTCACCTAAGTGCCCAGAGATAAGGATTCCATAGCCTACTGCCTTTCTGGGTGGCAATGGCAAATTAAAAATTCATAGAGCTGGAAGGGATCTTCAAATATCATCTAACAAATTCTCCACTTCCCACAAATGAAGACACAGAATATGGAAAATTTATGTAAATACAGATCTTGGACCACATCCTAGACCCCTAGTTTCACAGTAGTGCTATTTCCATTCCTACTCCTTAGATTTTCATTATAAAACGTGTAGAATCTCACACACACATTTTCCCTTAATTTATATAGTCATTGTTCATGCACATGTTTTCCAAAGCTTTATTGAAATCCTATTACATGTCTGCAGACAGAAGGAAACAAAGTGGTTTTATGCTCAAACTCACCATCCGGTAGTTAATACAACACAGCTGAAGAACAATGCAAACCAAATGTCCTAAGTGTTAACAATACTAAGAGAAAGATGTAATTGATCTGTTGTCAATTTTCTTTTACAGAAGGCCAATAACTAATTTTTTGCATAGAAGGATGACATACAAAGTGCAAGTTATTAACTAGCATCAAATATTGTAAATGTATAAACAGTAAATATATTTTCAAAAACATGTCTTATACTTCTTTGACATTTCGTAGAATTCAAAACATCTTAAGTTGTTTTAATCTTGCTCCTACATTTCCCCGTTGTGAAGTTTCATAATATTCATATTAGTTATGCTACTTCTGCCCCCCATTTAAGGTAGCATGTGTGATAGAGGGGCACATGCTAAGTTTCTCTCTTAACTTTATTTTGAATGACTAGTACCAACTGAAAAATACCTTGGTTGGAAGGAAGAGTTACACATATATGTATATATAAAAGCTAGATCATTTTCCGTTCTTTTAAGGCAGACCTACCTGGGGATGTTTATTACTGAACTCTTAAAATTTAGCTAAATTTTTTATCTAAACAAAACTGAAGCTCAATAAAATAAAAAGACATAGTTTAGCAGACTATATATATATATATATATATATCTCAAAGGTTATAGATAATAATGGTCTTTTACCCTTCAAAATTGGATATCCTAAATGAAACTAAGAAAATTCCACCTAACAAAAAATAGTCTATTAAGAAATTTGTTTGGTTAGGTACATACTGACCATATGTCAGTATTAAAATGAAAACACAAAAAGTCAATTCAACATATTAATTTACCAACATGTTAGGGCCAGTAGAAAGCTTTCTGCAATTTGGGGGAGAAATTATTTCTTGTTTATATCCCCTAATATGCATAGAATTTTGGTATAATATTGACACTGTATTTATATCCATCTAATCCATAAAAGATCCTTTAATGATTGGCTATGTTACATGTGACTATTAGGCATTTTTAGTATGTATTAAACATTTAGAATACTAAGCCAGCACTGACTAAATTATTTATGGGTACCCATTTCTCCTTGGTGTTAAGGGGAAAATGTCTTGTGTGTGTTTTAATGAGAAGACCTGTTATTTTCATTCCTTCAAAAGATAAACCATTATTATCTGATGCTGTAATCAAGGGCACATCCATCTGTAAATGTTCCAAAGTTAACTTCCAAACTGCAAAATCTAGTACATTGTTGCTTTTTAACATCTACAATGTTCAACGTATTGATCTCTTCCTTCTTGGGAAGCTCTTTCATTTTTTGGATCCTGTGAAATTCTCTGGTTTACTCTCTCTCTCTGGTATTTCCTTTACCATTTTAATATTATCTTCTCTCTACATCTTAAAGTTTGTTTTTTCCAAGCTTTCCTTCTTGTTCTTCCATCTTACTTGTTTATTCATTTTAAAAAATCTCATACCTTTCTGTATACCAGCACTAAACATGTGCTAGTTTCTCAGAATGAGATGGTTAATATGAGAAATAAGAACTCAGCAGTCGTACAGCTTAGAACCTTTTGGGGATACAGGCAAGTCAACACACATTGTTAAACTAAGATATTGTTGGAAAGATACTGTGTGCAATGGGAGCACACGGGAAGGTTCCTTAAGTCAAATAAGTGTGTGGGTGGATGAGCATTGTCAAGAAATATATGCCATGTGAAGTAACATCTAAATGGAGCTCGAAAGGATGAGTGACTGTTAGTCAATTAAAGAAGGGAAAGGACAATACCCAGAAGAGATCAAATACTATGTGTGAATCCTCAAAGTTGAGAGAGAACATAGTACATTGGAATAAAACAATCATAGAGAATAAGCACTTCAGAAGGCTAAAGGGCCTCATGTGACTATGGATCAAAGGTGGGGTTGGGGGTGGAGTTGCTGCTTGGAGAGAATTTTGGTGAGATAGGAACAGGAAACATAAGCAGGGTCAGACCACTGCAGGATCCTGTAAGAAATATTGAGGGACACGGCTTTATCCAGAGGACAATGGGCATCCATTTTATTCTTTTAAATTCAGGAGCCACAGAATGATGAGGTTTGTGGGCACCACCCCTGATAATAGTTACTCCAACATTTATCTCCTTCTCAAAACTCACTTCAATCCTAGAGCCTTATATCCATTGTCCTAAGAAACTCACATTTGGAGATCTCACAAGTATCTCTACATTAAACGTCCAAATGTGACTTCTTCAACTTTCTCACACCATCAAACCCTCTCTTCCTTGTTTACTAAATTCCATGCCTTAAGAAAGACTCTCATCCTTTCTGTTTACCAAATTCAGGGAAGTAGAATGCTCAACCATATTTGCCTTTCTTTTAGCCTCACATCCAACCAATTGTCAAGTGCTACTAATTTGCTTCTTCAAAGCATTTAAAACCTGCTTAATCTTTTCTATATCAGGAGCAATTGCCTTTTGGTAAAAACATGATTATTTTTCACACTGATTATTGCAATGGGCTAAGTTGTGTCTTTTTAAAATGTTTCCTGCATTAGTGCATCATTTACATTGCCACCAAAAAACTTCTTCAAAATTCTTCTAAAAAAAAATAAAATTCCGTTGCACGAGGACAGAATCGTGTTTAAGCAGGCTATTGACTCAGATGGTCTGACTTCAAGAACCATGTGAACTTTTTCTCTTCTACCTCCTCCTTCCTCCTTTCCCCCTCCCCCTTCTCCCCCTCTCTATATATGGAAAACAATAGTACATTCATAAGTGATTAAATAAGGCGATATAATTTTCATTTTACCTGGAACATATTATCATCAATCCCACTTAAAATATTCCAACTGCTTTGATGTGTTAAGCCCAAATATAGCATATAAGATACTTCATGATTATAAACCTGTCTTGCCACACTCCATTCCCACTCTGTGCTAAAACAATCTAAGCTGCTGAAAGTTCTCCAAATGAATCATGCTTTTTCATATCTCTGTGTCTTTACACATAGTTCCCTATGCCTGGTTTAGCATAGGCTCCTGCCATCCTCCTACTAGCTGACTCCTAATCATCTTTGATTCAAAACAAGTATCATCTGTAGCCAGCCTACTAGCCCAAACAGAATAGGTACCTCTCCATAAGACCCTATCACAGTACTTATCACATAGTAACCATGTGTTATGTTTTCCATTCTGCATCTTTGGTACCCAGCAGAGTTACTTACGTCTAATGAGTGCTTTATAAATTCTCATGAAAGGAGGGTGTAAGGGAAGGAGGAAAGGAAGGATAAACCACAGCTCTCACCATATAAGTAATTCATTGTCTGAAAAAAGTTGTTTCTGCTGAACATCAGCCAGGTCTCCCTGGCCACAAATACTTCAGCATAATATCTCAGTAATTAATAGTCCTACGTAAGGTTTAGTTTAAGGAATTATATTGAGAAATTATGTTAAAATGTACATATGTAACTTACATTCCACGTTCTCATCAGTTTGACCTGTAATTCTCTCAACAAACCTTGTCCTTCCTATTTTTTGCATGTATACTTCCCTTTGACAGGAACACTGTCACATACCCATTACATGATCTCTCTCACCGGTGTGTGCACGCGCGTGCGCACACACACACATGCACACTTGCCAAATTCCAGAGAAGTCATCCCTTGAATTTCAGTTGGGCTCTTACTAACCCTTATCACTTCAGTTATTACATTGTCTGACTGTCTCAAGTCAGCTGGTAAAAGGACCACGTTCTTCCTCTTTCATCATAGTCTGTAAGAAATCCAGTATATGTCTTTGTTGGTAGTGTTTACAATCATAGAAGAGATGCTAAAGAGTACATATTGACATCCCAGGATAAGTGACTTTAGTATTTTTAACGTATGTTTCTTTTTTTAGGCTCAAATTCTAGTAATGACTGCTTTCTCCATGTAGAGCATTTAGCACAAATGGTGTATCATTGTGTAGTCCACTCAACTAAACCAATGGTCTGTGCTTAAATGGATCCAACACCTCTGAAATTAATTTTCAAAACCATCTTTTCTTCTTCACCACTCACTGAGTAGTTAAGTTACCTGTACCTCACCTCGGAGGGCAAATGTTAAATATGATTTTCCCAACTTATGATACCTATTTTCTTGCCTATTTCTAGATTCCAGGCTTTATGAAGATACACAGTTGTTTTGTTACTATATCATTGTCTAAGAGAGTGACAGAAAGCCCTCAATATATATTGACTTAGTGACTGAATTATGAGTAAGCTTTTATTTTCTTTTAAAATATTTATTTATTTGGCTGCACTGGGTCTTAGTTGAGGTCTATAGGTTCTAGCTCCCTGACCAGGTATCAAACCTGGGCCGCCTGCATGGGGAGCACAGAGTCTTAACCACTGGACCACCAGGGAAGTCCCATAAGCTCTTATTTAGAATCAGCTAGAATACTTGTATTGATTATTCATTGACTGGAGTAGCTACTGGAGTGGTGAAAGGATAACAAAAATTTTTTTCTTAATTTTTCCTCAGGGAAGGCAAGATTTTACTTAAGCTATTTTCCTCAGAACACCTAAACCAGTAGAAGAAAGTGTCCCTGCTGATAACTGTGGAGATGACTGGCTCCACAAGAGCCATTTCCTACAAAAAAACCAAGCAAACAAGACCAGATCAACAGCTTACTTTACTGATAGGAACAGAAGCAAATAATGTGTACTGTCCCAAGAGCATAGCTTGGAATTAGGCTTGGTGTATTATAAGGATTAATACTCACTAGCATCAGGAGATTGGGATTGACATATATACACTAACATGTATAAAATAGATAACAAGAACCTGCTGTATAAAAAAATAAAATAAAATTCAAACAAAAATACTAGCTCACAAGTTACTAACACATCTGGTTCTTTTCACATTACTTTAAGAGCTTGTGTAATAGTTTTCTATTGGTTCAATAAAAAATTACCACAAATCTAGTAGCTAAAACACTTCTATAGGACAGAAGTCTGAGATGAGTCTTACTGAGTTAAAGGTCAGGTTGTCACCAGTGCTATGTTTCTTTCATGAAAGTTCTAAGGGAGAATCCATTTGCTTACTCATTCAGGTTGCTGACAAAATTCAGGTCCTTTGCAGTGGTAGTACTGAGGTCCCTTTTACCTTGCTAGCTATCAGCTGAGAGCGGTTTCTAGATTCTAAAGTCACCTGCATTCCTTTGCCCATGTCCCCCCTTCCTCTATCTTCAAAATCAGCAATGACATATTGAATCTCTCATTTCTTATTTTTCTATCCTTGCATCTTTCTAAGCGACTCTTCTGCCTTCCTCTTCCACTTTTAAAGGACTGTGTGACTCCATTAGCTCCACATGGATAATACCCCTATTATAAAATCCTTAATCTTAATTCCATCTCTTTTGCCATAGAAGATAATATACTCGTAATGGTAAAGGTTAAGATGTGGACATCTTTGGGGACATTATTCTGCCTAGCACAACTTGTATATTAAATAACTCATGTTTTACCATAGGCCAGTTTTGAACCTTAATCTGAGCAGTTAGTTCCATCTGAAAAACTTTTGAATTTGTGATTTTAGTAACTAATTCAGTTCAAGAATTCACCTTCACAGATGAGTTTATATTTTTCTTACAAATCGAAAGTCAAAAATATTAATATTACACATTACCTGATGTTTCATCCACTACTGAATACCAACTAAGTAAAAAAGTCAAATATTTTAGGAAAACTATGATATGTCCATTGACTAAAAGGCTTACAATGTACTTTGTAATATACTTTGTAATATAAATAAAAGTTTTTATTATTTGCTTTATATTTGATTTGTGGCTTTCTATAGACCTAGTTTTTGGGTCTAGAATCAAGGATAAAATAATTATATCCATAACCAAATTTGATATTAACTAAGATGCTTTAAAATAAATTTTCTCAGTGCCTTGAAAGGATATTTTAGTGCCATAAAAACTCACTCTTCTGCTGGCAGGATATTGAGCTAATGGTGATTATTGAAATTCTAAGTAAAGTTGTTGAGCACAGGAATGGGACTCAAGGAAAATGATTTCTTATCCCCCAATACCACCACTAGCCTCCAAAGTTTTTAGTGCCTTCACACATAAAAATGAGGGGATTACATTGCATGAAACTTCTAATTTTCTGACTATAACTGCTTTCAAGTCAGTTCTTTAATGAATGTTTAGGTACAGGTGAAACTAAGAGATACATTAACAGAAGTTGTTTCCAGTACAAAGACAGAAAAATAAAAAGAATATAAAGAGTTCATAAGTTTAATAATTGAAAAATATTGATTTTATGTTAATATATTGTTTATAGTGCAGTTAATACCTAGAGACCAACTCTAAATCTTACACTTTGCAGAGACCGCTCAGTTTTACAGTTTGTCTGGATTACTTTGATGATTACCCTTACCTTTCTTCTATTATTTTTTCCACATGGACTACTTTATTGATAAATCAAAAGAAAAAGGATCAAATAAACAAAGCAACAAAGCAGGAAAGTGCTCACATCAGGGTTGTAGCCAATCTAATTAATTTTTCATTTGGTTCTCATGTATTAGAGACCAATCAATTTGGGATTATGTTTACAAAGTTATAAAAGGAGAGGAGACTGGGCCCTCAATCTGTTGTCTAGTCTGTCCAAATTAGTCAGTTAAATGATCTCAGGGGATACCATACAGCATATGAGTAGTTCTTGTAAGTATCTTTTCTTTTAATTACAGATCAAGTTGTCAACGCTTTTGCAGACCTTGACTTTGGCAGAAGGGCAAAGTTCTGAAATCAAACAATGGGACTTTATTTTTCAGATTTTTTTTCCTTTGCTTTTTTCACCAACATGCTTTAGTTAAAATATCTTTAGAGAGCTATTTTAGCATGTGGAGGTTTGGCGTGCCAGAACTGACTATCACTCAACGAAAGGAGTTTCCATTCAGATAAAAAGTGATATTAAGATTAATAGCCTTTATCCTATAAGAATGTGTCACTCTTAGAGATATACTGAATCACTCCAGAAAATGGAATTGTATGAAATAGTAAGAAGGGGCACAATATTTCATGGAAATAAAGAACCTGGAAAAATGGTGTCTTCTAAAATGAAGTTCCCAGAATATTAAGGTGGAACAAAAGTAGAATTTATGTGTTGATCAAAGTTTGGTGGCATACCTGTGCAAGGCTTGAGGTACATCAATATGCTCTAAAGCCAGTGTTAAAAATCACTGCTCTAGGACCTGGCAGTTTAAGATAGTTGACTTGAATATCTAGTAACCTTTAGAACCATCCCTAAACTTCCCTAAACTTTCCCTCTTGCTCACTCTAGCTCTCTATTTAATTAGTCACCAAGTCCCTAAGGCCTACCTCTCCTTAAGTCTCTTCTCACCAACCCTGCATCGTCACTCACCTGGCCTGTTGCAATACATCTCAACCACTCTAGCTAACTCCCATCAGAACTATTACAATACCCACCTGCACTATGTTAACACGTCCTTTACACAATGATTAAAGTTACTTTCAAAAAAGTAATCATTCTCTTCTATCTTGATATTGTTATAACTCAGTTAAAAAAAGAATCACTGTCTCTGTGAAGGCCTTTGGAAACTTCCTTTATTGTATTGTGCTCAAGGAATCAGGAAATGGTAATATAGTCACTTCCTACCATAGGCTGACAGTAAATATCAACCCGACTCATTCTGAAATCCCTGCCCAGACTCTCAGTCTCTGGCTCAGGAGAACTTCATAGACTTTAGGGCAACCTCTTTTTGGATTACTAAGTGCCAGAAAGTTTTCTTGATATAAAGTAAAAGATAGTGGAGGAGAGAAAAGGTAAAATGAATATTTTGAAATATATCAATATATTTTGTGCAACACCTCAGGCTTTTTTAAAACCAAAAGCCACTAAACAGAATCCTTAACCCTTTATGTTATGTAAAATGAATTTTAATGCTTTTAAAGTAATTTTATTTAAAAAATCAGTTGATTGTTTTACTAGCGATAAGTTTTCTCCCTTTAACAGAGATTTTAATTGTGAGAATTCTTGGAAAAGGTAATGAACTCATACTACAAAACCAGATGGATTCACAGAAGGAAAAGATGAATGCTGAGTTTCCTTTACAAGTCTAGAATTTTTTTTCCCTCTCTTTTGAGAAGATTAATTGGAGCACGATGCTCTTTATCTCTATGCACACAATGACTTGAAATTCATGGCTCTCTTAGGATGTAGTTTGAAAACTGGATCAGAGTTGAGTCCTTTCAGAGCCTAGTGAGGATTCCTATTATATCATTTTCATTGGGGTTTTATGGCTTAATTAGTACTTGTTAGGAATCAAGTGAAAGAACATGGTTTTAATTCCTTACCCTGAGAGACATGAGCCCAATGTTTCCTAAACTGTGTAAGATGGTTGTAGCTGTTTGACTTAAAAGTGCATTCCAAGACATAGTTAAACAGACTTCACTTTTTTTTAAGTCACGTTTATGAAAATAAATGTACACATAGTAAAATTCACCCTCTTACCATAAATTCCAGTGAATTTTGGTAAAGATACTCTTTCTTATAATTACCACCATAATAAAGACATAGAACATTTTAATTATCCTACAAAGTTCCCTCACCCCCCTTTGAAATCAATCCCATCCCTCAACCCACAGCCTGGGGCAATTTTGATCTGATTTCTATCCCCTTTCTTTAGCTTTGCCCTTTTCAAAATTTCATATAAGTGGAAAATTACGTATGTTGGCTTTTGTGTCTAAATTGCTAAACATTAATAATTTTGAGATTCATACACATCACTGCACTTATTAGTTTATAACTTTTTATTTCTGAGAAATATCCATTGTATGGGTGTATTACAGTTGATTTATTTATCAAATGACATACATTTGGGTTTCTAAATGCTAAACCCATTTCCCAAAGTGACTGTTCTATTTTGCATCTCCATCAGGATCCTACTCTAAATCTTCTGAATTAGAAATTTTTTAGATATCATCAATCAGCATTTAAAAAAAAAAGTTGATTCTTATACACACAAATTACAAGATACCAGGATTCCTAATGCCAAGGGTGGTATTATTCCTCCTTACTATAATTATCATAATTATCAAGAAGTATTTGTTGAATTACTGAGTTTACCAATTACCTACACAAACACTATAGTTGTATAGCCAAAATATACCATGCATTATTTTTCTATTGCACTGTAAAACATTACCACAAACTTGATAGCTTAACACAAAATTTTCTAGGAGAGTTTCATAGATGAGAAGTCCAAAATAGTTCTTACCAGGCTGAAATCAAGGAGTTGGCAGGGTTACAAGATGACCTAGGAGAGAGTTTATTTCCTTACCTTTTCCAGTTTCTACAGGTTGCCCACATTCCTTGGCTCACGACTCTGTTCCCCAAACTCAGAGTCAGCAAGCTTGCATCCATCTGACCTATTCCTCCATGGTTATGCTCTCTTCTGACTCCAGCTGTGAAAGGTTCTCCACTTTTAAGAGCTCATGAGATTAGATGGGGCCCACCTGGTCAATCCAGGATACTCTCCCCACCTCAAGGTCCTTAATTGAATCCATCAGCAAAATCCCCTTTTCCATTTACATAACGTTCACAGCTTTCAAGAATCATTAAGGATATCTTTGGGGGCCATTATTCTGCCTACTACAGACTATAAGTTTTTCATGAAATTATTAGAAAACATTGACAGTTTTTCTTTCTTATTGAAAGTCTGGACTTTGGTTCCACTTCACTGATTTACTAAAATTTGGAGTAAATTAACTAATCTCTTGGAATTTCTATTTTTCTATCTATGATTAGAAGCATAAAAATAGGTTTTTATAATCTCAAAACATTAATGTTCATTAAGTATAGAATAATCTCAGAAACTTTGTTCATAACATCCTGGTTTGTGGGGTGAGTGTTTGCAAATATTAGGAATAACAATGTTTGCATGATTATTGTCATTAGTCTTTTTTCTTGTAAACCATCGTCAGTAAGGAGGTGAGTCTACTGAGTCTACTGAGCAGGCTTGGAAACATGCAATGAAGTGATAGCACACCTGAATCTGGTGTCACTAGTCAAATGCAATTTGGCACTTATTTTAAGACAAAATATATTCCAAGTTAAGAAATACAGTATATGTTTTGCCACATTTCTCAAAGCAATTAGACTATTAAAATATATGCTAAGTAAATAATTTGTTGATATGAGAAAATATTAAGAAGATGCTTCTGAAATACCAAAATTACTTCGTCCATATTTAAATGCGTTTAGGAGTTGTAATAAAGAAAAACCTGAGGTTTGAATTTAGAAAATTCAGGTTTCAATCCTGGGTCTACCATGTAATGGTGTCTGAGGGATTTGAGATAAATATATAACTTCCCTAACTCAGTTTCCTCATCTGTAAAATGTAATTAACAATACCTCTCCCAGGAGTGTAATGTGTATCAAATGAGAAAATAGTTAAAAATACATTAATTGTCAAAACTAGAGTCATCATCATTATCATTATTATTTTTATAGTATATATGTCAAAGCATTTTGGATCATAAAATAAGATGTTATACAAAAGTCAGGACTGGAAACTGAAAATGTAAAACTTTCAATAAACATATCACCATTATTATTGCCAACATATCTAAAAGCCTCAAGTTTACTCCCATTTCAGGTATTGACCAATTAATGATTAATAGACATGTTATATACAATACACAACATAGCAATTTTACTCTTAGATATAAACCCAAAAGAAACTCAGATACTTACATGAGGAGACACAGAAAAATGTTCACAGAAACGTTGATTGTAATTGCAAAACTATAGAAATTTATGTCCACCAGAAGAATGTGTAGCTAATTTGTGGAATAGTCATTCAATGTAATACTATATGGTGTTGAAAATGAATGAAGTAGAGCTGTTTGAATCAAATGGGGGACTCACAAACATATTATTGGCCCAAAAAATAAAAATGGTTGCAAAGATATACATGTAATAAGTATATATTAAGATATGACACCATTTATATAAATTTTTAAATCATTACATACATACTGAAAGTAGAAAGAAATGCACATTGAGTTGGTAGTATGGTTGCCAGATAAAACAGAGGATGCCCAGTGAAATCTGAATTTCAGATAAAAACCAATAATTTTTTAGTACAGATATGTCTCATGCAATACTTGGGACAACTGAAAAGTTTTGGGTAGTTTATCTGAAATTCAAATTTTGCTGGTGGCTTATATCTTTATTTGCTAAATCTGGCATTGTAATGAGGAAAAAAGAGCTGCACAGGGGCTTCAAGTTGGATTGGTGATGTTTTAGTTCTTTCAAAGTCTTAAATATTTCATAGTATGTTAAAATATTAATAGGCAAAAATGAACCATTCACCAGGAGAAAATCTCTAGTTAAAAGATAAAACTAAGTTCCAAGACCAACAATAAAGAATCAGGAAGGATGACAAAAGGTAAAGAAATAACTAAAGCATACAATTTTTTTAATTATGAAAAGGGCAATAAAGTGATAGTATGCTCTACATTTGTTATTAATATTTTGACATTTTTTTCCAAGTCACTCTCACCTGAGATGAAATAACTAATTAATTACACAATTCAACCTAGAAATAAAAATTTGGATTTTTGATGTTTCCCAAAACTGTAATAATTTCAGTTATATTTCAATCAATGAAAATATATTTGGCCACAGGTGAGAACTGTAATAAATGGAATGTTTAAATCTATAAAACAAGATGCAAAGAGTGGCCATCACTTAATTATTTTAAGCCTGGAAGAGGAAAGGAAATGAATAGATGAAACAGAATAATTAAATATACATTTACTTCTCTAGTCAAAATTAGAAAACAGTGGCTCTCCATCATGGCTAGGGATCACATTAAAATCAGCTGGAGAGTTTAAAAAATATGACTGCCTGAGACTCACCTGAAAGCAAGTCTAATTTAACTCATTTGCAGGAGGAAAAAAATGGCTAGTTTGTAAAACTCCCCAGGTGATTCTAATATAAGGTCAGTGTTGAGACCCATTGCTCTCAAACTTGAAAAGCCGATTCCTGTTTGGGAGGTAGTGTAAAGCAAAAATGTTTGTCCTGTGGATGTAGAAGCTAGCTCCTAAGAAAATAAATTCAAATATCAACTGACTCCATTGACTTTATACTAAGGATTTAAAATGAGTGACAGGAAAACAGGTAAATGGAAGCATGATACCTCTCACATAGTCAATGCCGAACAAAGAGATCTTCACTGAAATAGTTGAAGTGTGTAAACATCCTAAAAGATAATGATACTTGTAGCTTACATAGTAAGTCTTGAGGACTATTAGTAAAACACTAAGAAACTGAGAAAAGGTCTAATTTCAAAATGTGGAGAATGAAATCTTACTTTTTACCTTAGAATGAAAATACTTCCATGTTTGCCAGCAACCCTCTGCCTTTAGCACAATGAGATGAATTTAAGACAGTCAGTTTTTATTTCTACTTGAGTAACATGAGCTTTGGTTTATGGCCCTTTTTCCCCTAGCCTCATAATTAAATGACTAAATCCCATCCACAGCATTACCTACAGAACATGACTGGAGAAAGATTAGCCATTAAAGAGAGAGGAGATTGCTATTATGGCTTTTGAGGCCTAAAACCACCCACTCTCTTAGGAATCCTATTATGGCTGAGCATTTGTGTTATTGGTATTGCAATTCAATTCACATATATCAAGCTGCAAACTCCATTACAGTCAATCCATATTTCTAGGTCTTCTCTAATAACTTATTCATTTGTGTGTTTCACTTTGGAAGAAGTTATGTGCTTCAAAATATCTTCATCTGTTGCCAGTGACTATGGAGCTTCCTTTAGTGGTACAAGAAAGCATCTTTTCCCTATTAACTAAAATCCAAACACCTGCTGTTTTACCTTTGGTTTTACTTCGAGGTTCATAAAACCTTATTATGAAGATTCACGTGATTTCAGATCTACTTTCTATTCAAAAGAGCAGTAATAATACATGCAATTGTTTCCCCTGGTGAAGAATGCTGATCAGGATCAATTCTATAAATCAGGGTAAACAGATATCAAGTACAAATGAATTTCATATATTTTTGCTTTTATAATCAAAAACAACTATATCACTAATGTGTGCTAATATCTTTAAATTCAACTCTTTAGAAACAAATAACTGGCCCAAGTTAAGTTAACATATCATCCAACTACGGTGCTCAATTAGCCATAAAACACAAGTTTTTGATGGAATAGCTTGTAATGTTGGGTGAGCCTTCATTTTCCTCCTCCCCCATTACATCTAAGTGAAGGATTATTCCTTTTCCCATGGTTAAATTCATTTCATTGACAACAGACATTGCAAACTCCTCAATGATTTCTCTGTGCCAAATGAATTTCTGTCAAAAGACTTGGATGAAATCTGTCTACTCCTGGTGACCAAATTGATCCAGCTGCAGCACAAGATGAAAGAGATCATTCATCTAAGTTCGGCTGTGCCAGAGCCTGCTCCCTCCTACACATCCACCGTTGCTGAAAAGGAGCAAATAACTTTATCTTACAAGCAGAGCTGAGGATAGTTGAGTGTTTTCATTACCTATGGACATCAATGGCTTTGGGACATAATTAATCATGCTGAAATCACTTCATTATTTTAATGAGGTTTTTTCCTTTCCTCTAACTGTGATAAAAAGTACGGAGGAGAGAAATTATTCTCATTATTTCTGAAACTAAAGGAGACTTTAGGAAGGAAGTGGAATAGGTACAGAGAAAACTTGCACCCACAACAGCTGATCTTTCGTTTTGCTTCAACAAAGACCAAGGGAAGTGGGATGAGGAAGTGGATTTGTGGACACTCTAAGCTCAAAGGCAACGTGGCTGCTGTGGCCTTGGTGTGTGAAGGAAAGCGATTTCATCTCAAACTCTTCAGAAGTTTTGTTTATCCTGTGTATTTGAGAGGTTTTTTTTTTTTTTTTTTTTTTTTTTGGTACGCGGGCCTCTCACTTCTGTGGCCTTTCCCGCTGCAGAGCACAGGCTCCAGACGCGCAGGCTGAGCGGCCATGGCTCACGGGCCCAGCCACTCCGCGGCATGCGGGATCTTCCCGGACCAGGCACGAACCCGCGTCCCCTGCATCGGCAGGCGGACTCTCAACCGCTGCGCCACCAGGGAAGCCCCGAGCATGTTTTTTGTTTTAAAGAGAGGCAAGAGAAGAATACATGTATCTATACTAACAATAGGTAAAAATAAATGAACTTAACGGCTCTTCAAATAAGAACTTCACTGTTTTCTCACAAAGGAATAGGATCATTGTTATGTTTAGAAAGTGGAAGAACATAGCATAGTCTCTGAACATGTGAGTATATATATATATATATATATATTAGCTATTGAAATGTTGAAATATTTTCTGTTTTATGAGAAAGAACTTTGCTGAGATTAATTCTGGACAGCCAATAAGCCAAGGTTCAGAACACTGGTCAGCACTGAAGATTTTGTTTTCCTGAAAGCAGTGAGTCTCAAACTTTAGTGTGACTCAGGATCACCTGGATCATGGATCGCTGGATCCACCCACACAGTTTCTGATTTAGAACATCTGGGGTGGGGCCTGAGATTCTTTCCTAACACATTTCCAATTGTTGCTTAAGCTGCTAGTTTGGGGACTACACTGAGAACCAGTCTTAAAATCATCATGTGGTACAGCATCAGTGTGTTGTTTTGTAGAAGTAGCCAAGGCATGTTTTTGCATCTTAAGGCCTCAGAAGTTCTTTACTGGGAAGACATTCTTCAGAGAAAGATATGACTTTTAGTAAGCCTGAAATGTTAGACTGATAATGAACTGTCTTGTTCTCCATTATCCAAAAGGAATCGCTGTCATTAAACAGCTGAATGAAGCCATCATTGTGGCTATCCTTCAAGGACATCTTATTCTTTTCCATTCATTCCTACCGTACTTACCATGTTAGAGAAAAATGTGTTCTATCATTTACCAAGGCACTTTTGTGTTTCTGGAAGGTAAGTTTTCATATAAATCAAAAGCTTTAGATCTTGACAAAATCTCAGATTTTTGCATCATGTAGATTAAACCTAGAAAAAAAAAACACAGTATATTATGCAGTCCATTCAACTCAATTCCTCCTTTACAATGACAGACACTGGGACCTAGAGTAGAAGTGCATTCTCTTTGTGTGTGTGTTGTGTGTGTTTCAAACACAACTTTTATATATATATTTTTTGAATTTTATTTTTTTTATACAGCAGTTTCTTATTAGTTATCTATTTTATACATATTAGTGTATATATGTCAATCCCAGTCTTTCAATTCATCCCACCACTACCAGGTTACCCAGCTACACAGTTAAAGTCAAAGGCAGCACTGGAACCAAAATTTCTGACTTTCTATCCAATGTTCTATTTTACTCACACATTCACACATTTACTTGTCCATAGTTTCCCTCATTCATTAAGCAATGGCATTACGCATATGAAAAAATGTGTCACAAACTGCTAGGCACTAACTGTGCAAAAGAAGGAAAGGAAGAATGGAACTAACATCTTCTTAGACATCACTCTGTGCCAAGCACTGTGTCAAGGGAGGGTACCTATTGTGGCTTCCCATTTAATCTTCATGGCTGCTTTGAGAAGTATTACCACCCCCATTGTTACTAATGAAAAAACTTATACTGGTTGAACCCCAGTATTTCGACCTCAAATTTAATGATATTAATATCATAAGACATGGTCCGTGTCCAAGAGAAAAGCAAAACCTACACAGACTTGAACACAAATAATGTCAATGAAATGTCATAAAGACCCATAAGAGATAGAAATGAAGGGAGAAGCGGTGAACACTGCCTATGAAAGAATGTTACCAAAGCTGACATTTATTAGTCATGTATTATATACCAGGAAATTAACTTATACCAATCTGATTTGATCCTTTCAACAACCCTGTGCAGATGATATTATGATCTCCATTTTACAAGTGAAAAAAAAAGTGGAAAATAGAAGGGAATATGCCCAAAGCTGCAAAGCAGATCTGTGTCTTAGGTTAGATGTGTCTAACTTCAAAGCCCATAGCTTTCCCATGCGCTCTGCTTTATATTGTGTATGCTACAATAACATCTACCTCTCCTGTTCCTATCTTGAAATGCACAAACCCCCTGGTATGTGGATTGCTCTGCTTTTTACCCACATAGTGTCAATAGACTTCCACTCTTTTCTAGGAGTCAATGCTGTGCCTCCAAAAAGTTGCTCACTGGTAGTGCAAGCTGAAAAAATGCCTGTAGAATAGTACTAAAGGTTTTACTGGCAAATGTTTACCCTTCCTAGATGCTTCAGTTCACGATGTCTTAGGATGTTTTCTTTCCTTTTGACAGTCGTATCATTATGAGCTTCACTCTTAAATAGAGCAGAATAGGCAGAGAGATAAAAAGCTCTCTCCTTGGAGAACCACAAACAAAATAGCATTCCAAGAGCATTATTTTCATAAAGAAATGTATTCACTCAGAAGATGAATAGAGTTGGTGTCTCTAAAGACTTTCCCAAACTTACACTTTCAAAAAATTAATAATACAAAGGAGAGTGCTTTAGGAAATGAGTGGTACAGTAACTACATTCTGTTTTGTTTTGTTTTGTTTTTTGCGATACGCGGGTCTCTCACCGCCGTGGCCTCTCCCGCTGCGGAGCACAGGGCCCGGACGCGCAGGCTCAGCGGCCACGGCGCACAGGCCCAGCCGCTCCGTGGCACGCGGGATCCTCCCGGACCAGGGCACGAACCCGCGTCCCCTGCATCGGCAGACATACTCTCAACCACTGCGCCACCAGGGAAGCCCCCATTCTGTTTTATTAGAGAAAAATAGGCTTCCCTCACAGGGTAGCAAGGTGTTTCACAGCTATCAGCCCTCCAGACTGATTAGATATAGTTAAATCCATCATGGCCAGGCAGGGTCTGCTGATTCCTGGGAGGAACGTGGGACTCTGGGGGCAAACCGCCCTGTGTGTGGGGAAAGCATTATCCCGGGCAACTGAATGATGCTGCCTGACTGCTGCCTGCTTCTGTGTCACTTTGCTATTCTGACAATGCCATGAGGGACTCTGAGCTTTAATAATCTCCAGAGACTAATAATGCAAGAGCTAATCGTTAGCATCTCCCAAAATTCTTGTAGTTCTCATCTCCTCCAGATTCTCTGGCTGCTGTTTGTGTAACTGAAGAAAACATCAGAGCTAAACGGAGGCAGTTTATCTTGTGAGCCTCCCTGTAGCAATTCTGCCTAGCTGGGTTGCAAAACAAAAATCCAGGCAGAGGAAATAATTGATCATCAGGGGCCTGTGGGTGTGGTATCTCCTCTCAAAACAGATCTGAACTGAAAGAGAGAAATTAGTTTTAAGAGGAATTAAAAATCTTTAGGCTTTAAAGCAGTCTTGAAGAGGCATCTTCCCACTGGAAAAAGCAACCTTAGCAGAGAGACATACAGGAAGAGCTATATTTATTATTCAAAGCTAATAAATATTGAGGAGTGACATCACAGGCTAAATAGGCCTATCTTGCACTCATAGGATTTAAAACACCAAGTTGAAAGGGTACTGAGAGATTATTAGTCTAACATAACCAGTTAGATGCAGAGTATAAAATATGACACAAGCATCCTGACACCCTCTCAACATTGATTCTTTTATTATCATGTGGCCTATCACAATAAAGTTATACTCATAATATTATCCTCTAGAGAACAAAAGTCACAAAACTGCTGGCCTAAAGGACACCTATTAATTACATACCAAACACTCGTTTAGAAAACTCTCTAGGTATATAAATATAAATACAGGGATCCAGGAATACTTCTGGTCTTTCAGTTTATCTGATAGCTCAGGAGGCACTAGTAGATAAATTAAAGCAGCAAGGAAAGAGTGGAAGTAGCATATACTTAGCAATTAGCAAGTTTCAACATCACCTGGAAAGTTGTTAAAAATGCTGAACTTTGGGCCCAGCCCCAGACCTACTGAATCAGAATTTGCATTTTCACCTGAGCATACAAATTCTCTGGCTATTATGCTAATAATCTTCCATTGCTTAGCCTTCTAACAAATTCCCTTTCATTTCTGTGGCTGCACAAAATATTTGGTGCACCAAAATATTTTAATACTTCAGGGAAACCCACTCAAAGAAAAAAAGAAATAAAGTATACAAGCAGAGAAAGCAGTTATTATTAGAATTTGAGCTTAAAAAAAAAAGAAAGGTATGTTGAAAATACTGAAGTAATTTTTCCTGGGATGCCAATACATATACTTTAGGATCTCTTCTATGATTGTAAACACTACCAAGAAAGATACACACTGGCTTTCTTATGGACTATGATGAAAGAAGAAGAACATGTCTTTTTACCAGCTGACTTGAGATGAAGTCTCAACTGGGGTCTGATCTGTAGCAACATGAATGGACTTGGAGAGCATTATGTTAGTGAAATAAGTCAGACAGAGAAAGACAAATACTGTATCCCTTCACTTATACGTGGAATCTGAAAAACACTACAAACTAGTGAATATAACAAAAAAGAAGCAGACTCAGATACAGAGAACAAACTAGTGGTTACCAGCAGGGAGAGGGAAAGGGGGAGGGGAATTTTCAGGGTGGGGGAGTGGAAGGTACAAACTGTTGGGTGTAAGATAGGCTCAAGGATGTATTGTACAACACGGGGAATATAACCAATTTTTTGTAATAACTGTAAATGGAAAGTAACCTTTCAAAATTGTATATAAATTTTTTAATTAAAAAAAGAAGTATTGGGGTCTGAAATATTACAGTAGGACATTAGAAAATCCCTTTATGCATTTTATGAGCTTACCCACAAGTTTTCTGTTTATTTTTTTTTAAATACCTTATCTCGGGTTTCTTTTTATCTTTCACCTTTGTGCTCTGCACCTGTACTAAGTTCCACGACATCATCCCTACTTGCCCCTTCTTGTTCGGAGGGGACATGACGGCCACCTGGGGTACAATTGCTTCACAGTTATAAGATTCCACTGATGGAGTTCCACTTCACCACAAACCACTTATCATCTAGGCCTCACGTAGCAAAATCTCCCTTCCTTTGGTGTTACTTCAAACCACCTTTTTTACTTGTACTTCCTTCCCCATTGTTTTATTAGGTCTGCTGATGGAAAAGGGGGATCCCCCATGATGAGGCTACATCCGTGTGATTCAGGTAATCATGCTGGGCTGATTAAATGCAGAGGAAGCTAAACAAAAGTGGGCTCAATATGGGCCTCTGAAAGCATATATGTTACTGAGGCCATAAAACTGCTAAATATATTATCTCCAGCGCCAATATACCTTACTCAGAAAAAAAGATTGGAAACAGTAGGAAACCTCAAAGGCTATTTTCAACTAATTGCCATTAACATCTTTATGCATACACAATCTTAAAATTATCAAATAAAAGTCCAAAGCTAAGGTACTAAAGAATTCTTATATTGCCCTTTATGGGAGCTGTTTTCTCACAAATTTCCAAAGAAAACAATAATATGAAAAAACTAATAATCTAGAAAAAAACGTAACTATATACCAAGTCCCACTAATCCATATTTCAGTGGGCTATGTGGGTAAAGTTAGATGGTCTCAGTTCTAAATAATATATATGAAACAAATGAATATGGGAACAAGATGGAAAAAGAGGCAGAATAACAGGGATGTGAACTAAAAGATGAGTGTTTCTTGTGAAACCAGTTTACTGGTCCCAGGTGAAAACAAAATCTACTGACAAAATTCACAAGAAATTAGGAATTCATGGATTTTTGCCTGTGTTTTTATTTCTAATTTTAATATGCGTTTGTCCTGTATTACTGGGACTTGCTGTATTGCAGAACATTCAAATAAAGATTTGAAATGAGCTATCTACAAAACAGAAACAGACTCACAGACATAGAGAACAGACATGTGGTTGCCAAAGGATGGAGGGCAGGAAAATGGGAAAGGGATGGAGTGGGAGTTTGGGGTTAGCAGATGCAAACTATTATATATAGAATGCATGGACACCAAGATCCTACTGTATAGCACAGGGAACTATATTCAATATCCTGTGATAAATCATAATGGAAAAGAATATGAAAAAGAATGTAATATATATATATGTATAAGTGAATCACTTTGCTATACAGAAGAAATTAACACAACATTGTAAATCCACTATACTTCAATTTAAAAAAAAAGATTTGAAGTGATCAAATGCATCCCATGTCCTATTCTTCATAGACTTTAGAAATTATAGAAGAATGGCTACAATTGCCAGTTAAACAATTTCATGATGGATTTGGCTGCGAGTACACGGGGATCTATATTTGGAGTTGTAACACTAAGTTTTAAGCACAATATTAATTTAGAACACTGTCCTTTACAAGAGATTTGGAAACAGAACACAGGAAACTCTTAATCATACCAAATTAGTTATTTCTTTGGATTTTAGCTAATTTCAATAATTTATTCAACTCATTTGACAAAAAAAAATCCTTAGATTTAAAAAAAGTGAAAGTCAAGTGAGAGTTCCTTGGCCTTCTGAAGTCTAATATTTTCCTCTACTTTAAACAAGCAGGACCACTTCCTAAGCTATAAAATAAATCCAACCCTAATATTAAAACTCCCTCTTGATCACAACCTCCTGTTTTTTCTTGATATCTTGCTCACATATCCCCATTTTGACCCCTTCTTCTAGCTTCCAGGACCTCTAGCTCCTTGGCTCTCTGTTTACCCCCAGTTAGGAGTTCCACTGGCTCCCCTGTGTATCCTGGAGACCCTGTCAATCATTTACTCATCCTGAATTCTTTCAGATGATCATCCTGGTGCCAATCCTCAACCATAAATAAGTCCAGCACCTCCTTGATTGATTGAAGCAGCGACATCACCCATCAGTGCTTAGAACTTAGTGAACTGGCTTATTTTTTCTTTACCTGTCTTATCTACTCATTTACTCCCATTCCAGACCTGAACAAAATAACTAAGAGACTACAATCCACATTTGTCTCTTCTCAGCCACATTCTCAGAATTCTTAGAAATTACTGCATTTTCCTCACGTTGGCTTCTCTCATGTCTGACAGAAGCTGTACCTATTTTGTTCATTCCTTAAACTTTCTACATTCTTTTTCCCTTTGTTCTTCACATTTTAACCTCTTCCTTTGTGGGAAAAAAAAGCATCTATTTCACATGAATTCCTTTGACTTTCTCCACATTCTTCCTGTATATACTCCTCTGTCTTCAGGAAACTTCCATTTCCCTCATTGGCAAAACTAATTCCTTCACTTGTTTAAGTCCCATTAATTACCTCAAGACTCTCTGAAACCTTTTTTTTCCCGTTATTCTCATTCTTATAACTTCAACTTTTCCTTTGCATTAGACTTTGCTCTCTCCTGCCCTAGAAGGATTATATAGTTATTCTCTGGCCACCTCCAAAGAGAACAAATTCATTTTGCATCTATATCTCACACTCATTTCTCTCAGAAGAATCACATACTTTTGCCTGTGTGTATGTACTTTTCGTATATGCCATTGTCTCAAAGGAATTTGGGGGATTTTAAATTTAAGCTAACCATTTGAATTCCTTGAACTGAGATTTATTCAGCCGCAATTAAGGAAGTGATGGAACTCACCATAACTCGGACAAATCTCTGAAATAATTCAGGTTACTTACTAGCAAAGACTAACAATAATGGCCAGCAGCTCTGAGTGGAAAGTGAAGCTACAAAGGCCTGGACCAAGAGGATACAGAGAAATTCAGGGACTAGGGGTCAAGATGAGCTTGTGAGTGCTAGTTTCCCAATTTCTTAGTGCCTAATTTGTAAAGAATTAACTGAAAAGTAAGATTAAATATATATATATATATATATATATGTGTGTATATATATATATATATATATATATATATATATATGAGACTCCTTTCATGAAATTTCCTCTTTATACCTTTGACCAGGGAAATTCAAGCCAAGTGGCAACGTAATATGTAATTATATTTAATACAAAAACATCCTATGTCTTTACACTCATTTCTGAAAATAAAAATATTTAGATAGCCATTGGCTCATTATCAACAATAGTGGACATGGAACCGATAAGATAAAATGTTCTATTTATTTTTCTATTTGCATATTGTCTTTTAACAAAGCAAATTAATTAAATAAATGTTGACTAAAATAAAACTGGGCTTTTTCATTCCAAAACCAATTTTCATCAGCACATTAAGAAAACTTTTCTAGCTTGCTAATTAAAAGAAATACTAGAAAATCAAAAACAGAAATTTAAACATAAAATAATAAGCAATCTGTGAAAAGGCCTTTCTTTGTTTAGACTTTCTATTTCTGACCAATGATAACATATGTTAGGAAACTTCCACATTGTATGATAACAGTTTACTCTGACACCTTACAAAACAACCAAATCTCTCCTATTTGGCTTCTGCAAAAAATGAATAGAGAGCATATCCATCAGCCTTCGGTTCTTGGAGTGATATGGAGAGAACACTCACATAAACTTTTTTTCTCATATCATTTAGCACCATCCAAATCAGTGAACCTCTTTGTTTTTGCTATGAGGAGTAATTCTAATTTCAGGCATTTACCTCACATAGTTATTGGCTGTTTTGAAAGAGTCACATGGGTGTTCAGATATTTATTCTTTGCTCCAAGGATGACCAAAGAATTAGCTCTTACACAAACTTCAAACACAAAAATGTCATAAAAATGAGGTAGGGAGGAGCATTACCCAAGCAAAGCTTCTTCATCTGGGCAGCAGGAGTGCTTTCATTCAGTGGCCAGTTGAATCCAGTTTGCAGTCTTTCCAGCTCAAAGAACCAGCCTCATCATGCACCTCAGAGATGCCACAGGAGCCAAGAGCACCTCCTCATCACAAATGATTCTCATTTTGACAAAGCTCTATGACTATAACCTGGGAAGAAGCACAAAAAGCTCGCTTTGGAGCCATGTGGTTGACAAGGTCTTGGTGCTCCAGCCTGGTGTCAGCCTCTGAGGTGGGAGAGCAGAGTTCAGGATACTGGACCACCAGAGACCTCCGAACCCTACATAATACCAATCGGTGAGAGCTCTCCCAGAGATCTCCATCTCAATGCTCAGAGCCAGCTCCACTCAGTGGCCAGCAAGCTCCAGGGCTGGATGCCCAATGCCAAACAACTAGTAAGACAGGAACACAACCCCATGCATTAGCAGAGAGGCTGCCTAAAATCATACTAAGTTCACAGACACCCCAAAACACACCACCGGATTGGGCTCTGCCCACCAGAAAGACAAGATCCAGCCACACCCACCAAAACACAGGCATCAGTCCCCTACACCAGGAAGCCTACACAACCCACTGAACAAACCTCACCCACTGGGGGCAGACACCAAAAACATTGGGAACTATGAACCTGTGGGCTGCAAAAAGGAGACCCCAAATACAGTAAGTTAAATGATAAGACAGAGAAATATGCAGCAGATGAAGGGGCAAGGTAAAAACCCACCAGACCAAACAAATGAGGAGGAAATAGGCAGTCTACCTGAAAAAGAATTCAGAGTAATGATAGTAAAGATGATCAAAAATCTTGGAAATAGAAAGGAGAAAATACAAGAAACATTTAACAAGGACCTAGAATAACTAAAGAGCAAACAAACAATGATGAACAACCCCATAAATGAAATGAAAAATTCTCTAGTAGGAATCAATAGCAGAATAAATGAGGCAGAAGAACAGATAAGTGACCTGGAGGATAAAATAGTAGAACAAACTAAGGCAGAGCATAACAAAGAAAAAAGAATGAAAAGAATTGAGGACAGTCTTAGAGACCTCTGGGACAACATTAAACACATCAACATTCGAATTATAGGGGTATCAGAAGAAGAAGAGAAAAAGAAATGGACTGAGAAAATATTTGAAGACATTATAGTTGAAAACTTCCCTAATATGGGAAAGTAAATAGTTAATCAAGTCCAGGAAGCACAGAGAGACCCACAAAGGATAAATCCAAGGAGAAGAACACCAAGAAACATACTAGTCAACTATCAAAAATTAAATAAACAAAAATATATTAAAAAGCAGGAAGGGAAAAACAACAAATAACATACAAGGGAATCCCCATAAGGTTAACAGCTGATCTTTCATCAGAAACTCTGCAAGCAAGAAGGGAGTGATTACATATTTAAAGTGATGAAAGGGAAAAACATACAACCAAAATTACTTTACCCAGCAAGGATTTCATTCAGATTCAATGGAGAAATTAAAACCTTTACAGACAAACAAAAGTTAAGAGAATTCAACACCACCAAACCAGCTTTACAACAAATGCTAAAGGAAGTTCTCTAGGCAGGAAACACAAGAGAAGGAAAAGACCTACAAAAACAAACTCAAAACAATTAAGAAAAAGGTAACAGGAACATACATATAGATAATTATCTTAAATGTAAATGGATTAAATGCACCAACCAAAAGACATAGACTGGCTGAATGGATACAAAAACAAGACCCGTATGTATGCTGTCTACAAGAGACCCACTTCAGAACTAGGGACACGTACAGACTGAAAGTGAGGGGATGGAAAAAGGTATTCCATGCAAATGGAAATCAAAAGAAAGTTGGAGGAGCAATACTCATATCAGACAAAATAAACTTTAAAATAAAGACTATTACGAGAGAAAAAGAAAGACAGTATATAATGATCAAGGGATCAATCCAAGAAGAGGATATAACAATTGTAAATATTTATGCATCCAACATAGGAGCACCTCAATACATAAGGCAAATGCTAACAGCCATTAAAGGAGAAATCGACAGTAACACAATAATAGTAGGGGACTTTAATACCTCACCTTCACCAGTGGACAGATCATCCAAAATGAACAGAAATAAGGAAACACAAGTTTTAAATGACACATTAGACAAGATGGACTTAATTGATATTTATAGGACATTCCATCCAAAAGCAACAGAATACACTTTCTTCTCAAGTGCTCATGGACATTCACCAGGATAGATAATATCTTGGGTCACAAATCAAGCCTTGGTAAATTTAAGAAAATTGAAATCAAATCAAGTATCTTTTCTGACCACAACACTATGAGACTAGATATCAATTACAGGAAAAAAAACTGTAAAATATGCAAACACATGGAGGCTAAATAATACACTACTAAATCACCAAGAGATCACTGAAGAAATCAAAGAATAAATTAAAAAAATACCTAGAAACAAATGACAATGAAAACACAATGACCCAAAATCTATGGGATGCAGCAAAAGCAGTTCTAAGAGGGAAGTTTATAGCAATACAATCCTACCTCAAGAAACAAGAAACATCTCAAATAAACAACCTAACTTACACCTAAAGCAATTAGAGGAAGAAGAATAAAAAAACCCCAAAGTCAGCAGAAGGAAAGAAACCATAAAGATCAGATCATAAAAAAATGAAAAAGAAATGAATGAAACAACAACAAAGATCAATAAAACTAAAAGACGGTTCTTTGAGAAGATAAAGAAAATTGATAAACCATTAGCCAGACTCATCAAGAAAAAGAGGGAGAAGACACAAATCAATAGAATTAGAAATGAAAAAAGGAGAACTAACAGCTGACACTGCAGAAATACAAAGGATCAGGAGAGATTAATACAAGCAACTCTATGCCAATAAAATGGACAATCTGGAAGAAATAGACAAATTCTTGGAAAAGCACAACCTTCCGAGACTGAACCAGGAAGAAATAGAAAATATAAACAGACCAATCACAAGGACTGAAATTGAAACTGTGATTAAAAATCTTCAAACAAACAGAAGCCCAGAACCAGATAGCTTCACAGGCAAATTCTATCAGACATTTAGAGAAGAGCTAACAGCCATCCTTCTCAAACTCTTCTAAAAATAGCAGAAGGAGGAACACTCCCAAATGCATTCTGTGAGGCAACCATCATCCTGATACCAAAACCAGACAAAGCTGTCACAAAAAAAAGAAAACTACAGGCCAATATCACTGATGAACATAGATGCAAAAATCCTCAACAAATTACTAGCAAACATAGCAAACAGAATCCAACAGCACATTAAAAGGATCATAGACCATGATCAAGTGGGGTTTATACCAGGAATGCAAGGATTCTTCAATATATGCAAGTCAATCAACATGATACACCATATCTACAAATTGAAGGATATGATAACCTCGATAGATGCAGAAAAAGCTTTCGACAAAATTCAACACCAATTTCTGATAAAATCTCTCAAGAAAGTAGGCACAGAGGGAACCTAGCTCGACATAATAAAGGCCATTTATGACAAATGCACAGCAAATATCGTTCTCAAAAGTGAAAAACTGAAACCATTTCCTCAGAGATTGGAAACA
The DNA here is from genome assembly GCF_949987515.2 of Delphinus delphis. Lineage (NCBI taxonomy): Eukaryota > Metazoa > Chordata > Mammalia > Artiodactyla > Delphinidae > Delphinus > Delphinus delphis. The sequence goes on along the minus strand of NC_082687.1, from coordinate 54,863,712 downwards.
AGACAAGGATGCCATTCTCACCACTATTATTCAACATAGTTTTGGAAATTTTAGCCATGGCAATCAGAGAAGAAAAAGAAATAAAAGGAATCCAAATTGGAAAAGAAGAAGTAAATCTGTCACTGCAGATGACATGATACTATATATAGAGAATACTAAATACACTACCAGAAAACTACTAGAGCTAATCAGTGTATTTGGTAAAGTAGAAGGATACAAAATTAATGCACAGAAATCTCTTGCATTCCTGTACACTAATGATGAAAAATCTGAAAAAGAAATTAAGGAAACACTCCATTTACCATTGCAACAAAAATAATAAAATACCTAGGAATAAGCCTACCTAAGGAGACAAAAGATCTGTATGCAGAAAACTATAAGACACTGATGAAAGAAATTAAACATGATACAAACAGATGGAGAGATATACCATGTTTTTCGATTGGAAGAATCAATATTGTGAAAGTGACTGTACTACCCAAAGCAATCTACAGATTCAGTGCAATCCCTATCAAAATACCAATGGCATTTTTCACAGAACTAGAACAAAAAATTTCACAATTTGTATGGAAACACAAAAGACCCCGCATAGCCAAAGTAATCTTGAGAAAGAAAAAGGAGCTGGAGGAATCAGGCTCACTTCAGACTATATTACAGTGCTACAGTAATCAAGACAGTATGGTACTGGCACAAAAACAGAAATACAGATCAATGGAACAGGATAGAAAGCCCAGAGATAAACCCACACACATATGGTCACCTTATCTTTGATAAAGGAGGCAAGGATATACAATGGAGAAAAGACAGCCTCTTCAAGAAATGGTGCTGGGAAAAGTGACGGCTACGTGTAAAAGAATGAAGTTAGAATACTCCCTAACACCATTCACAAAAATAAACTCAAAATGGATTAAAGACCTAAATGTAAGGCCAGACACTACAAAACTCTTAGAAGAAAACATAGGCAGAACACTCTATGACATAAATCACAGCAAGATCCTTTTTGACTCACTTACTAGAAAAATGGAAATAAAAACAAAAATAAACAAATGGGACCTAATGAAACATAAGCTTTCATACAGCTAAGGAAATCATAAACAAGGCGAAAAGACAACCCTCAGAATGGGAGAAAAGATTTGCAAACGAAGCAACTGACAAAGGATTTATCTCCAAAATATACAAGCAGCTCATGCAGCTTAATATCAAAAAAACAAACAACCCTATCCAAAAATGGGCAGAAGACCTAAACAGACATTTCCCCAAAGAAGATATACAGATTGCTAACAAACACATGAAAGGATGCTCAACATCACCAATCACTAGAGAAATGCAAATCAAAACAACAATGAGGTATCATCTCACAAGAGTCAGAATGGCCATCATCAAAAAATCTACAAACAATAAATGCTGGAGAGGGTGTGGAGGAAAGGGAACCCTCCTGCACTGTTGGTGGGAATGTAAATTGGTAGAGCCACTATGGAGAACAGTATGGAGGTTCCTTAAAAAACTAAAAATAGAACTACCATACGACCCAGCAATCCCACTACTGGGCATATACCCTGAGAAAACCATAATTCCAAAAGAGTCATCTACCACAATGTTCATCGAAGCTCTATTTACAATAGCCAGGACATGGAAGCAACCTAAGTGTCCATCAACAGATGAATGGGTAAAGAAGATGTGTCACATATATACAATGGAATATTACTCAGCCATAAAAAGTAACAAAATTGAGTTTTTGTAGTGAAGTAGATGGACTTAGAGTCTGTCATACAGAGTGAAGTAAGTCAGAAAGAGAAAAACAAGTACCATATGCTAACACATATATATGGAATCTAAAAAAAATGGTTATGAAGAACCTAGGGGCAGGACAAGAATAAAGATGCAGATGTAGAGAATGGACTTGAGGACACGGGGAGAGGGAAGGGTATGCTGGGATGAAGTGAGAGAGTAGCATTGACATATATACACTACCAAATGTAAAATAGATGGCTAGTGGGAAGCAGCTGCATAGCACAGGGAGATCAGCTTGGTGCTTTGTGACCACCTAGAGGGTTGGGATAGGGAGGGTGGGAGGGAGATGCAAGGGGGTGGAATATGGGGAAATATGCATACATATAGCTGATTCACTTTGTTATACAGCAGAAACTAACACAACATTGTAAAGCAATTATACCCCAATGAAGATGTTAAATAAATAAAAATGTGGTAGGGACCCATATTTCTTCTCACATTGTCTTTTCTCATCCATCTGCCATCCTTCAGGAAACTGCTAAACACTCTACCTTCCCCCACCGCACATTTTGGCTATATAGATATTACTCTCAAATATTTTAAGCTCCAGGTAAACTTTGAGGCAAATGTGTAAATCTTTTATCTTTAAAAAGAAAAATGTTAGTTTTAAATGCAGATGAGTATGAAGAGTGAAGCCAGCTGAAATGATTTTTCATGCCCTAGGCACCAATGCCCCAAGCACATGCATGAAATAAGGTACAGACTTTGACTCGACAGAATGAATATTCTTGTTTTAAGAAAATATAGAAAGGCTCATTGTATTGCAAACATTCCTAATGTAAAAAAATTTTCCTCATTTTAGTGGCCTTCTGAGTTCATGAGCTGCTTACAGCATCAATACTTGCTGCACATATGTTAAAAAAGCTGCCAGATGATGGCTGTTCCAAGGATAACACAGGACACCCCAATGGTGTGTAGGAGAAGGGTATGGGAGAGAAAGGGACTGATGCAGAACTGACAGTCCTGATAGGAGCAGATGGTGGTGAATACTCACAAAGCTTTTTTAATACACACCATTCCTTATTCCAAGCTATCGTATAGGGACTTCCTGTATGCCAGAGCTTTCAAAGCTAATTGCCTTTGTATCTGCTGCCATAACTGTGTTTGTCCAAGGGGAAGCTGGGTGTGAGGGGACAGAAGAGCATATAGTGTGGACTTTCTGGCACTCTACTACTTACTCAACTGTCTATTAATTATGTAATTTCACAGTTCAGAGATTTCAGATGGTGCAGCCAGGAATAGATCAGATGCCCTTTGGGAAAGGAGTAGAAAGAGGGGACGGCAAGGGTTGAAAAGGCAGCCTCATAGCACAGGGAGATCTGCTCGGTGCTTTGTGATCGCCTGGAGGGGTGGGATAGGGACGGTGGGAGGGAGGGAGACGCAAGAGGGAAGAGATATGGGAACATATGTATATATATAACTGATTCATTTTGTTGTAGAGCAGAAACTAACACACCATTGTAAAGCAATTATACTCCAATAAAGATGTTTTAAAAAAAAAAGAAAAGGCTATGTTTAACTTCATGAGAAGCCATGAAATCAAGCTCAGTGTTGAAAAATATTATCTGAATAAAAAAGCATCAGAGTATATTCAGAGAATAGTTAGGAGAGATTGGGGGTTTCTGCTCAACCTGTGTAAGAACTCCTGGAGACATGCTTCCTGGCTGTCTTCTGTGGGAGAGATTTTGTTTCCATGTGTCATTTTCAAAGTATTTGCTGTTCATCATTTTTACTTGCTGAGCACCCACTGTGTGCTATTGAGAGCTATTAAGGGTGGACAAGACAGTGTATTTAGTCAGGGCTCTCCAGAGAAACAGAACCAATAATACATGTAGATAGATAGATAGATAGATAGATAGATAGATAGATAGATAGATAGATAGATAGATGATAGATAGATTATAGATAAAGATTTATTTTAAGGAATTAGATCATGCGATTTGGAAGGCAGGGAAGTCCAAAATCTGCAGAATAGGCCAACAGGCTGCAGACCCAGAGAATAACTGATGTTGCAGCTGCAGTCTGAAGGTGGGCTGCAGGCAGAATTCCCTCTTCCATGGGGGACTTCAGTCTTTTTTCTCTTAAAGGTTTCAACTGACTGAATGAGGCCCACTCACACGATAGAGGGTAATCTGCTTTCCGCAGTCTACTGATTTAAATGTTAATCTTTCAGAAAAAAAACCTTTACAATAACATCTAAATTGGTGTTTGACTAAATATATGGGTACGGTGGCCTAACCAAGTAGACACATAAGTTTGATTATCGCACACAATCACCCTACTCCTTTAACTTTTTTTTTTTTTTTTTTTTTTTGCGGTACGCGGGCCTCTCACTGTTGTGGGCTCTCCCGTTGCGGAGCCGGACACGCAGGCTCAGCGGCCATGGCTCACAGGCCCAGCCGCTCCGCAGCATGTGGGATCTTCCCGGACCGGGGCACGAACCCGTGTCCCCTGCATTGGCGGGCGGACTCTCAACCACTGTGCCACCAGGGAAGCCCTCCTTTAACTTTTTAAAAATGAAATTAACCTCCATAGAAATTTTTCTTCAAGGACACATCTCATATCCAATTACATGAAAATACCTGTCTTCTGTGAAGATCTGTTCAAGAAAACTAAACTTTATGAACTCTGTTTCCCAGGGATATTCTTTAAATATTGTTTTATTTAAAAAAACTTAAAATTCTGAAATATCAGAAAACTTCACCCATTTTTTCTCTTAGCATTCAAAATTATCTTTCCCAATAAACTTCTCAGTTATAGGGAACTGGCTTAAGTGAAAGCAAGTGGTTTTATTCTTTCATAACATTGGCGACTTTCACAGACCTTGTTAGCCTGAGATTTAATATTTTAGTCTTGGTCATTTAAAAAGTCAGTATGATTGGTATAGTGTATGTGAAAGAATTAGAAGAAAGAGAGCATGAGGCAGGTGGATTTCTTCATTATTTCAGTCCATGAAGCCAAAATTGCCATTGGGTATAATACATGGAGATGTTCTATCTATGGAGATTCTGAGTAAGAAAGAAATATGACTACGTTCCTTTAACTAAACAAGTGTGAAGAATAAACATAAAATTACAGTTCATGGTAGGTGGTGCTTTATGTTTTATAAAATGTGTCATCTAGTTACGATTTCTTCATTTTACCTCACCGAATTTTCCTAAGCCATGCAGGGTAGCTACTGTTAGACCCAAGCTTCAGAATTGGCAGATGAGGTTTCACAGGGATTATGAAACTTGCTTTTGGCTACCTAGCTGGTAAGTGGAAAAACAGGATTTAAACTATGTCCATCTCATTCTCAGTCTAACGAACTTAAGGGCTGGGCAGCTGTATACTAAGCTTCAGATATGTGCCTCGATGTCTTCATTTCTCAAACAGGAATAAAATAACACTGCTCAGAATTGTTTTGAAGATTACGTAAGATAGTGCAGGAGGAGTGGGGAGCATTTGGCATATGGATAATACTGGATCCTTGACAGCCTTTAGAATTATTAATCATCAGCTGCCACACAATGGCTAAGTGCACGGTGGAGGGAGAGGCGAGTGAGTCCTAAGACCCCGCACCCAGAAAAGAGACTGCTTCTTCTGCCCTGCAGTGTTGCTCAAGGCAGAGTTTCCCCAACCGTGTAGACTACAATGTTGTCAGTGAGAAAGGTAGTCTCCTTGGAGTTGAGGAATGTCTCTTGCTTATCATGGCACTACAGAAGCAGCTGTCACTTTATTGTTGGTGACTAAAATGTTAGCCAAGGTGAAAACGGCGGCCCTGAAAAAAAAAGGAACTGGTAAAGAGGTGGCCAGTTGGAGCAGCAGCCACCATAACCCAGCCCTTTAGGTATCTTATGTCAAATAGCAAGGAGAGCTGTATGAAGTCAAACTTTGTACCACACCCTAGTGATATAATGTCTTCCATATAGTTCATTTCTATCTCTCTTACTTGAATTTTAGGGATGGAAATTTATAAGCAAAATTAAAATTTTAACTACTTAAAACTGATGGTTGATTAAGTAGACAAATAATTTTGAATATTATTTTCTGACAAATCATCTCATGATCTTTTAATCATATATTGATATTTTTAAAAAAGGAGGGTAAATACTATGTCTCCACTTGGCATATAGAGAAACTGAGACATACAAAACTTAATTATAGATTGTACTTAGATTTATAAATCAGTGAAAAAGCCAGAATGGAACTCAAGTGATGTTTTTATTCATATTATTTGTCTATTCAGAGAACCAAATGGCAACACTTACATTTCAGAGAGAACAATAAATCAACCTAAATTTCTTTCACAAACCTTGGATAGTATAAATTCACTATTCCAAAATGAAAAAAAAAGCACCTTAGATTAATATCAATATAACTTGTCTTCAGAGGAATCAAATAAAATATTAAATCTTAAAGAAGTTTGTTTATACTGAAAACCTCAGTGAAAAATATCAAAGTCAGTTTGTCTTAGCAATAACCCTATGAAAATCAAGTTGGAAGACATAAATGCTTATGGGTGACAATGTTTATTATTATGGTGGTAAACAAATAATGATGACAACTTGACAATAAATTTAGAGCCTGTAACGCAATGATTCAGCATACTAATTTTTTCTACTACTTTTTTCTTTTTCTACTACTTTTTAAAAACATATTTTTAATAGTGAAACATACAGAAGACAGGCTCATGATAAAGATAGCAGTCTTGATTTAGAACTTACCTTTTGACTAAGGGGCTAACAATTCTTATTATACTTTCATCTTTTCCATGTAAGATCTCAAGTGAGCCAGCTTTGAGAGCAGTTAATGCAAAGACAAGATAATCATTTCTGGTGTATGGCTTATATTGGGTCTCCCAGAAGCTTGACTGTGAGATTAGGATTTATGTGCAAGTAGTTCATTGGGGTGATAATCCCAGGAGAGTGGGGAAGTGAGGCAAGGAAGGGAAGGAAGCTGGTATAGGCTTTTTCATACACAGGTTAACAATGTGGGCAACTAGGACTCAATCTGTTTCAGTACTTTTGGTAGAGGGTGAGAAATATGCCCTACAGTTTTACAATTGGAGTAGAGGGAGAACTGGGGCACTTATTCACCAGTTCCCATTTGTCGTTTGTGGGCTGCTGGTGGGTAGGGTCCATTGATGGTTAACTCCCTAGCATTTCTGACCTGCTCTGACTCAGGCCTTTGCAGTCAGAAAGAGCCTTTAGGTACTTGCATTAACAAGGCAGTGAGTGCCAATGGGATATAGTTTGGAAACCCAGAGCAACTGTTACCTGGGTCTTAGCCCCAGATGTAGACTGGATTCACAATTATAGCATGATCATCAATCTCTAACACTTCATCTCCTAGATTCTTTGGTGCAGTCCCTCTAATATTTACCTAGTGGTAGCCTAGGGAAGGGATTCTTCTAGCACCTCATGTCATGGTCAGTTGTGAGATGTGCAGCACTAATGTATTACCAATAAGAATTCAGATACCAAAATTTGAAAATAATTAACTTTTTAATGAATTTAAATGAATCCCAGGCTATCCTCTTTAATGCATCCATCTAATCCCTGGACTGATATGCTTCTTAGGTGAAAGAGTGAAGGATAGAGTGAAAATGTGTGCTCTGAAATGCTTAGAACCAAGAGTCCACCTCATCTACCCCAGGAACTATAGTGTCTCTCTCATATGGACAGACTTCATTTGTATTTTATGGGTTAAAAGTGCTGGGAGTTTGGTAAAGATAGTGATTCATCTCATGTATATTCCTTCTGAGTGAGGGACTTGCAAAAGGCATGCCAAGCACAAATCCTCAAAGAGTTGGAGGCATATTCGCTCTTTTCATGGTAAAGTTTAACTTTTATGAGAAATTTAGTTAGACGTCTGATCAAGTGCTTTCCAAAGGGCATGCAATTATCCAGATTGCAAATAGCATTCAGAATTGGAAAAGATTGGCATGTTATCACATGCAGGTTTTATGGGTCATGGTGAAGTAAAGTGCATTATAATTTTAGCCACCCTGAAGAACAAAGGAGAGAGAATGTATACATTTAGAATATTTAATAAAATAGTCTCAAAGCAGAATTCACTAAAGTATTTAGGATGTCCAAGAGATGTTATAAGATCAAGTATGTATTTCAGTGCATTTTGTAAAATGGTTTCAGAGTGGAATGTGTCCAAGAGACCATCACTGGAAAAGATATTAATTATTAATTCAACACTTTGAACATTGAGTACTATGCTACTCAAAAGAACTTGCCCTTACAGAACTGAGTTCATACACAGAGTCAGAATATGCATAACAAAATTTAAATGTAAGAAAAGGCATTAGATAACTGTATATAATTATTCTGAAAAGACAGGTTGGGACATTAAGAGCTGGAAGTTCATAGAAGGGCCTCACCGTTAGTGATGACCTGGTTGAGAAGATGGAGATTGAACTGGATCTGAAAGATTGTTAAAGTTTGGACAGAATTAAACCACCCTTAGGTTAAGGACAGAGAAAGAAACAATGAATAGAGAGACCTTACAAAAGTACGAAGGAGAAAAGTACCTCAGATAATGATTACTGATATAGTAGCTACTCAGTGAATAATTCAATATTCAATAGCTCATTATTCAATAACTCAACAACTCAATATTATTTTTAAGCATTTATAACAACCATCAAAAGGATGGAGTCCTGGGTTTGAGATTCATTTCAGCTCTGCATTCTGTTAATATTTATGTATTTATATCAATTTTTCCCAAGCATCAGGCAGTAGGTCACCAAATAAAGTATTTAATGCTACAATATTTTGAAGATTGTTTCTTAGAGACCATTAGGGGAAAAAATGTTGTTAAAGACAGCTATGAATGATCCCTTTCTATAACATTAAAAGCTTAGTTTTCAAGTCAATCCAGATTTGGGTTCTCCTGAATAGTGAAGAAATGACCTAGACAACAGTAAGAATCTTGTTTCTTTATTATCAATTGTGCCCATTCGATGAAAAGCAGTGGAGAAAAAACAATGTTATGGTTATGGGTATTATGAGACCACCCAGACAAGATAATTTGGGAAAAATTATCCCAAAAGGAACAATTTCAAAAGGTCATTTATTCATAACTTTTCAGAAATGCCACACTGAGGTCCCTGCAATCTTTCTTGATAGCCTGAGTTTCCTGAGACCACAAATATAGCTAAAATTTAATGGGTTTTTAAAATTGTATGTGAAACATATTTTTCTAAGATTTGTGTATATTCCCATTTATTCCCTTCAATAACCCTATGAGGTAGAAAATATTATTATCTCCATTTTACAAATGAGAAAAACAAAACTATAAAAAGGTTAAGAAATTTGCCCAAGTTTTCAAAAACAGTAAGATTTGAACCCAAATACTTAAGGAATATGCCTGCATTTAATAGTAACAGAATAACTGTTTTAATATCCTTGGCTACTTATTATATCAGTGTCACTTCTGGATCTGTTTCTTTTCACTAATTTCCTCCTTATTATGAATCATATTTTTCTGCTTCTTTGCATGACTGATAATCTTTTATTGGATATCACACATTATGAATTTTGCCTTGATAAAAATTTTTGTATTACTTTAATTCTTGAGCCTCATTCTAAGATTCACTTCAGTGCTTTTTGAGGCTTACTTTTAAGGTTTTTTGGATAGGTTCAGAGCAGTCTTTAATTTAGAATTAATTTTGCCCCACCACTGATGCGATGCCCTAATGAATACTCTGCCCCAGCCCATGTGTTATGAAAGAATTTTCTACTTTGGCTGGTGAGAACATAAAATAACTCTGCTTCTGTGTGAGGACTGGCAATTATTCTGTTTGTTCATTTTTCTGGGTGGTTCTTTCCCCTCCCTCAGGTAGTTTCCTCACATGCATTCATCAATCAGTATTCATTTGAGAGGAACGCTCTACATATCTTCAGAACTCACTCTCTGTGTAGCTTTTTCCTACCACTATTCTGCCTTGAAATTTCTAGCTACTTTGGCCTTCCTGAATTCTTAGCTCTATCTACTCAACTCAGGAAGATGGCTGGACTCTGAGTTTCACTTCCCTCTGCTGCCACCTGGAAACTCTTCAAAAATGAAAGGAGAGCAATTTTAGAGCTCACTTTGTGTATCCCTTTTCTCAGGGATCATTGTTCTTTGTTGCTTATTGTCCAAAGTCCACAAACCATTTTTTCTTCCTTTTTTAATTTTTTTTTTTAGTTGTTTAATGTGAGACAGTAAACCCAGCCACTATACTCCATCTTAACCAGAAGTGGAAAGGATTTGCTAGAGAAACTCATTTCCAGAGATCTAATCCTAGACATTGCTTTACTAGTGATAAACATCTAAGTCATCTGTGAGATGAAATGTGAAAAAAGTAGGTGGTAGGGTTCATAACTGTTGCCATCCTTCATAGAAGTCAGGTTACGAGCAGGAAACAGATGGTACACTCAAATTAGATCATCTTAGGGGATGTTAATATGGAGAGAATTTAATAAGGTATGAACACTGTTTAGGAAAAGCAGAAAGAAATGGTGCAGTATCCCAAAATTTGTGACAGAAGGGGCTGTTTTCACGCTAGGCCTGAGAGTTGAAGAAGAATTTACTTACAGAACACAAAGAAAGAATTAATCTTGATAGAAGCTGTAGATATCAATAGAAAAACACAGTCAACCTAAACTCACCTAGCAAAAAAGGATTAGGTCAATATAAAACCTGACCTCACAATAATCTTACCTACAAGATCTCGTGCCACAACCTCCTATGGATTTCAATCGGAAGTTGGAGGCCAAAGGAGTCATGTGATCTGTTCTGTGGGTCAGTGTCCAGAATGATTAGTGCAGAATGGAGAAGTGTAGAGGTTTGATCTGGATAGACAAATGCGAGAGTTCCAGGACATTTCACCAAAGTAAACTGGAAAATAGGATGTGTATATTATTACCAATTCTAAGAGCCAATGAAGGGAATAAAGTAATCATGTCACATCAAATATAACCACAGTTAAAAATGGTAGCCATGTTGGGACATCTACAAAGGTGATATCTTTACAAAGTATTCATAGTAGGTAATTATACATACAGGAAATCTGAATAAGCATCAGTAAGCATCACAACCAATTTTACCACTTAATCATTGTTCTAACAGAGGTTTAGTAAGTAGCTGTTAACCAATCATTCATCAAGTATTTTTAAGCACTCAGCATTATACCAAGAAACAGAAGTATATAAAGAAGCAAAATATATGGTTGTGGTGGTCAAGGATTTTACAATATACATGGGAAAACAAAATACACATACAACTAAATAATCAAACACATGCACAAATATACACAGTATGATTTGTTTCCTAATGATAAATGATATAAAGATTCAGAATTATAGCACAGAAAATCATCATATAATGAAATGTATCTAGGTCATTAATTTGAGATTTAGAGGAATTTCTAAATTTACATACTGCTTTCTTATAAAATTTTAATGATGTAGAATTTTTTACTGACATTGCTGTTTGTTGTTGGAACCCTGTTATTGAGGACCTTCAATTTCCTGATACTTATTCCACTCAGCAAAAATGTCCTATTACTTGGCAATTAAAAGAAATTATTAACAGTGAACACTAACCAGTGGTGTCCACTCAAACATCTGCTAGAATCTAAACTATAGAACAAAGAGAAAATTGTCAAAAGACATTGGTGCATTTATCTGTTTCATCATGTCTCTGATATTTAAAAAAACTGATAATATAAATTAGGAAATTAAAGCCAAAGTGTCCTTACTTTTAGAAGTGATTCAGTGGCAAAATATCTTAAAATGAATTAAAAATAATGTTTCAAACTTGCCTTTTCATTAAAGAGTCCCAAAAGGCAAAATTGGTAAAGCACATAACAATTCCCCTATTAAATAGCTCTTCTGATTTACTTGGCAGATTAGAAACCTGATCTCCACATAGGTTTGTCAGAACCATCAGTCATCGAATAAATGTGATCATGTAATTTGTATAATCAATTGAGAGGCACATAGTTAGCTTTCAACTAGCGGAACTGCCTTCTGACTTTCCTCTCTTCTTTTGTCTGGATTCCAGAGTTTAGTTCATATATATCACCTCTAGTCTAGATCTTTTATTAATAATTTAAGTATTTCTCTAAGGCACTTCACAAATTCTTTGACTGAATCTACCCAGAGTTATTAAACTGTCATTCTACTTTCTCTTTATTTACACAGAGTTGATGTGAAGCTATTGGAATTCTTTTCAATCAAGTGTAATATAAACATCAAGCACTTTCTACAAAATGAAGGACTATTTCAGAAATGTTCATCTAGTACCAATTTAGAAATTCCAGCCTAATCCATTACATTGTGAAATCTGGATGAAGATCATTAAAATCCCACATTTTCCAGGCACCTCAGAGATGCAATGAAACTAAGGACTCAGTTTTAAATAGCTTACTACTTGACTTTCACAGATATTTGACTTAAGAAGGGGTTCAGGAATTTGTGAAATCTGAATTTCTGTTCTGTAGAATTAAAAAAAACATGAGCATTCTACATTAAACTAAATAATTTTGCTTTTCAATTGCACATAATGTGAGCAGCTTGCTCATAAGGAATGCCATTAAAGAATCAAGGAAAAAAAAACCTATTCCCTATGCTAAATTGATTTCTGTTGTTTTCTACTGTCTTCCTCTAGTAAATACAGAATGGATAGAACCTCTCTTTATAAATATCATCACATGGAAATTTTTGTTTTTGGTGAAGAGAAAACCTTTATTAACATAATAACAAAGGCAGAAAACATAAAGGGTAAACGATTCATTAATTTAACTACATTAACATTTAAAATATTTAAAATCTCTTCATAGGGTTAAAAAAAAAACCTTAACTGAAGTTGAAGGTTACATAACAAACTGGGAGAAATATTTTCAATATAGATGTCAATCTATATATAAAATGTCTGTACCAATAAATAAGAAAAAATAGAAAGGAGCAAAGAAAATTAATATGCAACTGACAAAAAAAAACATTCAATGGTCAATAAGTGACATTCAACCCAAGAAATAATGAAAGAGATGCACTGGAGAGCCAGGACCAAGACTGAGATGCAGCAGGTGTTGCTAATAAAGCCATACTCCCTGTTCAAGCAGCCTGATACCTCCAGACTGGCTAATAAAGAGCAACTACCCACCCCATGTACCCCACTCCACCAGCTTCCCTGGCACCTAATAACAACATAAACCGAGTAAGAAAGGAAGAATAAGGGAAAAATGCTATCATAATTCTTTAAAATTTTACCTAATATTTCCTAGAACCACACATAACTAAGATTTCTTAACTAAAAAATTGCTAAAAATCAGATTAGTAAATCTTAACAATTTTTAATGGAATTAGATATAAACATTTTCTAGAGGAAGTACTTTCTTTAGAAGATACAAATAGTTCATTGGATCTGACTCAAGTGGATCAAAGTTTTTGCTCTAAATATTTTAATTTTCCCTGTTTATCTTTTAAAATTTGTTAAAGAGGACTTTTGAGATAACAATCCAATTTTTCCCTTCTACTCATACTTTTGTCCATATAAATATGTGTTAGAAAGTGGTAGAAAAGATTTAAGATTAGAGGGTAATAAACATACTTAATCTGTTTTCAATACTACCACCCACTTAAAAGGGTAATTATTGAAAGTTAGACCACACGAATTTTTTAAAAAGAATTCACTTCATTTCATTTTACATAAAGCTTTAAGTGTCACCAGAAACTGAAAGCCATAAGTTCCGAAAGATTAAAAGCCAGTGGTTAAGTGTTTCTATGTCACTATAAATGTTCTCTTTAAGGGGGAAAAACATGATAAAGAAAGAAAAAAAATACTACCAGGCAATGAGCTTGAATAATAGGCCTTTAGAAAAGGGAAAATTAGATCCTATTTAAAACTATAAATTGAGATGCTGCATTATTCACTTTCTATACAACCAGGTATATATTTGAACTGCTATTTGTTAGTGGGTGGTTCCATAGTGAGACTGCATAATATGCAAAGATATTTAAGCAATTTTTCAGTGATATTAAGTATTATTTAATGTGCTGCAGAATACTATAACTTGCACATGGTAACACTCTCATAAATTGGATTTAGAATAATATTCCGTGTACTAAAGGGGCAATTACTTTCTAAGAAAAGGAGAATACTTTGAAAAACTCCATAGGTCTTAAAACCATACTGACTCTCAGCCTCCACAGAAAATTTCATCTCCACTGCTTTTAAAGTTATGTGTATCATCTTGAAGCAATAGTAAGCAAACAGAAAAGAAAAGCAACAAATGTGAAACAAAGTTTGAAATCTATACTATAAAAAAAAGAGATCTCATTTGTCAAAATCCAGAGGTGTGGAATTTTCAACTATTTCCCAATGCTGAGACCAGCAAGCAGTAAATCTAATCACATTATGTCTATTTCCTTTGAAAAGATAGTCCAACCTCTGACTTCTATGGTTCCTTTATTCCCCCACACTAATGTGCTTAAAATCTCTCATCTAATCAGTGTTTAAGAGATTTATCTTCTATCAGTGATTATTTTCACAGTGATATCTTCGCCAGTGAGTTGCTAACAAAAAGTGGAGAAAGGTGTGCCTAGAAGGTGTAAAACACCACAGCACAGTATGCCATTGAAAGAACAGGCACTCAGAGACTTTATGCAGTTATTCTACTCATGCTGCACTTTTTGTCCCACCTAATTCACATTTGTCAGAAAAGTTAGCTGGACTAGAAGGTCAATGTTTATTTTACTTTTTCTTTTCATTTTAAGAAAGATGCAATTACAGGCTATTTAGTAACATTGTTATTCTTGTAGGCCCTTCCTAAAAAAATTCCCCAAAGTATATATACTAAAATAACTACACATGACTAGACTATCCATGATCTACCTACTATCTATCTACCTATTTATCTATCTATCTATTGAGAGACATGAGTGGAGGTTCAGAGAGCATAGCTACTGAGGAAAGCATGGGATCTGAGTGAAATCAGTTTAATAAGAGCTGAAAACAGGTAATGGATGATCTTCCTACTTTGCATGTGTTGTAAGTTGTTCAGGTAAAACTCTAACTCCTTAGACATTGAAACTCTTGGAAACAAGAATTCAGTGTGATAATGTTCTAAATCAGCATTCTCCAGCCTTTTTGGCACCAGGGACCGGTTTCGTGGAAGACAATTTTTCCATAGACTGGGGGCGGGGGGTTCAGGCAGTAATGCGAGCAATGGAGAGCGGCAGATGAAGCTTCCCTCACTGGCCCGCCGCTCACCCCCGCTGTGCAGCCCAGTTCCTAACAGGCCGTGGCTGGGGGTTGGGGACACCTGTTCTAAATGTCATACTTTGCTGAGCCATTTAAATGCATAAAGCTAATGATCTGTCTTTGATGCTAACAAGAAAATTATATTTGACCAAATTATAACTAAGGTAGAATTTAAGATAAATTTTCAAGTTATGAGGAACAGATTAGTGAATCTGTTTTTGTTTCGATGACCACCACCAAGGATGCCATGTTTTGAAGGAAAGTACCAGGAGCCAAAGCCCATCTAAATCAGCCTACAATTTGGCCTATATCATTCAACAGGTTTTACTGCTCCCGATTCACATCACAAATCGAATGAGATAAATGTTGTTGGAGCGAACTTCCCTCTCCTGATTTTATGTCTTGTCTTGGATGAACATCAGTTAGTGTAACTCTCTTGTCATTTTTCCACCCCATAATTCAGTCCTTCTAAAGGAAGAAGTACATTTTCACTTGGGTAAGTTTGGAAATGGACTCTGGGAGTGTCAAGCTGAACCTGTCTCCTCCTTTTATCTCTTGAGTATCTGCCTGCCCATAGACAACATTTTCTCTGGTGTGCTCCGAGCTACAGGAAATGTTCAGTGGACGAGGCTTTGCTCTTCCCTGGGAGGTCTGGGAGCTGTCAGGCTCTGCCTTGGATTAGTCTATTAATGTAGTTTGGCACTAGGAAGCACGTTTTGGTCATACGCGTAAACCAGTTCTTCAACATTTCTAAAGCAAAAAACTGACTTCCCTCCTTGCTCCCCACCTATCTGTCTTTACTTCATTTATCAGTTTGTTAAGAACTTATGTAAAAAATAAATGAATTTTTGTATTGACCTTCTCAAGCTCCAATAAATATGCTACCTTAAAAGTTTTTTTTGTTTTTTTTTTTTTGGGTTACACGGGCCTCTCACTGTTGTGGCCTCTCCCGTTACAGAGCACAGGCTCCGGACGCGCAGATTCAGCGGCCATGGCTCACAGGCCTAGCCGCTCCGTGGCATGTGGGATCTTCCCGGACCGGGGCACAAACCCGTGTCCCCTGCATCGGCAGGCAGACTCTCAACCACTGCGCCACCAGGGAAGCTCCTCTTAAAACTAATTTAAACAGTGGAATAAATGCAGCCCAAGAAAGAAGAAACATTGAGCTCTTAAAATCCTATTCAAGGTGACATTTAAATAAGACACTTACATTTTTAGAAGAAATCATGGAAAATTTTAAAAAATAAGAACTATTTACAAAGGGGAGTAATAATTAAAGCTGGAATGATCTAAAAGGTGATGATGTTTATAATTCTGCTTGTATGCTCACTATAATAACTTTTAGAAATTTTTATTCTAAAAGAAATTTCACCCTTCTCATAAGGGTGCCTTCATATTAGGGATGTGTTTAGATATTAAATGGACATGCAAGCAGTGAGAGCAGATGACAGAAATTCTAACTTCTAATGTCAAGTTCTCATGGGCTACCACTAACCCAATTTCCATGATTAGATTCAAGTTGGATCTAGACGTATCACAGTAAATCAGATCTGAAACCAAAATTTCAGGCCTGTTAATTTGATTTTCTTCCTGCTCAATTTTAACAAGATGTGTCTCCAAAATAAAGGGGCGTGTGGATGAGTTGCTGATTTGCCCACATAGCAGAGCAAATTCAACAGTTATCTAATAGACATGACCCTATATTTTAACAATATTGACAAAATTGAAATGAAAGAATGTGAAAAGAGGTATTAGTTGAGAAAATATGCCTTAAAATTTTCTTGTAATTCATAAATACATTGCTTAACATTTTCAAAATAATCAAAGCACCCTGATCTCTCAAGGAAAGTTTTGACACAAAACTTACTATGAACAATCATAGTAAGACTAATAATGGCAATAATGGGACAACAGTTTGAGTATCCAAGAAAGATAAAATTACCAGATAAATTTTGTATTTTGATAAGATTATAGTCTGTTTGTTTTCTATGTCATTAGATAAAAATCTGGCTTAGGGTCTAGACTCAGCAATACATACCTGTTAAATAACCAAATACATTGAGAAAGATCTCATATGAATTATTTTATGTTGGACATATATGTCATGTAAATGATTCAAAATATTAATAACATTAAATATTTATAAAATATTAATCTGAAATAAACAGTCTATATAGTGATTGGTGATTCTGGGTTTCTGTAGGGAAAATATATATACATATTTGTTCAATATATATAAAATGAGGAATTTTATTGAATACAGAGGAAGAACTGAATAATTTTGATGAGAAGGGAAAAGTTGACAGGATATTGCATATACACTAAATCACAAAAGATAAGTTAATTTATCCTAGTTGAGCAATTTACATGGTAAAGTGTCCTTGAATGGTGGTGAAAAATGAGAGATGAGTCATCCCAGATATAATATCACAGTCAAGAGATATGGGGATATATGTATATGTATAGCTGATTCACTTTGTTATAAAGCAGAAACTAACACACCATTGTAAAGCAATTATACTCCAATATAGATGTTAAAAAAAATAATATCATGGTCAAAGAAATGGATACATGACATTTCAGTGACTCTTAGGAAAGTGGAAAATAGATTTGAGAAGTAAGGGGACAGGGAGGTCATGACATGAGACTGTACAAATAGGATGGCACCAGGAAGTTTGGATTTTGGCCTGGAAGAAATGGAAGTTCATCAAAGTTTTCTCATAACAGCAGTAACAGGACCAAATCTATAACTTAGGTCCATAACAATAATAGTATAATGGGAATTATGAGAAACAGTATAATCTTGATTGCATGATTTAAAGGTCTGTATATATGCCTAAATTTAGTAAATAAAGAGATAGAGTCAGGGAGGTAAAATGCTCTTATAATCATCCATGCAAGAGGTAATAAAAGCCTAGTGATAGTGGAAGTGGTGAAGAAGGGAAAATGTTAAGGAGATATTTTAAGGAAGAATCAACACAACATTGATTGGATTATTACATAGAGGGAAAAAAAATCAAAGTGACCTAGGATTATAAATTACCTAATAGAAGATACAAATAATAGGGCCCATAATCTCCATGGAGTTAAATACACCAGTGGTTTTAAATGGTCTTTGAAAGATGTATTCAATATTTTCAGGTGACTTTCTTAATGCTTATATTCCATAATCCATGACCATTTTTAACAGCTTTACATGTTCTGACTTTTCCAAAATCTGTATCATTACACAGAAAAAAGAGTTCATATTGCCTAAAGAAAATGAAATAAACATTTGCACTTATAATCTTTGACAACCCATGAAAATAATAATTATAGCTACTATAATAGTTATTATTTATATGACATTTATGTGTAAGGCATGTTCTACTATAAGCTTTCTATATATTAAGGTGCTTACTCCTCAAAATAATCCTATAAGCCCCATTTACAGACAGATGAAGAAACTGAGGCATAGAATATGGTTAAGTAACTAATAACTTGCCCAAGGCCCAAGAGCTAGTTATGTGGCAGAATAAAGATTTGAATACAGTGATCTGGCTCCAGTGTTCATATTCTGAGTCACTACAGCTTGCTGGGCTTTAGCATTTCACATGGATAACTTCCAAAATTGTTCCATTCAGCACAGTTGTAAACACCCTAAAATATGTAAAAGCCAATACCATCCCTAGTCACAAAAAATAACTGATAAAATATATAATAGAAAAAATATTATCTATAACAGTGATAAACTTGAAAGACATATAATTCTAATAAGAAACATGCAAAAATGTAGAAAATTATAAAATATTAATGAAAAATGTAGAAGATGAATAAGTGGGTATATGCTATGTTTACAATGTGTAATAAACTCAGTATTTAAAAATGCCAATTTCAACTATATACCAATAAAATGGACAACGTAGAAGAAATGGACAAATTCTTAGAAAGGTATAATCTCCCAAGACTGAACCAGGAAGAAGCAGAAAATATGAACAGACCAATTAAAAGTGCTGAAATTGAACCTGAGATTTAAAAACTCCCAACAAACAAAAGTCCAGAACCTGATGGTTTCACAGGCAAATTCTATCAAACATTTAGAGAAGAGTTAACATCTATCCTTATGAAACTCTTCCAAAAAACTGCAGAGGAAGGAACACTCCCAAACTCATTTTATGATACCATCATTACCCTGATACGAAAACCAGACAAAGATACCACAAACAAAGAAAATTGCAGGCCAATATCACTGATGAACATAGATGCAAAAATCCTCAACAAAATACTAGCAAACCAAATCCAATAAAACATTAAAAGGATCATAAACCATGATCACGTGGGATTTATCCCAGGGATGCAAGGATTTTCAATATCTGCAAATCAATCAGTGTGATACATCACATCAACAAACTGAAGAATAAAAACCATGTGATCATTTCAATAGATGCAGAAAAAGCTTTTGACAAGATTCAACACCCATTTATGATGAAAACTCTACAGAAAGTGGGCATAGAGGGAACCTACCTCAACATAATAAAGGCCATATATGACAAACACACAGATAACATCATACTCAATGGTGGAAAACTGAAAGCATTTCCTCTAAGATTAGGAACACGACAAGGATGTCCACTCTCGCCACTTTTATTCAACATAGTTTTGGAAGTCCTAGCAGAAAAAGAAATAAAAAGAATCTAAAATGGAAAAGAAGAAGTAAAACTGCCACTGTTTGTGGATGACAATTATACTATACATAGAAAATTCTACAGACATTACCAGAAAACTACTAGAACTCATCAATGAATTTGGTAAACTTGCAGGATACAAAATTAATACACAGAAATCTCTTGCATTTCTATACACTAACAATGAAAGATCAGAAAGAGAAATTAAGAAAACAATCTCATTTACAATCAAATTAAAAAGAATAAAATACCTAGGAATAAGGCAAAAGACCCATACTCCAAAAACTATAATGTGCTGATGAAAGAAATCCAAGATGACACAAACAGATGGAAAGATAAATGGTGTTCTTGGATTGGAATAATCAGTATTTTCAAAATGACTACCCAAGGCAATCTACAGATTCAACGCAATCCCTATCAAATTACCAATGGCATTTTTCACAGAACTAAAATAAAAAAAATTAAATTTGTATGGAAACACAAAAGACCTGGAATAGCCAAAGCAATCTCAAGAAAGAAAAACAGAGGTGGAGGAGTCAGGCTCCCTGACTTCAGACTATATTACAAAGCTACAGTCATCAAAACAGTATGGCACTGGAACAAAAACAGAAATATAGATCAATGGAACAGGATAGAAAGCCCAGAAATAATTCCATGTACCCATGGTCAATTAATCTATCACAAAGGAGGCAAGAGTATACAAAGGAGAAAAGACAGCCTCTTCAGTAAGCAGTACTGGGAAAACTGGAAAGCTACATGTAAAAGAATGAAATTAGAACATCCTCTAACGTTATACAAAAAAATAATATCAAAATGGATTAAAGACCTAAATGTAAGTCCAGACACTATAGAACTCCTAGAGGAAAACATAGGCAGAACACTATTTGACATAAATTGCAGTAATATCTTTTTGGATCTATCTCCTAGAGTAATGGAAATAAAAACAAAAATAAACACATGGGGTCTAATTAAACTTAAAAGCTTTTACACAGCAAAGGAAATCATAAACAAAACAAAAATACAACCCACAGAATGGGAGAAAATATTTGCAAATGAAGCAATTGATAAGGGATTAATCTCCAAAATATACAAACAGCTCATGCAGCTCAATATCAAAAAACAAACAACCCAATCAAAAATTGAGCAGAAGATCTAAATAGACATTTCTCCAAAGAAGACATACAGATGGCCAAAAGGCATATGAAAATATGCTCAACATCACTAATTATTAGAGAAATGTAAATCAAAACAACAATGAGATATCACCTCACACTAGTCAGACTGGCCATCATCAAAAAGTCTACAAACAATAACTGCTGGAGAGGGTGTGGAGAAAGGGAAACCCCCTACACTATTGGTGAGAATATAAATTGGTACAGCCACTATGGAGAACAGTATGGAAGTTCCTTAGAAAACTACAAATAGAGCTACCATATGATCCTGCAATCCCACTCCTGGGCATATATCCAGAGAAAATCGTGACTCAAAAAGATACATGTACCCTGAAATTCACTGCAGCACTATCTAAAATAGCCAAGACATCTATGTAACCTAAATGTCCATAGACAGATGAATGGATAAAGAAGGTGTGTTATATATATATTATATATATATATATATATATATATATATATATACATATATATATAAAAATGGAATATTACTCAGCCATAAAAAAGAATGAAAAAATGCCATTTGCAGGAACATGGATGGACCTAGAGATCATCATACTAAGTGAAGTAAGCCAGACAGAGAAAGATAAATATCATATATCACTTATATGTGGAATCTTAAAAAAAAAGGATACAAATGAACTTATTTCTAAGACAGAAAGAGACTCACAGACATAGAAAACAAGCTTATAGTTACTAAAGGGGAAAGGAGTGGGGGAGGGACAAATTAGGAGGTTGGGATTAACATATACACAGTACTATATATAAAATAGATAACCAACAAGGACCTACTATATAGCATAACGAACTATACCTGATATTTCACAATAACCTATAAGGGAAAAGAATCTGAAGAAGAATATATATGTATACATACATATATATATATAATAAGTAAATTGTTTTGCTGTACAGCTGAAACTAACATGATATTGTAAATCAACTGTATTTCTATATAAATAAATAAGTAAATAAATATAAATAAATAAAATAAAAATGTCATTTTTCCCTGAGTAAATCTATAGATCCATTCAATGTCAATAAAAATCCTAGAAAAGATTTTTACATAATTTGAAATACTGATACTAAAATGCAGATAGTTGAATCATAACACAAAGAATTGCCAACACAATTCTAAAAACTAAATATAAAGTGGGGAAAATTGCCGTACAAGATACCAAGTTTCATTATGAAACTGAAATTAAAAGAGTGCTATATTGACACAAGAAAAAGAGAACTAGATCAATGGAAAAAAAATAGACCAAACACAGATTAATGATACTTGAATATGCTATAGACAAATAAAAATTCCTAAGTGAGTAAAAATTTAAAAGCAAAACTATTGAAATATAAGATAGATCTATATGATCTTGGGTTTAGGTGGAATTTCTTAGAAAAAATACAGAAAATATAAAAAGGATAACCTTAGAATAAATTATTATTAATTTGACTAAATTGTGTTTAATTTACATAAATACATTGAACAAATGAACTATATATAAAATTGGAATATTTGAACTGACTTTTAAAAAGAATTAACTATGTAAATAACAAAGAATTAGTATCCAGAAATTTAAAAAGAAATGTAGAAATGAAAATTTACAGAACTCTATAGAAATTATTGCCTGGAATTAAGACCAATCAGTCACACACACATGCACAAAGCAATAAAAAATAACATAGAAAAATATCTATCAGTAATTCTAGCATCCAGAATTCAGCAACTTCTTCTCAGCCCCTTTACTATCTCTCTAGAATAGGCCCCAGTTTTTCTTGGCCAGGATTATAGCAGTAGCCTCTTAACTCATCTACCACTTTTACTCTTTTCCTCTTTCTACTCTCAACACAACAGAGAGATCTCATTAAATTAGGGGTTAGACTATAACAGTTTTGAACAAAACCAGCACTTTCTTCATCTCAACTTGAGTTAAAGATTTAGGGTGTAGAGTGATTATAAATCCCAATTTGCCCAAGAGAGTCCTGTTTTATTTTTGTTGTTCCAACCAAGTTATTACTAGTGCTCCCTCTCACTCTTAAAAGTGTCCTTCTGAGTGATAAATATGTAGTTATTTGGCAAGATCCAATCCCTGCAACATCTCTTTTTTCATCTTGTTCCACTCTCCCGATTCATTCAGCATTAGCATCATTCTCTGCATGTTCTTATTTCAGGAATTTTTACTTACATCTTAAATTTCCTCTGCCTGGAATGCAAATATCCCTTGTCTACATCCCTCTCCAGGTTTTTGATAAAATTTCAACTTATCAGTAAAGGGCCATTTTATTTGTAATAGCAACACTACCCTCATACTACTACCTGATATACACCACTCCCTAACTCTGCTTTATTTTTTGTCATAACTTTTATCACCTTTTGGCATATTATATGTTCATGTGTTTATTTTTTTCTCTTCCTCCAACCCTCTAGAATATAAGTGCACGGAGAGCAGAAATTTGTACTTGTTCATTGACATCCACTGGTGCCTGTTACATAATATGTAATCAACAAATATTTGCTTAATGAAAAATAACTGTATTGGGACTTCCCTGGTGGCACAGTGGTTAAGACTCCTCCTCACTCCCAATGCAGGGGGCCTGGGTTTGATCCCTGGTCAGGAAACTAGATCCTACATGCGTGCCGCAACTAAGAGTTCACATGCCACAACTAAGGAGTCCATGAGCCACAACTAAGGAGCTGGACTGATGCAACTAAGGATACCACATGCTGAAACTAAGACCCGGCACAACCAAATAAAAATAAATAAATAAATACATATTTTTAAAAATAACTGTATTGCAGAATATTATGCACAATGCTGATACTTTTTATGCAAAAATGCAAAATGTTAAGACATATAAAGAAATAATGCTGTGTACTATACTATTCCACATACACCAAAATTTTGATTGTAGTTACTTTGGGGGAAGAAGAAAGAAAGAAAAAAATATGATTGGGAACAGTGTTATTGGTTATTTCAACCTTAGGTGAAATACTTTTATACATATATTAACAAAACATGAGGTAAATGTGAAAAAAATAATGGTTTTAAATTCATAATGGTGGAAATACTGATATTTTCATATTACTCTTTGTATTTCTCCTTGAATATATTAAATGTATTACTTTTCTGCATTTTTTTATTTCCTTAAAATATGGTTCATATTAATTATAATCCCTCATTGTAAACTGAATACCAGAGGAGAGTGATTTTTCTCATTCACTAGTCAATAAATTATAAAGTCTTCCATAAAACTCAAATTGATTTGAAGAATGCATTTATTAAACCCATATACCCTTTTGGATATTGCATTTAGTGGAAAATATTGAAGCTAAAATCATAAACTAGAAGCAAACAAATGATGTTCCAGGGTATTATTCCCTCTATAATATAATTGAAGGAGTATCATTTATTTCAAAGTAGTTTAACAGTCTTTACTATGTTATATCATAGAGTTTTTTTCCTGGCATGGCCTCTCACTAGCTCTCCAGTTTTGCCCCATGTCTCTCTAAAGCTTACTCAATAAGTGCCTTCTTTCATTTTCCTGAGCATGAAAGGAAAATAGTATTTTCTGAGATCACATAACTTCCTTGTTGTTTTGCTAATTCATGCAATAATGTAACACTCTTCTCTACCAATCTCACAGAAACAACTGGCATCTTGTTTGTGAAAAGCATTTTATGAACTCTAATTCCTTTTATGATCATTAGGACTTATTATCATTCTCTAAAAAAAACAGTTCCCTAAAAATTTAGCAATGGTTTTTGTATGGGAAAAGATGTGGAAGAAAATTAAACATAAGTGAAGGTGTTCATAGAGATAGATTTTTCCTTTAACCATAGATAATTAATGAGAAAAGTAACAGGAAATTCTCAGCTGAAGTTCTGTTCCAGTACTATGACAAAAACTTCTCTGTTCTTCATTTCTTGGCCAGTGTGACTCAGAGAGGATAATATATTTTAAATGATTGTTTTCCATAACAATAATAGCATACCAAAAGGTTGTATTGATGAGAACTTTATTTTGGGAACAAACAATGAACACAGAGCCACAGTTGGATACCATGACATTGCTGATAAAATTAATTTCAGCAAGCACAGAAAAGGGAAGCAATTGGTTGAGATTTTTATCTTTCTGATACTGAAGAATCTATAAAAATCAATTAAGCAACTCAAAAGAAATGAAAACTTTAAAGAAATTTTTTTTGAGTATTTTCACAGAAATAATGGCAGATACCAAAATTACATAGAAACATGTACATTGTAATCAGAAACATTTCAACTGGAGGCTACCTTTTCAACAAATTACATTCTATGAAGTAAAGCTAAAATTATCTGTAGACATGGTGATAATATCATTCTATCCAAAAGATAAAGTGGAATCTACTCTGTGAGTGATTATCTTTTCTTTTCTTTCCCTTTCTTTTTTCTTGATTTAGTTTCTTTCCAGAACGATAACAACAAAATAGTTTGTATAGAATAAAGCGGTTAGATGAAACAGAATAGGTAGTACACTAGCAGAGAACTGATTTCATATGCACGAAAAAAGTAGTTTATGTATTATTTTCTCATTTGCTTATAATCAGTTCAAACCCAGAAATATGCATAGAAAGCCCACCATGTGCAAGACAAGTTATCAAGAATAAAATGTTTTCTTTTCTCAGATTTCCATGTATCTTGTAACTAAAACCTTCCAAAATTAGAACCTATATTGTCAATATGCAATAATCATCTATGAGTTATTCCAAAATTATTTCTATGAATTTGTCCAGCTGATGCCTTAAACATGTCTATGTGAGTTTCACTGCCATCTAGTTTATGTCTTCAGTGTATAGAATGATTTATTTTCTGTTACTATCAGCAAAGAATATTTATTCTATCTTGTTTCTATCACCACATGGATACAAGGCATCTGATACAAGGGGTTTAGAATACACAGTTTTGTCAGTATATCATTAAATCCAAGGTGCCCGTCACAGTGCCAGGTAGCAAAAAGATACACTGAGTGAATGAAGGAATGAATGAATGAAGTAAATAAATTTCAATCTTTTATTGAAGTATTTAAAATACTTGATAAATGGAAATAGAATACTTTCCAAATCAACATAGAGGTTTAACCTAATACTAATCAACTTTCCAATACGGACTTTTAAATAACTTGGCAAAATGATTATGAATGTTACAGAAAAACAAAACAGTAAGAATAGCATAGACATTTTTGAAGAACATGATTACTGAGATGTTTTCTTGTATATTGAAACACAAGATAAATTTGGACTTATAAGAAAAGTTATCCTGGATATTAGATTAATATCATATAAGTAGCCTAATATATTAGAACTTTTGTATATAATAAAAATTGCATTACTAATAGGAGTAAAAAATTTGATTTTTTTAACATATTATATTGGAAAAATTGGACAATTACTTAGGGGAAAAATAAATTTTTTCTTCATACCTTATCCCCAAACAAATTCCAACTGGACAAAACAAACGTAATAAATATAAACATTAAAACTTGTAGGTGAGTATTTGCTGAACACTCAGAATGGGCAAGGACTTTCTGAGAATGTAATGATAGATTAAATAATAAAGAAAAAAGTCAATTGATTTGACTACATAAAATTTTAAGACATCTGCTCCCTCTAGTCAATTTGGCCATCTTCTCAGCACTCAGCCAGAACCATGGGCCAACATCTATATTTAAAACTAAATAATACAATTAAAGTCAAATGATAAAGATAAGGGAGATAACTGTAACAAATCTGAAATTAATAGATAAATATCCTTAATAAACACTGAGGTATACAATTAAAGAAATACTGTCTCCGCATCCAGTGAATGAAAAATGATTATGATCAAATCACTTTCAAATGAAATTTAAGATATGAAGACAACTATGGCAAATACCTCATATCGCTAATGAAGGTATACAAAATGAAATAACCAGATATCATTTTTCCACCTATCAAGTTTACAAACTTTTTTACACAATGATAATATTCCACTGTTGTATGAAATCAGTACTATAGGCATTCTTCAATCAAACTAGTGAAGAGGATACACTGACATAACTTTTGGAGAAAGCAATTTTGACAGGTCATAAGAGGAGAGTGAGCTTTCCTTACAGATGTATAAAATTAATGAAACCATGACCTTCATATTCCAGTTTAAAATAATGTCACAGCCAAAAAAATGACACCAAGTCTGCAACCAATATATAATTTTAAAACAAAACATTTTTTTCTATTTTTATAACACACCTATGGAGTTATTTATCTTAGCCCTGAATAACAGTTCTTAAAAATTCCTTTTTTCTCTATCTACTCCCTTACTGGGTGAAGCTGCCCTCTTTCAACATGCCATTAAAAACAACAACAACAACAAAAAATATTTTCCCACTAGACTAGTCCAATTGTACCATATTCCTATAAATTTTCTCCATGGCTCCTCAATTCTGCACCAAAAAATAAGAAAGAATGAATGTGGCAAACCAGGAACTTGACGGGGAGTGAAGCAGGTCAAGAGAAATAAAGCAATCAATTTCAGGAACAGAACTGGAATTTCCTTTCATGAGCAGGGTAGATGTAAGACTTAGGAACATTCCTAAATTAATATTTTATTCTGATATGCAAGAAAACAATCAATACACTGTCAAAGATTGTTTTCAAAGGAAGATTCTGCAGCATTTAAATAACAGCAAAACGTTGGACTCAATTTCTATGTTCATTAATAGGTTAGAGATTATTTAAATTACCAATCATTCATGTAGGAAATATGCAGTGATTTAAAATCATGTATTTGAAGAGTAATGACATGAGAGAATTCTAAGTGGAAAAAAAAGCAGGGTAGAACTATATTTTCAATATGACAGTACTTTTCCATAGAGAAAACTAAAGGAAGTGCACCCAGTATGTTGCAATTGCTACTCTAGATATTTTCTTCAGGTTCCTTGTATTATGTTATGTCTTTTCTAAAGTTCTGGCAGTAAGCACATTTTATTTTAATGATTTTTTAGAGGTAAAGAGGTAAAGAAAAGGTGAGAAAATGATACTGTAGAATAGTTTCACGTTAATATCTGTGTTCACACTGATAGGAAAGGTGGCTAATTGCCAGTCAATCCCAGTTACTAAGAAGTTAAAGCAGTAAATTTTCTTCCATTAGATATGGTTAAAGCTAAGCATTAAGATTCCTGTTGTTTTTCTCTGGGCTATTATTACAGACGCTAGAGGAAATGGCATCATCATGAATCTAAACTCGGGATGGTGACTGACAGTGTGTTGGTAAAAGAAACTCATGTTACCTAGCACAAGTCTAAGAGACCACAGAACTAATTCATCTTCTGATATAGTCCCAATTTTAAATGAGAGGAGAAATGGTGATGCATTAGTCTATGTCTCTAATGTCACAGATCTAATTTAACACACTACTGATAAGATAAATCTTTGACTATGTCTTGCATAAATAACAGATTGTTATGACACTATTAATAAAGCATGAACAATTAGCCTAGGGATTTTGAGCACCCTTTTTTCATTTATTCTTACTGAATACTGAGTATACACAAATATTTGTAGAGTATATTTAAGGTATAAAATAATAATAATACATGAAAATCAACCAAATTATCTCTCAGTTTAGAAAGGACGTTTAAGTCTCTATGTAACCTTTTCTACTTAGCTGTTAACGGCTCTCCTGAATTTTGTATTTACTATATTCTTCTTTTCCTTTCCTTGATTTATCAGATGATTATATCTCTAAAATTGTCCTGTTGAGTTCTTCATGTTTTCAAACTTTAAATAATGAAGTTGTAATGTATCTACCCTTCTATAAATGCCTTTTGACTCAACTTTAGTTCCAGAGAGCCATCATTGCTTATTTATATGTTGATAAAATTAATGAAATTATTCTTTGTACAAGCTACATTTTAAGACTCTAGCCTGTAATGTATCTTTTCTAATATTGATGTATTTTATTTGTGAATTTCATGATTTACTTTTTTTTTTTCTTTTTGCTACTACAAACAATGTTGCTCTAACACATTGGCTTGTTTCCTGGCACCTGGCACAATGGGTTTTAGCATGCATATTTAGGAGTGGAATTGTTGGGCCATAGGATAGTTGAGTTCAAAATTACTATATGATCCCAAATTTCTAAAGGTTAATAGCTAAAGGATTGATTTTTTTCTAAAGAATACTTTATTCATTTTATTTACTGCTGGATTTTATTTGATAACACTCTTTTGAATATTTTATTCTAGGTTCATGTCTGAAATTAGCTTGTATTTTATTTGCCTATGATGTTCTTATTAGGTTTTGTTATCAAGGTTATGTTAATATTACAAAAATGATGTGGGAGTATTCCCTCTTTTTATTTCCTCTGAAAAAAAAAAAGCATTTAAGACAATAAGTGTTTGTTCTTGAACATTTGATAGACGTTTCTAATAAAAGTAAGTGGACCTAGGGATATTTTAGTTTTAAATTTTTAAATTAATGGTTAATGTGTTGTTACAGGAATATTATACAACTCAGGTGCAATATTTACTTGTTATGGTATTATTTAATTGTTAAGGATTATGATTTATTGTTATATGATTATTAAAGGTTTTATATCTAAAACACTTTACTTTTTTTAAATTATTGCACTTAATCTTTTAATAGTCATATATTTTGATAAACTATTGTGTCTCTAGTTACTAATACATTTTTATTACAAACATTTTTGTATCTTCTTTATTTTATCTGTGATCAAACTTTCCAAAGTATAATAATCAATACTCTAGGAATATTTTCCACCATCTTCTTTTGTGACTTCAACTTCTTCCCTCTTTCCTACATACTTTTTTTCCCCTTTTCTTTCATGTGGATTGATTATTTTTCATCTTCCATTTATATTTATCGACTTTATTTAACATTATGCAATCTGTTTTCAATTTTTAATGATTAACTTAAATATGTTAATAAGAAAATAGTCTAAAGCTCTAAGTGTAGAAAATACTAAAGAATAATTAAAAGTAAACATAAGGTTATACCTAAACAATAATAATGTTATGTCATTTTAAAACATACATATGAAACTAAAATACAGAAAAACA
This sequence comes from Delphinus delphis, assembly GCF_949987515.2. NCBI lineage: Eukaryota > Metazoa > Chordata > Mammalia > Artiodactyla > Delphinidae > Delphinus > Delphinus delphis. Next base: position 54,833,754 of record NC_082687.1, on the reverse strand, counting down.
ATAGTATACAAATTGGGAAGGAGGGATTATATAGAGCTGGTTGTTCTAATCATAACACCTACATTATGAATTATATATTATTTAAATATAACATATAACAATGAAATTTACAAGTCAAGACATCTCTAGGTAACTATTTACCTAAAGTTATTCAAACTCAAGATTAAGAGCAGGATCTTCCAAAAGACTGCCTTTACTTCAGAAATCAGAAACAAATTCAAGGTTCTCCAGGGTCATATTCACTTCTCACCAGATGCCTACAAATTTGGAGTTTCTGATATCACCTTCAGGTAGAAAAACTCACAGAACTCAAGAAAGCACCATACTTACAATTATAGCTTTACTATAGCAAAAGGAATCAAATTAGAACTAGCCAAAGAAGAGATACATAGAGAGCAGTCCACGAGGGCTCCAAGTGTCCTCAAGCACATGTTACCCTCCCAGCATTGAAGTATGACAATACTCAAAGAATACTGCCAACCAGGGAAGCTTGCTTGAGCTTTGGTGTCCAGAGTTTTTATTGGGGTTTTATTACCTAGGCATGACTGGTTGAATCATTACCCACATGACTCAACATCCAGCCTTCTACCCTTCCTGAAAGTTTGGACTGATATCATGTGATCCAACTGTATAACCCATGCTTAGTCTTCCTGGCTTGGCCAGCCAGTCATTCTGAGTCATCTCATTAGCATAGACCATCTATGGGCTCACCATAAGTCACCTCATCAGCATAAGCTATCAGCTGTGGTCTGAAGGGCTGGGAAATTCCAAGGGTTTAGAGTTTACCTATCAGGAACCTATCATGAACTGGCCAGCCAAGTTCTTTATTATACACCACTAAAAGAATTGTTAAAGAATGCACACCTTAAATAGAATGACAAAAATTATAATAATAAAAAGTAGAAAAAGGACACAAAACAAGAACATAGAAAGGGTAAGACAAATAACAAGCAAACTACACTATGCTAAATTTAAACCCATATGTTCTAAATACAAATTGAAATAAAAAAATAATAAGATTGGATTTTAAATAAAACATATGCTGCTTATAAGAGACACATCTAACATATAAGAATACAAGAAGAATGGAAGTAAAAGAATGAAAGGAATATACTATGCAAACACTAACAAAGTTGGTGTGGTTATATTAATACCAGGCAATGTAAATTTTATGACAATAAGTATTATTAGAAATAAATAGGTACACTTCATTGTGATATAAGTTTATCAGAAATGCATAACACTTCTGAATTGTCATGCAACTAACTTACTTGCCTCAAAGTTATAAAGCAAGAAAATGATAGAACTAATGGAAGAAATAACCAAATCTATAATCATAGTGAGTAATTTAAAAACATCTATTCCAGTAACAAATGATTTTTTTAAAAAAATGAAATAACTTTGAGTGGTTCTTAAAGTATGGTCTATGTGTGGACTTATGGAGGGAACATTTCAAAAGTCCTTTTGCTCAAAACTATTTCTGTGATAATTCTAAGATATTATTTGCTTTCTCATATATAAACTTACTGTGTTGACATATGTACTGGTAAAATAAAAGCAATGGTGGGTAAAACTGTTGGCACTGTCAACTAAAAAAAAACGCATGAGCTAAAAGTTGTCAATTATGTTTTATTCAGTGGCCTTACTGAGGACTATAGCCTGGGATGATAGCCTCTCAGATAGCTCTGAGGGCCTGTTCCAAAGAGGTAAGGAAGGCACCAGGATATATGGGAGTTTTGCTGAAAAAAAAAACAAACAAACATGTAGTCGAACATAAAAAGATTACTGTTAGTCACAAAAACAAACATCTCAAATTGATGATTTTAGTGTTTTTCTATGTATGGGAAGACACAAAAGCCTAGGCTCATTGAAATTATTCCTTTGATATGCATCTTAACTATCTAGGGACAGTATCCTCAGCATCCTGTTTTTCTCCATCCTGAATTCCCCTCATGATACACCGTCGAGGGTCACTGCAGTGGCTGATGGCTTTAGGGATGCAACATTCTTTGTTTACTGAAATGGCAGGCAACATTTTTTGTCCATAGCACATTAGCACAAATCAAAGCAGTAGCTCCAAACTGTATTAGGAGTCACTGTATTCTTTACTACCATTAACAAACAGTTAAAATTAAGCAAACACACAGGGAAACCAAAGACGTGTTTCAATGGCCTATAATAATATATTGTTATAAAGAATTTGATAACTCAATTGTCAACTCAGGTACTAATCCAGTAATTTCCTGAGCATGATTTGATGACACATGGGTCTCTGAAACCATCTAAAACTGTACGAAAAGTCCTGTACTTTTTACTGTCATGTACTTAAAGAAAACAAGAAAGCCATTTTCACCTAAAAATGTCCGTGATGAAGAATAAATATTATTAATTTTATTAAATCTTATCTCTTGAGCACAAATTTTAAAAGATTCTATGTTACAAACCTGAACTATGCACAAAGAATTTCTGCCTCATACAAAAGTATGATGATTGTCTAAAGGAAAAATACTTGTGCAGTTGTTTAAACCATGAGTTAAACTAACCATGGAGTACCATTTTCTTGAAAAAGGTAATGACAAAGTATTGTTATTTAGACTTGAGTATAGACATTTGTTTTCAAGAAAACAAATTAAATGAGTTTATCATTCCAAGGAAAACAACTGTCGATATTTTTTGCCAATAGGAAATGTATATACCACCATGAGCTTAAAAGCTTCCCAATACTTAAAGACTCTTAAGGTTGGTGGTGAGATTAACAAATGTGATTTTTGGATATTTTATAATGTAATGTGTCAATATTTAGAAAATCTTCATATAACCAATATTTTCAGAAGACCAATGCATAATGTTATAAAATCATGCACAGGTAGAGATCCATTCAAAGTACAAAACAGACCTGTGAATTTTAACGAAACTGACTGAAGGTTTCATTGATATAGTTTCAAATTCCATGTTGTAACTAATTCAAATTGTGGTATGGTATAAAAATGATTATCCACAATTATCTGAAAATGCTTTTGAAGTATCTCTTTTATAAACTACATATCCATGTGAGTTTAGATTTTTTTCCCCTACTTCATCCAAAACAACTGAGCCCAACAGGATTATTGCAGAAGCAGATATAAGAATCTTTCTTCATCATCAAGCCAGACATTAAAGAGATCAGGAAAAATGTAAAACAATGCCACAGTTCTCTCTAAATCGTTATGTTTTGGAAAATATAGTTAGTTTTTATAACATGTTATTTATATTAAGATGTAATAATATAGTATTGTTATTCTAATTATATAATATATATTTTTTGACTTTTCATTTTTAATAAGGCAGATATCAACAGATATAGCTCATATAAACAAAATTTAAAAAATCATGTCCTCAATTTTTAAGTGTTTAAAGACACCCGAAAAGTTTTAGAACCTTTGTTGTAGAACAATTTAACAAATAATAAGGCTGGCCAAACTGAATAATATAGGATAATGTACCTAACAACCAAATACTATACTCTCTTTAAAATTTCATATATTGACAAAATTAATGATATGCTGGGCATAAAGGACTTCTTAACAATTTCAAGGTACTAAAAACTTACAGAGTGTGCCCTGATCACAGGGGAATTAGTGTAAAAATCCACTAAACAATAATCACCATATGTTTAGAAATTAACAAATATACTTTTAAATAACCTGTTAGAGGAAAAACACAATGTTGATTAGAAATTATTTAGAACCTAATTGCAGTGAAAAGAGGACTTACTAAATCTTATGAGATGCAACTAAAGTCATAGTAAGAGGGTAAATTATAGCTTCAATGCATATATTAGAAGAGATGAAAGGCTAAAAATCAATGACTTAGGTCTCCATCTAAGTAAATTGAAAAAATTAGAGCAAATCAAATTCCCTAAAATTTTAGAATGGAAGAATTAATAATTAAAACAATAGTAGAAATTAAAGAAAAACAAACATAGCCTAACCAAGGAAGCCTAACATACTTTTTTATGAGTTAAAATATAAGTTGAAATATAATTTATATACAGTAAAAGTCACCCTTTTCCAGAAGTAAATTCTGACAAATGCATATCTATGTAACTACCACTCCATTTATTTCACCCAACAAAGTTCTCGCATACCCCTTTGTGGTCAGTTCCCTTCCCTTGCCTCAGCCCTTGACAATCACTCATTTGTTTAATGTCCCCACAACTTTTTCTTTCCCAGGATGACATATAAATGAAACCCTACATTATGTAAATACTAGTGACTGGCTTCTTTCACAGCATGAATTTTAGATTCACTCATGCTGCTGCATTTATCAAGAGTGCACTTCATTGTACAAGATGTACCACAGGTTGTTCATACATTAATCAGTTGATAGACATTTGAGTAGTTTCCACATTTTGTTGTTTATGAATAAAACCAGGACTGACTTCATGGTCATACAACCTGTGCAGTAGCAGAATGCCTGCAATCACAAGGGCCCCAATGCCTGGCTTAGTGCTCTGCTATCTCTGCCTTGAAATTCTTAATAATTTTATCTTTGAACTTGTGTTTCGTAAATGAAATCTGACGGGACAACGGAGCATGGACTTGAGCAAAGGAGACACATGCAATATGAGTATCTGCCATCCCTTGCTACCCCATCACATATAGTGTTCACAATGCCCCATGAGCACAAAATTCTGATGGGCCATGATGCACTGGAGTTCAGTGAGACTCAAAGCAGTTACAAGGCAAATGTCTTATGCCTAGTACTGAATAAGCAGGGGCACTGGTAACCCTGCCAAAACTGATACAAGAAGAAATAGAAAACCTGAACAATTTACTGAAGAAATTAAATACACAGGTAAAATCTTCCTCAACAAAAATGTCAAATGTATTTACTGCTGAATTACTCTAAACATTTAAAACAGAAATAATTGCAATCTTACACAAACCCTTCTAGAAAATAGAAAAAGTGGGACTACTTTCAACCTCCTTTTATTAGATAAGCATACCCAAACTTGACAATGATTTTCCAAGAAGGGAAAAATTGCAAGCTAATCTCATTCATATACATAGATTCAACAGTCCTAACTAAGATTTACAAACTAATTCCAGTTCCAGCAATATATAAAAGGAACTTCCTCATGACCTGATTGGCCTTATTTTAGTAATGCATGGCTGAGTGTCAATTCAAAAATTAATCAATGTAATTCATTACATTAACAAAAATAGGAAATCATATGATCATGTTATTGATGCAAAAAAGCATTCAAAAAATTCAAAATTCATAGCATAAACACTCAGCAAATTAGAAATTTAAGAAAACTCTCTTAATATAAAAAGGATATCCATAAGAGAAAAATAAGCACATATCATACCTAATTGTGAAATGACAGAATTTCTTCTGCAACTGAATATTAGAGTAGAATTACCACAATTGTCCTTTACAGTCAGCATTGTACTGGAGGTCAGGTCTTGGCCAAAATATTGAATTTTAAAAATTGTTATAAGGATTGAAATGTATGAAATAATCTGTTATTACTTATAAATAATCCTGCATATGAAAAATCCAAAGGATTGTACGAAGTATTAGAATAAATAATTGAGTATAACATGGCTCCTGTATATTAGCCAATATATAATGTATAAAAAGAATATGAAATTAAAATAATGTGTTTAATATGTTTTCTCAGAATAGCATAAATTTGGTTTTGAGATAAATAAGGCCTCAATAAGCAAAGTAATATAACATGTGCAAGGATCAGCAGGCTCAATATTATACTGATATCAATTCTCTATAGCACATTTATTAGGTTCCTATTGCTGAATAACACATTATGACAAATTTAACAGATTAAAAAAATCCACTTATTATCTCACAGTCTTCTATGGGTCAGAAGTTTGAGCAGGGATCAACTGAGTTCTCTGCCCAAGGTATCTCAAGGCTTAAATTAAATTGTCAGCCAGGTCTGCGGTCTATCTGAAGCTCAAATGAGCTTCATGTTGACAGATTTCAGTTCCTGGAGGTTGTAGGGCTGAAGTCTCTATTTTCCTGCTGGCTGTTGGCCAGAGTGGCTCTCAGTTCCTATAGACAACCCTCAGGTTCCAACAATGTAGTCCTCTCACAACATGCTGGCTTATTATTTAAGTCCAGCAGGTGATTCTCACTCTATTCTGCCACATGGAGTCTTATATAATGTAATGCAATCACAATTGTGACAATCTTATTATAGTGCTCATAAAATATAACATCATCAAGGGAATAATGTTACATCATATTAACATGTCCTACCCACACTCAAGGGGAAGATATTATACAAGGCATGTACACCAGGAAGTGGTTACCTTGGGGGCCATCAGAGAATCAGGGGCCAAGACTTCTGCAATGCCAATCTAAATTCCAACAGTTTTTGAATGGAAATTGAAAAATAGAGTATAAAATTAATATAAAAATGAATAGGTCAAGAACAGGAAAGAAAGTAATAAAAAAGAGACAAATATGATAGGGCTGATTTTACTGGATATCAAGACACATTTTAAAGCTGAACATATTCCATGGAAGGGCACTCATTTACTAAAGCATTAAGGAATGCCCTGATGAGAAGGACACCAGCATCATCAAGAATCTCAGTGGTGGCTGTCTGCTATAGGCCAGGCTAAAGGAAGGAGATAATGTTAAAAAATTAGGTTCACAAATAGCAAGGAGGAGGAGAGAATCCTTAAATAATGTCAACATAGTGCACTTAATTATCAGAAGCAAAGCATGTACAATTATTTTAATGAGTATTAATAATGGATTAGCAGTCAGGGGGACTTAGTTTATAGATAGCTATGGAAATGGTTGATAGAACATGGTTTTCACATGACTTTCACAGTGGCAAGAAAGATGGGTGGCCAACAAGGGCTTAATTTACACAACCAAAATAAATAAAGGTGAATGATAGAGTTGGAGGTAGTTATTCCAATGAAGAATTAAAATCTCTTGCTCAGCTTTCATACCAGATCCAGTTCTTAGACCCAGAACTCACTGAGAGATGGAAAGAGACTCAAAGGAAGGACCCAACAACACCATGCCAATTTTCTGTAATAATAATTTTCCCAGACCTTCCCAAAGGGACTTACAGACTTTCACTTATGCAACCCTGCCCAGAGGAAAGTGGAATACTCAAATGTTTGAGGATAATTAGTTCAAATTCTTACTAACCCTTGGGACCTCAACAGCATGGCTCTCCTCTTATAATGGAAGCATAGGGAGGCAGGTAATAAATAGAATCATGGCTCAGATCTAGCTCATTGTAGGTCCATTGGGTCTACAGACACACCTGTTGGTCCATTCCCTGGTTCCCAAATGAATACAGTTGGTAGTTGGCAGAAACTCCACATTGTTTACTTGGTCTGTGGTATAAAAGTTATTATTGGGAAAAGGTCAGACTGAAGCATCAGAATTGCCATTTGCACCCAAGGTAATAATTCTAAAATAATACTGCATTCTAGGAGGAGGTAGCAAACTAGTGTCACCCATAAAAACCTAAAGGATGATGATTTGTTCATATCATCTTATCTCTGTTTAATCCTCCAGTCTAGCCCTCACACAAAAAAAGATGGAACCTGGAGGAAAAACACTAATTCTACCAGAGTAGCCCCACATGCAGCTGCTGTACTCAACACCATAGCAGATCAAACCTTGGGTTTGGAATGTGGCCATTGATCTGGTGAATGCATTGTTCTCCATCACTCTAAAGAAGCTGGATCAGAAGCAGTTCATACTTACAAGGGGCAGACAAATACATGTAGTTATGGTCTTGGCCTAGGCTATTTTAACTCTTCCACCTCTGTTTAATGTACTCCCTACAGACTTAGACCATTGGTCATTTTACAGAATACCACATTGGTCCGCTATATTGATCCATCATGATGATCAGACTAGATGAACAAGATATGGAAAGTAGATTGGAGATCGTAATAAGACATAGGTTCTCCAGTGGATAAGACATAAAGCCAAAGAAAATATAGGGTCCTACCACATCAGTGAGTTTTCAGAAGTCCAGTAGTAAGAGGCATGCTGGGACATACTCGACAAAGACAAGTCATTGCAGCTTGTACCTTCTACTATTAAAAAGAAAACAGCCTGGTCAGATTTTTTGAGTTTTGAAGGCAGTGTATTCCACACATGGGAATACTACTGTGACCTAATGGCATGGAAAGCAGCAGGTTTTAGTGGGACCAGTGTAGGAAAGGACTTTGCGGCAGGTGTAGACTATGGTGAAAACGACGCTTCTACTTAAGGTCAAACAACAGAGCAGAACCTAAGATACTAGAGGTATCTGTGATTGTAAAAGATACCCAGTGGAGTTTATGTCAAGGCTTGACAAGAAAATCACAATGTATATGTCAGGTTCTGGAGCAAGGCCATGCCTTCTTCAGTGGAGAACTACACACCACTCTAATAAGAGCTCTTGCATGTTACTGGTCCCTGGTAGAGATAAAATATCTGGTCAAGTGACTATACGTCCAGAGTTATCCACCATGTAGTGGGTTTGGTGAGATCTACCATCAAATCATAAAGTTGGGTGGACTCAGCAGCAATTCACTGTAAGATGGAAGAGATATGTGGAGGATCAAGAAGAAGCAGAGAACCTAAATAAGCTACATTATGAGGTTGCCCAGTGCCCCAAATCATCCACCTCTGTAATACCTGTACTTCTCATCTCAACCTATAGCCACCTCAGTGGTCCCTAAAGAGTTTCTGTTTTCACTTAGATTTGGCTTCTAAGTAGACATTACTTTCCTGTCAACTGATCAATATATTTTATGAATTATTTTATTCATTTTATTGGGATAGTAGGGAATCTTCTCTGCCATACCTACTAAAATTGGAATGCTAGTATTTATGTCATTAGTTCATTTAAATTTATTGTTTATATAAGTTCTGTAATGTTAAATATATACATACTACTTAGGATATCATGCTAATTTTGTTATGCAAATCTAACATGCTTGACAAAATAGCATTTTTGTACCACTTCATTCATTTTCTTCTCAGTTTAGCCCTTTGTTCTGCAGGACTGACAATCTTGAAAGCCTAATTAAATGACCTGGAAAAAATAATAATATATAAGGTAAAAGAAAGGGAGAATACCTAAAAAAGATTAGTCTAGTCTCATTTCAGAGCTCAACAACCCAAAAAAACAGTCAGCTTTGGGAGAATGAAATATTTTGAATTAATTTTTGTACATAGTTGAAATGTGCTATTAAACATATTAGATCTTTCACCTTTATTTCTCCATGAACTATGGCAAAGTCACAGCAAATTTATAAAAAATGGAATGGTCATTCCACATTTTAAGCCCCTATCTGGAAATAATAATGGATTATTGGATATATAAAATACGTGTATATATGTACATATTTTTCCATATTACTATACATTCATATATTATATACAGAAATGTGAGGATACACCTCTTATTTTCAAATTCCTGAGAAAAGGTATGTGACTGGAAATCAAAAGCAAAACTTAAACATCTTTTCCTGATTTTAATAATATTTAAAACAGATCTATATTTTATGCTATGAAATAAAATTATCATATGAAGCAAAACTTACACTTAACATGTTTCTAATTGCTTTGCAACTATTTTCATTCTGGTAATTTATATAAATAATGTGTAACTTAATAAGAACTATCAAATGCCATATTACAAATTAAAAAGAGGGCAAAGAAATAACTGAAATTCTGTTTCACTCAATGTGCTTTGTATATTATTCTGGATGCTAGATTTAACAAGTGAAATGTCTTTTTAAGAGTGTAATTAAGAAAAGAGCTGAAATCAAGCCTATGGAAGCAGAGGTGATGCAATCAGATTGATTCTTCATGCTTCATAAACAATTGTGAACATTCATTATAAAAGGCCATATAGAACTAGAGCAACTGAGATTGGGTCTGCATGAAAATGTCCACTTGACAGTACTGATAATTTAAATACATCAAATTTGCATATATATATATATATATATATATAGAGAGAGAGAGAGAGAGAGAGAGAGAGAGAGAGAGAGAGAGGAGAGAGAGTTGATCTTCACTATTTGTGGATTCCATTTTTGTGAATTTACCAACTTACTAAAATTTATTAGGGAACCCAAAATCAATACTAAGCATTTTCAGTTATTTCTGAACATGTTCAGACCAAAAAATTTGAGCTGCCTGATGCAATGTTCCCAGTTGAGGCCCAACAAGATGACCCTCTGCCTTATTTCAGCTCTGTACAGAGATGACCAGAGGATAGAGATGGTAGGGGCAGTGTGTGGAGTACAAGAGGCTATGGCTCTGGGGCCAGCTGGATGGGTTTGAATCCCAACTCTGGCACCTGTTACTGGAGCAATCTCAGGTAATATAGTCACTTACTTCAGAACCTCATTTTCTCTTTTGTAAAATAAAGAAAATAGAATCTACCAATATAAGTTACTTTAGGATTTAAGATATTAAATTTTGTGAGATATTACACACACACACACACACACACACACACACACACTCACGCACACACACACACATTTTCCCCAGGAGCAATGGTTTAGTATTTGCTAATTTCATGTTTGTAGCAACTTTAAAGAACATAACTATCACAAATAATGAGATTTGACTGACTTTATATATACACATGCAAACATACATTTATAGAATTTAACTCTGAATTATACACAGAGAATGGTCTGAAATATTCTTAAATCGTATTTTCATCTGCAGTAGTCATAAAGACATGTGGTTATATGAGCAGAGCTAGAAATGATTATATTATGCAGTATTTGGAGAAAGTAAAAATCATGCACTGATGATAAAATACATCACAGACTTATGGTTAATAATATTCTGCTGAAATAAAAATGTAAAACAAACAACAAAATTAAGTACCTTCTAAAATGTGGAAAGAATATTAAAGAAATATATTGCCTATCACAATTTACTAATAATGACTTTTTAAAATTTATTTTATTTATTTATTTTTGGCTGCATTGGGTCTTCGTTGCTGCGTGGGGGCTTTCTCTAATTGCAGTGAGTGGGGGCTACTCTTTCTTGTGGTGCACGGGCTTCTCATTGCAGTGGCTTCTCTTGTTACAGAGCACGGGTTCTAGGTGCGTGGGATTCAGTAGTTGTGGCACACAGCCTCAGTAGTTGTGGTTCGCGGGCTCCAGAGTGCATGCTCAGTAGTTGTGGCACACAGGCTTAGTTGCTCTGCGGCATGTGGGATCTTCTAGGACCAGGGATCGAACCCGTGTCCCCTGCATTGGCAGGCAGATTCTTAACCACTGCACTGCCAGGGAAGCCCATTAATAATGACTTTAAATAAGTCTCTGAGTAATTACCTTTTAAAAAACTAAAATTTTATGAGGCAAAAGAAAAAGATTAATCTTTAATTAATTTAGTTTCTAATTTAATAAAACTTATAGTTTTCAATTTATATTTCTACATAACCAGAGAAGTGATGTATTTTATCCTGTATTTATATATGCAGTTAGTTTTTTATTTCACTGTTTATAACAGATATTATTGATAATAGGTAAGATGGAACTAGGTTACAGAGATATGACATAAATCAATCTCTGTTTCATTCCCTAACTCCATTGGCAGTATACATCGCCTATGGTCTATTGATGATTTTAAAATAGAAAAGAAAAAATGGTCACAGTTTCTTTTAGAGTATACTGATTAAAATCCATTGTTTTAGTTAAGAATGGATGGTGAGTCCTCAAAGTGGTTAAAAAATATATAACATTCAAAACTGTGACCGGTGTTTGCTTCCTAAGATGCTTCAGGAATTGAAATTATCTTTACAATGGATTTCTTTTTGTCCTGAAAGAAACAAATGTAGTAGTATATCATACAATTATGCAAATACAGACCAAATAGCTATCTATTCCTGAGGAACATCTGAATGCAGTTGTTAAACAAACAAGAAAAGTCGAGTATTGGTTTTTATTCTACTGTTCAAGACTTGGGAATGGTTAAGAGAGTGTTGTAGGGATCCTTTCACTGGAGTGCTCGGCATTGTCCACTGGACCCTCTCTGGGTACTACCACACTTTAAATGATGTACACCTTTAATTGAATTTCTATTGACTAGACTATTATTCTGTCCATAGCCATGCAAATGATTTTTGTTTCAGAAACACAAGTAAATTGTCTGGTAGAGAATATAAACATCCATATTAAAATTAAAATCTTTGGCACATTAGTTTTTTATTTTATGAGAGTTTTATGTTATAATAGTTATAATGTTTACAATGTTATAATATGTTAAACGTGTTTTACGAGTCATGATTTTACAGTTTTGAAAAATACATCTTAAAACTATGAATAGGATTTTCATGCAGACATGCAACAATAGTTTTACTGTTTTCTTCTATATAGAATTAAACTAATCCATGCTTACAGCAATAGGAACATACAGATATGCTCTTTCTCTTCAAGTAATATAGGAGAAGAATCTAAAAAAAACCTGAGATTGAATCTCTCATTGACCTATTAGTGGCTACTTTAAGTTTGCAATTAATTAATTTTAAAATTGAGTCAGGGAGTGATCATAAGATGGTAAAAAACAAAACAAAGCAACTGAAACAGAGTAAGTACATTAAAAAATAATAAAAGGAGATTAGGTTGAAAAATAGGTGGAAAAGATTTGAAGGTGTCCTAGTATCAAGGGGTAAATTTAACTAATATGTAAATAACACAAAGCCATTGGGCATTAAAAGTATCAGAGTGAAAGATACAGAATTGGTATCAAACAAAAAACCTGAGTTCAAATCTGAATTCCATCCTTTATCTGCTGTGTCACCTTGAGGAGGTTAAATAATATCCCCGAGCCATGAAGGTCCTTTTTTTCTGCCTTTCAGAATTAGCATAAGGATTAAATGAGAGAATATAGAAGGACACTTTGTAAACTCTTTAGCACCATGCAAATGTTAATTATGTGTATTCATAAAAACCATGAGAATAACTTTTGTTTTGTTTTGTTTTGTTTTGTTTTGTTTTTGTGGTACGCGGGCCTCTCACTGTTGTGGCCTCTCCCATTGCTGAGCACAGGCTCCAGATGTGCAGGCTCAGCGGCCATGGCTCACGGGCCCAGCCGCTCCGCGGCATGTGGGATCTTCCCGGACCGGGGCACGAACCCGTGTCCCCTGCATCGGCAGGCGGACTCTCAACTACTGCGCCCCCAGGGAAGCCCGAGAATAGCTTTTTTAACTAAAAAGACCCCTGTTCTTTTGGATGGGAGATTTTCAATATGTTCTCATTGCTCCTTTAGTTACATAAATACTAAAACGATATAATGCACTTATACATTTCTACTTTTTCCATAAATTTCTTTGAACATTTTCCAATATTATTATTACACTTTTCTGTTACCTTTGAGAATAGCAAACTCCAAGAGTGCTTTCTTTCCTACCACATAAAATCCAGCTAATAATTTCAGCTCCATATAACCTATGGCTACACTATGCCTTTTAACTTGACGGATAGTTTTCCTAGTTTACTAAACCATCCTGATTTTTGTCACAAAATAGAAGCAACCTTTTATATTTTCACATATTGATTTTTATATTCAGAAAGAAAACCATTTGAACATGAAAGACATTAATGCATATATAGAGCCAACTCATTTTTTCTGAGTGGGCTGAAATAACTAATGCCTACTTTGAAAATGTTAGATCTACATACAAAAGAGTGTTGGGAAACTTGGCAGATGTCTGTTCCTTGGCCAAAACTCCAGTTCTACCCCTTCCTCATAAGAAAGCTTTCTCTGCAACTGAAGCAATTGGCAACAGTTAGGGTTATAATTCTTCAAAGGGCTACAAGTGGTTAGATGTGATTCTCTGCCTTTGTTTTTAATGAATTGCAATCCCTAGATATTTTCAAAGCAGTCATTTTCTCTGAATATCCACCTTATCATTACATATTCTCAGAAAAGTGTTAACTTGAATATATTATTTCTTCCAGAACAGCGTTGCGATTATATGGCTTTTTTTGAAATCCACAGTTAGGCTGTGGTTTCCATCACATGATGGTCATCTGGTCTACCCTTTCTGTTCTCTTTCCTTAAAACACATTTTCTAAGCATAGCACAACAAAACACTTAATCCTCCTTGAGTTTCTTTGGTAGTGATTTTATTGTTGCTTCTTAATACATTAACTATTCATTTAAAAGAAAAAGTATGTCAGTGAAAACTATTATCAAATTTAACATCTCTAATCTGGTTTTCTCCTGAATCTCTAGCCTCCTTTTAACTAACTGTAGTCATTGGTGATTAAGCATTATTATATTCTTGTTCAAAATTTCCACCCTGATAGTAACTGCTAAATTCATATATTGCAAAGTAGCATTTCCCAGATAATGTCCCTTTTCCATCTCCTGAGAAGTGCTTTCTATGGAGAGTGGATAACAAGGAGATAGCCAGCTGTATATACACAAGAACGTCTACATTAAGCAAGCCATTCCATGCTGTAGAGACTCAGCTGTCGAGGCTGTGGTTTTCGGAAGCATAGTTTTCATCTTAGCATACATATAAAAGCCTGATAAAATTGTGTTAATTAACATTTAGTTCACATAATTAATATTTATAGAACCTTAACCTGATAACTCCTTTATAATCAACTGTTTGGGCCTGAAATTCTCAATTTGAACTCCAGCCCCAATATATTTATAATTTTGAGTAAGTTACATAAATTCTTAATTTAGAAAGTAAGGATTTAATAATGGCTGCATGTGGAATTGTTGGGCAGAGTCCATGAGATGAAGCATTTAAGAGCTCTATAAACAGTCTGGTATTACAAGAAAATGTACTCATTCCTTTACATCATCTCAAGTCCTAACATCTTCATACTCAGATTTGTGTAGTACGTAACAAAGGGATAAAGACTGACAAAAGTGATTATTCTTATATTTCCTAATGTGTGTTCTCCAGATTAATAAAATATGAGAAAAAATATTTTAAAAATATATTATGCTAGGCAGATAAATATTTTATTTGATGTCACAAAAAAGTGAATCAATATTTTCTTGACATTTTTCAGTTCATAAACATCTAAATGTTTAGTTTTACATGAGTATTGTCTTATAGTGTTATATCAATCTTTTAGAAGTTAAAAGAACACATTAACAGCAACATGTGACTTTTTCATTAAATAAGGCTTTGGTTTATTTTTATTGGCATTGGCTATCCCCCTACACCATTCACTCTTCTTGCTTTCAACGTTTATGATGAAAGCCAGAATTCTTTTCCTTGTTCCTCTGTAGGTAAGGTGTTTTATTTTCCTTTGGTTTCCTTTCAGATTTACTCTTTGTCTCTGGTTTTATGTAACTTGAATATGATATGCCTAGCTGGTTTTTAAAAACCTATTTGCTTTGTTTTCTTAGTATTTTATATTTTTTTGGTGTATCTGAATATCCTGAATCTGTCATTTGGTGTCTGTCATTACTTCTGGAAAGTTCTCAAACTATTTCTTCAAATATTTCTTTTGCCCCATTCTCTTTTCTCTTCTGGTATTCCAATTACAAATATGCTACACATTTTGATATCTCCCCACAGTTTCTGGATGTTGTTTCTTTAAAATTTATTTTTCTCTTTACATTTTAGTTTGGGAAGTTTCTACTGACCTATTTTCAAGTTCACTGATTCTTTCCTTGGCTATGTTGAGTATACAAATGAGCCCATTGAAGGCATGCTTTATTTTCCTTACTGTGGTTTTCATTTCTAGCTTTTCCTCTTGATTCTCTTTTTATAGTTTTCATGTATCCGATGACCTTGTCTTTTGGCTTTGCATGTTTTCCATTTTTTGTACTAGAACATTTATCATACTAGTCATAGTTATTTTAATTTTCTTATCTGGTAATTTCAACATCTGTGTCATATCTGAGTCTGGTTCTGATTGCTCTTGTCTCTTCAGACTGTGATCTTTTCTTGCTTTTGCCATTTGTTCTATCATTTTGTTGAAAGCAGCACATGTTGTAGAGGGTAAAATATACTGAGGTGAACAGGCCTTTAGTGAGAGCATTTGAAGCTGGCCTATGTTTAATGTTTGCTGTAGTCGTAGGTACCAGAGGTTTCAAATTCCTCCAATGTCCTTGTTTTTGCTCCCCTCTTGGCTTTGGGACTATCTTTTGAACTGTTCCTTAGAGTTCATGTCTTGAAGCTGTTTAGCTGTGATCCACTACTGTAAGACTGAAAACTTACTGGTGTGGTTTTAGGGTATGGAGGAGGAAAAGAATTCATAAACCTCCCATTAAGTTTCAGTCTTTTCAGAGGCCTGTGTCTAGGAGGTGTTTCACACTTCCCAAGTGTTTCTGTCCCTCCTCCAGGAGTAGTTTTTTCCTTTCTTACTATTTACTCCCTTCCCTGGATAGTGTTCCCAGTCTATTACATTGAATCCCTGCCTCCTGGTGACTAGGTTTTTGTTTCCTCCTACTGTTCCCACACCTTAAGTGTGAAAAGAAGACTGGAGGAACTCAGATATGAAAATGTTCCAGGACTGCCCAACGGAAAGCCCTTCTCTCTGGAGAGGAAGCTTGTGATATGGAGAAGAATCTGGGAGGGTTACACTTTGCCTACTCTTCTTCTACCCTGGATCCACCCTCTGCTAAGTTTCTGAGGGCGTTTTTCTTGGATCCTCATTCTGAGAACCTGGTGGGGTTCCTAAAGAGAAAGTCCATGAAAACATGGAGACCCCTGTGATTTCAGCCCTCAGGAATTTCTCACTCTTACTGTTGTTTGTGCTCAGCCTCCAGTAGCAGCTCACTCAAATTACTAGTGAAGTAGTCCTACTATGGATTCTATTGGCTTCTGTTGCATCTAAGCAGATCTCAGGAACATGCCTGCCTCTTTAGATTTTTGTTGTAGCATTTTTCTTTTTCTTTTTTTTTAAAATTAATTAATTTATTTATGGCTGTGTTGGGTCCTCGTTTCTGCACGAGGGCTTTCTCTAGTTGCGGCAAGCGGGGGTCACTCTTCATCACAGTGTGCGGGCCTCTCAATATCACTGCCTCTCTTGTTGCAGAGCACAGGCTCCAGATGTGCAGCCTCAGTAATTGTGGCTCACAGGCCCAGTTGCTCCGCGGCATGTGGGATCCTCCCAGACCAGGGCTCGAACCCGTGTCCCCTGCATTGGCGGGCAGACCCTCAACCACTGCGCCACCAGGGAAGCCCTGTAGCATTTTTCTTTGTGAACTTGAGGAGTCCAAGAAAAATCATAGTTTTCAGTTTACCTAGTTTTTATTTGTTGTAACCCTACTCTGTTCACACTACCTGACTCCCCATGTCATATGATTCACATGTAAAGATATTATGAAGTAAACTGCCTTTCATTGATGGAATTTTCACTTGCAATTTAATTATTTCAGTGACTATAAAGCTTGACTTTTGTAGAATACAAACTACTAACATGTCACTGAACAGCGAACAACTCTTGATGTGTTTTCTTTTTCTATCCTTTCTTTCTTCATGTAATTTAATGTTAAAAGAAAAAAAAAGGGGGAGTATGCCAATCAATTCCTGTTACTCCTGAATCTTTTAGTTACTAAAATTGAAGTGATGTATTCTATTGTTTCCTATTGAGATGAGTGATGAATACAAAATTGGTTTTGAAACTGATGTCTGGCCAACACAATCATTGGAAATGCAAAGGCATTAATATGATACATGGCAGGTGCTGCAAGCTCATCTAAAATAACATATTCCAAAGGACGGGGTTTAGAGAAGAAGAAAAACCATTCTATGTGGACACTGTCATCATAATTCATCATGTTGTCCTGGACAATTAAAGGACAGTTCTGCTATTCTTTGTTTCTTGCATTAAGATCCCAGTCAACTGGTCTATTTCCCTGGAGTGCTTTCTGATAAATCTTCCCCAACACTTTCAATTTACTTCTCTCCACTAAGCCAGGCAAATATATACAATCCAGAACACTTGAGAAGTTGAAAAGATGGCAGGTAAAATTGTCCATGGATGATACTTCTGAGTGCAGGACTAATAGGAATTATTTCTACTCTCTGTGGTTTAGACATGATTGGAGTTGAGGGATGGAGTGAATTGGGAATAGTTAGCAGGGAAGTAAACTGGTAGGTGATTCACATCACCTCCTCAGCAAGAGATTTAAGTTGACTAAAAATCACTTGGTGATTCTTAAGTGGCTTTTATAAACTGTCCCATTATAGTGCTAAATAATTTTCAGAATGTCTCTAGCTTTCCAGTTTGGTAGTTGCCAATCACATCTTCTTTTTGTTCTTTGTTGGGCAAATGGGGCATATTCATTACATTTGTATTGCTTTCTGGCTTATAGTAGTCTTCCCATTTGAGCCAATGAACTTTTTTTAGAAAACCAAAAGATAACAGAAGCATATTATCTCAGACATGCATAAAAGTTGGAAAGTAATTGTATATGTGAAGAAAAATATTCTTGATTTATGACTCATCCAGTTGGTCCATGAGTATCCACAGAAAACCCCCAGCTGATAAGCCATCATGGTTAAAAGATATGCGGTACCATATTAAGGAAAGTCTGGCAATTATCTAGTGAACTTAAGTTAGGAAAACAGCACATTTAGATAATTCTGATGTTAAATAAAGCCACTTTTTTAGATTATCAAATGAGGGTGCAAGTTTACATATTAGACTTCAATAATAATATTCTTATATTATATAAATACTTAGATCAAATTCTACTTTAGAGAATGACATCCTTTGTGTTTGTTAACCATCTGTAATATTATTTCCTTCTAAAATAATTGCCTTCTCTCTGACAACCAAAAGCACTCCAAACTTTTTCCTTCATAATGATGTCCACAGGCTAAGTCTGTGAAAATAAATTTTACTAGTTAATTATCCTACTATATGCTAGGTGATTAACATACTTCAGTTCATTTAAGCATTAGCACCCATTAGCTTATTGATGAAGAAAGTGAGAAACAGAAATATTGGGCTCCATTTAGTGAGCAGCTTATCTGAGATTGGAAACTGAGTTATTCTGCCAAATCATGATACCCTCATGCAACCTTCCTCCACTATCCTGTTTCACAGATGGATACTCAGGAAATGGAAAGTCATAAACCAAGAGAGAAATAGGTAGCTTTTTAATATAGAGTAAGTGTCTATGCTGTTTCTTACTCCACATAAAGGGTTATAAGAAATTCAGTTTGGAAGAAGTGTACCACTGGATTTCTTTGTGTGGTGAAAGTAGGACACTTTGTTTTGTGTTGGTAGGACACTGTGTGTTCGTTTAAAAACATACAAACAAGCCAAAAGTGTGTTTAGTCTTAATTGAATGGTGCTACCATTGACAACTCCACGATCCTTGCAAAACTTTTCTAGAAGCCTCTCTATATTGCATAACATGGTAGAAATGACCTAGGCAAATAAATTATTTCTTTTATTACAGAAATGTATGATATCAAGGATCCATTTTCACTCTGAGATTTTAAAGTAAGCATAGAGATAGCATTAAGATATGTATAAACATGAGTGATAGATTGAGTTGTCTAACAGCCAGCCTCAAGCAGAAAAACCAACTGACTTGAACAAAGAATCTCAGCAGAGGGAGATTTATGTTATTCAGCTGAATTACATTCCTTTATAGACTGCTGCAGATGGGTTTCAGGAAAAGCAGCCATCTATCCGATTTAAATAGACTGCATGCTAGTACCATAGATGTAACATTAATTCATTGTCGGGAGTTGCTGTAGACATAGAACTAACTTTGTTCTTTGACAGTCTCCCCCAGTTTAAATAGAAATGTCATTTACCAGGGTGTCAAAATAAGTAGGGCCCATATAACACTATAATCAAGTTGCAGTGACATTACATATTTTAGCCTCAATATTGAAAACGGTTACGTCAGCAGAGACTTACAATCTGCAGAACTCTGCTGACCCTTGAGAGCCACTTGTAATTTATCAGGTGGTTATTGTCTTCTACGTGTCAATAATAATACTGGTATCTTTAAGTTGTGCTGCATATTGTAGTTATGATGCTAATAATCTTTTCTGTAGACTCTCTTCTTTAATTTTTTATATTTGTGAAATACATATTATTATCTTAGATTTAGGCATAATAAAATTGCACAGGAGATGTTAAATGAGTCTCTCGAGTTTATACAATCAGAAAGTGATAAACCTAGAATTCAAATACAGACATCCTGATTCCAATGCCAATAGTCTTTCCATGGCACTGTGTTAGGTAATCTGGAATGGAGTTACGATAAATGAAGTATATGATGGAGTATGGAGTATATTAAAATTTCAGTTGTGAGTAAAGTGTGCATACAAACAACCGTAATGGGAACTGTGACGGTGGGCACTAAGTCTTGCAACTTCCTTGAAGCATATCTTGTGTCTCTGTTATTCATCTAGTTGTGGCAGAAAGGGATAGTGCTGCCACAAAACAACCCATGGGCAAACTTCCCTCAATAGCTCAGAATAATTAGAAACCAGGCTTTAATTCTGAATACTAACAGAGATGTTATGTTCAATCCTATGTTACTAAATATGCACTAAGCTGCTTACAGGTAGGCCACACACAATCTAACAATCTATGTGAAAGCATTCTAGATCTCTTTTACATGTACAGCGTCTGAGAGGAGTGGGAACATGTTTAGCTAATGTGTTCAGGCATTTATTTACCACTATTACTTGTTTGGAATGCTGCTAACATTAAGACAACCCCCCACCCCCCCAAAAAAAAAGAAACAGAAAACCTTGAACAGTTTTGTGTTAGAAAAGATACAGAGTTCACCTGAAATGTTTTCAAAGAGTATGAGAGTCTGATATCCATAAAGTGTACATTTTCTAAAATTAGATGGATCAGATGCTTTACATTTTAAACCATTAATGATTCAGCATCTGCATTTCCAATTCAATTGGCAGCATATTGTCTTCACTCCACTCTCCCTTTACAGTGAGACTATCCGTCAACATTTAACAACATACAGACACCTCTCCACCTGCAGTTTCAGTCTCCAATGACTCTGTATTAATGAGGAAGTATCAACACTTGAATGAAAAGCCTCTCTTAGGTTACATGGTGACCAGAATGATGAAATAGTTCTTTTGTAGATAATCAGTGGATTGGAAAGAAGGAAATACTTGTTCTGCCCAGTTAAGTCATAATCTTAAAGTATGCTAGTACCTGATAAAAACATGTAGCCTGGTTAGAATTTTATGGGAATGACTTCATTTTAAAAAGAGGCAACTGGATCAAGTTTTAAAATAGGTTCATCGAGGGTAGAAACAGTTCAGTTTTTTTTTTTTTCCACAGCATGTTTATATGTAGCTCATTGTATAACATAATATGCAACTCTGATATTTTTTTGATCAATAAAACATAAGTAAGGTATGTAAAATAAAACATTAACATATTAAGTAAACATATCTTTCAAAAATTTGAAAGAAAATCATAGAACTTTGATTATTAGGAATAAGCCAAATATGCACATCCCACTTTCTTAACTGACCTCTGTCATTTCTTTAACGCTTCTACTTATGCCTAAAGCCAGATTCAAACAATTTCCCAGGTGCTATATAATTTTGAATTCAACAAGTATTTATCAAACAGTTTTATATTCCGAAAACTGTGCCAGGTATTTGAGAAATTTTTTAAAAGTAGAACTTTTTCTAGGCCCTCAAGAAGTAGCTCACAATATTACTCTAAGAAGACATATGCCCATCATATAATACAAGGAAAACATGTGGTCACATTTCAAATTTGTGAGAGCAGGAATAAGTGCAATGTAAATTACTCAGGAGGAAGATGAGATAGAGAACACTGAAATTCAATTTTATTCCTTAATTGACTTCTCTTTACTATTCCCTATTTCCGATGCAAACTTTCTTTGCTTTGCATGCATTCAAGGAAAGTAAATGATTTAAAGTCTTTCTCTGAGCTATAAAGAAAAAGTAACAGGTTGGTTTTTATACACACAACACACACATACACATGTATCATTCTACAATTATATGTATGATTGGGTGATCATTTTTATAGTATATTAAATCCATATAAATTTATGCCTCTATTTACCAAAGATAATCACAAATTTATTGAAAATAGTGTCTGTGAGAGAGGTATAATTTTTAATTATAATGAAATACAGCCTGAAAATTACTTTATTTCATGGTATCTCTGAATATACACTCACAAATGCAATATACCATTGTATATTACATGTATGTATAAATCTAAGTTATTTGTAGACATATATATCCATATCCATACATTTTATGTATGTGTGTGTGTGGGTGTATTACTTTATTCTGAGAGACCAATTCTTCACTTAACCTTAGAGATCAAAACATTACCTAGAAGTCTTCATAAAACTTAAGCCAAAAAGCATATCAAAGTAGAAGTAAACTAATGATGGGCAAAAGTCATCAGTAATTGCTTATAAATATTAGTTTTTCAATTAACACAACAATTGCAAACTATCAGTACCATTTTCTGTATCATTTTCACTGAAATGAGCCTCTGAAATAAAAGGAAAACTCTCTTTTTTGTTCTCTGGTATAAGCAACTCTTTGGAAGTGAATTAAGTAAACATGAGCCTTGTGCATTTGATAAATATGTATGTCTTATTTCTCCTTTCCCACTGCTTTTCATCCAGCTGCAGCTGGGATCCAAGCAATAAAAACTATTTATTTATTTTAATAGTATGCTTAGTGAAAGTATTACCAATATTTCCTAAGCTTAAAAACATCCCAAATGCATTTTACTGTTAGGCTCAGCATTTTCATAGTAATTTACAACTTAAAAAGGGTAAACTCTATTACTCTATGTCAAACCAACAACTGGGTAAGTGCAGAATGTTACCCTATGAAGTATGACCAAATTTATTGTTGCACTCATTAGTACATATTGATTCTGTTTATAACAACCCAAAGGGAATAGTAAACCTATTATGCTGGTGCTTGGTGTCGTTGTCTGAAAGGAGCCAAACTCGGCACTGCCAAGTTTCAAGCAATGTCCAATTAGTGCAGCAATCAATGCAGCTCCTTTTCCTTTGGTTATTTTTAATACAACTAGTCAGTGACATGAACTTCAAGATCTTGTATCTCACAATCACATCTGAGCAACGTTTCTGCTCTTAAGCAAAGGCAACTTCACTTGATCACCTTTTGAAGTCAGACTTTCCCTGTGTGAAACCATTTGTTTATCTCTTTTGTCTTCTATACAAAACGGCATTCAAATTTACAATACTGCTATGTCCTAGGTAGTTTCTTATAGGTTCTTTTATTTCTATATCCTAGGTTTCAACATTTTACATTCATGGTAACTTGGATGGGTTCCCATTAAATCCTGGTAAACATATTTGGTAGTCAATTGTCAGACTCCAGGTTT
The DNA here is from genome assembly GCF_949987515.2 of Delphinus delphis. NCBI lineage: Eukaryota > Metazoa > Chordata > Mammalia > Artiodactyla > Delphinidae > Delphinus > Delphinus delphis. Next base: position 54,810,406 of record NC_082687.1, on the reverse strand, counting down.
TCTCTTTATAATAGAAAATCATTGTACACCTGAAATATATACAAGTTTATTCATCAATTATACCTCAACAATGCCTTTAAAAATCCAAAACAAACAGAAAAGAGAATATATGGCTGGGACTTCTGTCATCAGAGGGCAGTCTACCCTAATTCAAGGTGTCATGGGCTGAGGAACTTCCCTAGTGGCACAGTACTTAAGAATCTGTCTGCCAATGCACAGGACACAGGTTCAAGCCCTGGTCTGGGAATATCCCACGTGCTGCGGAGCAACTAAGCCCATGTGCCACAACTACTGAAGCCTACGTGCCTAGAGCCTGTGCTCCGCAACAAGAGAAGCCACTGCAATGAGAAGCCCGCATACCACAACGAAGAGTAGCCTCCACTTGCTGCAGCTAGAGAAAGCCTGCACGCAGCAGCAAAGACCCAATGCAGCCAAAAATTAATAAATAAATTTATTTTTAAAAATGGTGTCATGGGCTGAATTGTGTCCCCTAAAAATTCATATGCTGAAGTCCCAACTCCTAGTACGTCAGTATGTACCTGTATTTGGAGATAGGGTCTTTAAAGCAATAGTTAGGTTAAAAGGAGGCCTTTAGGGTGGGGCCATATTCCAATATGTCTGGGGTGGCAACAGGGGCACTTGTGTGTGCAGAAGGATGACCATGTGAAGAGGCAGAAAGAGGGCAGCCATCTGCAAGCCAGAGAAAGAGGCTTCAGAGGAAACAAGCCTTGCTCTCACCTTGATCTTGGACTTCAGCCTCCAGAATTGTGAGAAAAAAATTTTCTATAGTTTAAACCAAAAAGAAGAAAGAAAGGAAAGAAAGAAAGAAAAAAGAAAGTTTGGAAGGAAGGAAGGAAGGGAGGGAGGAAGGGAGGGAAATCAAATTGTAAGCCTTTGAAGAGAGGACAGCTCTTGCTATCACTTCCATACCAAGAAAGTCTTTCTTCTACCAATGTTGTTTGTTCTTCCCAAAAGGAGAATACTTTTCTGATTGTAAGATTAAGGAACACTGATCCACCTTTACTAGTGGGCAACTTCACAGAGCTAGGTTTGTTCAGTTGTAGTGAAACATGAACATGAACTTTACTCTTTCACTTTATCATATGACCAGTGAGAAGATAAAAGATCTTAACATTTGAATTTGGGCTTAAGGGGATGCAGAGTCTCTCATCTCCCTTTGGGCTGTGGCATGTTTCACAGAGCTCTGCACTGAAGTAGTTAAGTCCTGCCTCCTAACTAGTATCATTCCATGTATATAACAAACCTAAAGAGTCATATAACAAATGAGTGACTAGACCAAGGCAAAATTTCATCATTTTGGAGTCTCTCATCATAAAATTCATTTATATATATCCTATAATTAAAATCTAACCTATACCCCACCCCAAACAAAACCCACATCTGAGATAACAATTTGAATGTAAACAATGTTGTATCTTTTATCCAGAGGCATGACAATGTTTTGAATCACTATCAATTAGAATAATGAGGAGTTGGCAAATTATATCCTATATAGGACAAATCTTGCCTGAACCTGTTTTTGTAAATAAAGTTTTATTTGAACATGGCTCTGCTCACTAGTTTCTACAGTTTACAGCTGCTTTTGCATTACAAAGGCACAGTTGAGGAGTTAAGACAGAGACCATGTATCCTACAAAACAAAAAATATTACCATCTTGCTAACAGTAAGTTTACTGACTCCTGGACTCTGTCATACTTTATATAATGATACATATTAAAATTCCTAGAATAGCCCCTAATAGTAGTAGGTCCCTATATACAGTAGCCACTAAAGTTCAGTGGATTGAATTATGAATCTAATATAAATATTTTATGTAAACTTTATAAATGAGGGAAACTCTGCCTTAGAGACAGACTTCGATCAAACTTTCTTTGCTCTCTCCCCCCTCTCTTTCTCCCTTCCTTCTCTTCTCTCAGGTGTAAAAGGAGAAAATATAATAGCAATGACTATCCTCCTTGAATGAAACTTGCAGAAATGTCTGCCACCACAGGCAGAGACTACCCCCTCAAGCATGTTGGCAAACCAGTCTCACTAGGAACACCTCAGGGAGCTAGTCTGGGCCGAGTCCCCACACATTCTTATACACTACACAGTACCTGCTTGCTCTTACTGTTCTCGATTTTCACTGTGAGCCTTGTCTTTGTTGTAAACACCTTTGCTACAAGCATTTTTTGCCATATACTAATTGGCCATAAGGCAATTTTGCTGTGAACCATAAAATAACTGGTTGACAATTTTTGGTTTGATAGTTTGGTTTCAACTGGTTGAAATGTGTTTAACATTTTTTCCAGTTAGAAATATTATTGACGGCTTTACTGAGCTGACAGAAGATGATTCACCTAAAGAGTTGGTTTCTTATTTTGAAACATACTAAATTGGAGGTTAAAGAGGCTGAGGGCCTGGAAGGCACAGAGTTGAACCGGTGTTTCCCACAGAACTTTGGAACATCTATCAATGGACATGTGACTCTATCCAAGAAGAAACAACAGTATAGAGACTTTCACAACTCAATACAAGACTCAATTACAAATATGCATCCTAGTGTTTGGGAAACGATACCTCTATTAATGAAGGAAGAAATTTTAGTGAACAAGAAAAAGCATGTCCTCTATTAATGAAGGAAGAAATTTTAGTGAACAGAAAAAGCATGTTGCCAAATGATAAGACAAGCAAAAAAATGTATAAAATACTGTGAACGAGACTTGAAAGACAAGCACTTAGTTATGACACACAAAATAAAATAATTCTTTGTTAAGTATTGCCATGAATCTACACACATTTTAAATGTCTTCAAATATTTTGTATTTCATAATAAAAGACTTTTTAATTCTGTTACTCATTTTTCATTATGTCCTTTTTAAGGTCCCTCTTTTATTTTTCATTATTTTATCTCCTACGGCAAAATTAACTTACAGCTAATTAGTAATGCAGTGAAAATATTTGGGGCAAAAATGCTTGTGGCAAAGACACTTATGACAAAGATACCAGACTACACTTCTCCTCTTATCATTCTAGTTACTCTACCATTTGTGCAATAAACTGCCTCAAAAAATGCTTAAGTAGGAGTCACTGCCATTGTCAATTTCATGGACTCGTGAGATGGCTAATTTATGAATTTATATGCTGCATAGGTGGTCATACTGAATTGCAACTTTTGTTCACATTTGATTTATCAGTTCATGTTATACAGCCTTAATATTCTTCACAGGAGAAGCACTAAAAGATAAAGAGAGCTAGTAGGAAATGAGGAGGATGAAAGGTGGAAAGAATAAGATTAGTAAGAATGCTATAGCTATAGTATTTTTAAAAATACTGTGTGCAAACATAGAAGAAATAATTACTTCTTCCCAAGACACTGCATCAATTTTCCTACTTCTCAAAATAAACTGTCACAAACAACTTGTCTTTTCTCTGCTGCATCGTTTGGATGTTTATTTTCCTACATGGTTATATTAAGTTCTTGAATCATTTAATTTTAAATAAATCCATTATGTCAGTTTTCATTATAGTAGTGTATATGCATAATAAATTCAACTAAAAATTAAACTAAAGAATCAAAAGAGACAAACACAGACATGAGGCCAACTATTAGCCCAGCAGAGTTGATTGGAAGTTCAGTCATAAACATTTCCAAAGTGAAAGAACAGGGAAGTTGCTAATCACAAACTCCAAAAATTCAGTCAAAATTTACATATTTAACCATATTCTTTCTCTACTTACTTAGTCTTTGATTTTACAACAATGAATGAAAAATTTTCAAAGTGTAAACATTGTCTCTAGAGTACTTTTATTTGTTATAAAGTGTTATAAGTGGTACTAATTGGTTCAACAACTTCTAAATAACAGGAAAACATACAAATTCTTAAGTTTTTAAAGTCCTGGGAGAAGTGTTTAAATGCTACTTTTAACAGCTCTTTGAAAATTGATGAATGAATATTATAATTTAAAGCATTCTCTACTGCACAATTCAAATAAGCCTCTATGACCATGTTTATCATTTAAATCACAAAAGGCATGCACCATTTACATGGCTTTGTATATACTTATAGACTTCCAAAGGGATGGGGGAGATGGGAGAGAGCAGGGAGTGTGTGGGTGGGGGTATTATGTAACTGACAATGAACAGCTTTCATTAATATGGAAAATGTTGAAATTCACAGTAAATGTATTCCTACTGTGTATCTGGAAAACATAGTGCTTTCGCTAAACATATTTTCAAAACAAAACAACAAAAACACAGGTGAGTATTTTAGAAAAAAATTAAAATCTATATTCCATCTGACTCTTTTCCCAGTTGTTTCTCCATTATACTGTGAAATAAGGGATGTTGTTCACCATCCATTTCTACAAGGATTACGTCCTTAGCCACTGCAGTCCCTGACCTACAGTACACCCTGGAAAGATGCCAGCAGGGCAAACAGCAGGATGAGGCACTCTGTGCTCTAGGAAAACAGGCAAAACAGGCCCTTAGATAGTCATATATATTTCAGAAGAAATTTATGAACCTGAATTCTTGCACCTTCCCATACTTAGAAAAACACTCAAATCATTAACTGAGATATCTGTTCCTTGTGACTAGCAGCAACCTTCTACTAAGATGTATGCTGAATTGTAAGCAACTCCCCAACCAAAATCACATGTATTCTGGCCTCTCCTCCTACCTTTTCAGAGCAGTTTCTCAGAGCTGAGAGGCTATCTGCCAGACTACAGTCCTCAGTAAGTCCCTGAATTAAATTGAACTCACAGCTCTCATGTGCATTTCTTACTGACAATATATTTACTATATGTTATGAATGGAAAAAGAGAAATAAAGTAATTTTATTAATATTATATTGCTCATGATACAAGTGAAATATGAATTTACAAATAAAATTTTGGTGTGAAAGTGTAAAAATTCTAAAAAGTTCTCAAATGTAATTTTTTAGAAGATACTTCTTTGGGCCTCTTAAACATATCCATCTGTTCATTCAACATAGCATTCTCTAGGATGCTTGCACAATATTTACATTATTTCAATTGTATGTTTAAATATGGTGATGGTGCCTCTTTAAAAGGACACCAGTATATAGTGTAACTGGTACCATACATCAGGGATCCAGACAGTTCTCCTATCATCCCATTTCCAGATGCTCCTAATCTTTAGGTCTTACAGCACTATCAAAACTAACATGCCATACTGAGCCAGAAGTGAAATGGAGCAAGACCCTATGGGTTCCTCTCTGGTACAAATCCTTTCTGTGTCCCCCATTTCTTATTTGCAGGAAAAAGGCTTCAGCGTCCTAGACCTTCCCTGAGTTCCAAAGGGCAGATTCAAACAGTTCCTAATCAGGGAAGGGGGGAAATGCAGAAACAAGGGAGGAACAGTCAAGAAACAATAGTACAGTCTAGGGACAGGGTCCTGTTTCCTCGGTTCCTTCTCAAGGAATATATATAACAATATCTTTCAGTTCTTCTGCAGGAACTAAGGTCCTCACCCAGGTGGAGGATGGTAACTTCAGGCTGAGCACAAAATTCCTGGAACACCACCCTATTACCTCACACCAATCAATCAGAAGAAAAGTCATGCAGCCTGCCGTCCTCATCCCAAACTTTGCCTAAAAAACTTCTCACAAACGTCAGGAAGTTAGAGATTTTTTGCACATGAGCCACCTGTTCTCCTTGCTTGGCCCTGCAATAAACCTTTCTCTGCTCCAAACTGACATTTCAGTTTGTTTGTCCTCACTGCGCATCAAGCACAGGAACATGCATTTGATAACATAAGTCTGTACCAGGTTAGCTCATTTACTTTCTTCTCTTTCTTTAAACAAATAGATTTCTGCTAATCCTACATATATGAACATCTGTATATTTCTCTATTCAGGCATATATAAGATTTGTATTATAAGTGATCAAACCTATCACAGTTTCTTCTCAGCTTGTCATGAAACACAAATTCACGTGCCCAACACAGAGTGAATTTTTAACTCACAGTTTTAACTCACACCCTAATCTACAGAGAATACAAAAGGTCACCAATACCTTGAGTCTGCATCAGAATTACAGTATGGTAGTCCATGCCAACATTTCATGGTTGGTGGACATAAATATTTGATTGATAAAATATACTTAATGCTAGAGAAGAATGAACTTATGCCCACAAGAGGTGTAATAGTATAGCCCAAAGGAGGCAGTTGCAAGTGAGAAATTTATTTGAATTCTCATTTTATCTTAAAAGTTTATATTTTTTTTACTTTGCTTAGTCTTTTATTTGGTCTTTCAATCACACAGCAAATGTTTACAAAAGATCTACTTCATTCCAGACAGTGTTGTATACACTGGGAAGAGAAG